>NW_024426663.1:43489142-43608665 GCF_017311325.1 Ursus maritimus
TTTTTTTTCCTGAGCTCTGACCAGTTCCTTTAAATGGAATGAATGTCTCTTTGGCATTACTTCTCTTTAGGTATCTCATAGCGAGGGGAGTTACGGAACAAAGAGGGCAACAGAGATACTGGTTCTGAATAAAAGATTCTGGAGCAGTATTGATTAAAACAAATATTTTCTCTTCCCTATTCAGGTGGGAATTCTCAACCTGGAGTCCCTGGTGACTTCAGGGAGGTCAGTGAATACTTTAAAAAAAAAAAAAGTTGATCATATCAATTTTCTGGGGAGGTTTACATCAGATTCTCAGAAGGTTTATTAGACTTCCAAAAAGGTTAAGAAACACTGTGACTTTTGAAGTGCAAGAAATAAAAAAGTATACCTACCACCAGTGTCTCCTTTATGGGCAATCATTTAAGGAAGTTCTTTCCTTGTGTAAAGTCAGAACAAAGATCAGGAGATGAGGATGACGGAATGTCCAAGATAGGGTAGTGAGCAACGAATCAAGTAAAATTTATAAAGAAAACAAATACATCATAAATGTAACTGGTTATTATAATACAAAGATTAAGAAGTGGTTCTTAAAGCAGGAAAGTCATGTTCTAAGAAAAATCTACAAGAAACCATCAAAGTATTTATGTGTGTGTGGCACAGGGATGGAGAAGCAGATGGGATTGTGATAGTAGAAGTGAAGCAGTGAAAACACAGAATAATTTCATGGAGAGGGGATAGACAGGGTTTAATTTTGTTATACTGAAAGAAGAATATATATTTAAATGTCTGCTAAAAAGTAACATGAGCACTACAGATTAGCTAAACTTAGAACAGCAAGAGTAAGTAGGAGATTCAGTTATTCTCCCACTTTTAATCTACATTCTCCCTATCTTGGTAGAATAGCACATGACCTTTAGTTCATTCACTTGTTACCCCCAGACTTCATACCTGTGTATTGATGGGTACTTTCAAAATTTCATTTGGCTTTGTAAAGATCATTCTATGTATGTATTATAATATCTATCACTTTAAGTCTAATTTTAATATTTCACTCCAGAAAGACACCATGGTGTGCTTAACCAAAGTTCTGGCAATGTTAGTTTCTGACAAATAAGAGAGGTTGAAAGCAGTAGACTGAGCATAAGAGATAGATAGATAAAGATGAATACATCTAGAGAGCCATACGCAGGACAGTATTACTGCTCAAATAGTACTTGCAAAAAAAAAAAAGACTAGGCTCAAATTTGTTATAATACATGTGTACTTATTGGTTTTTTACTCAAAAATATTTGTTGTATGCCCGTAAATGTTGGGAACTGGTCTAGACACTTACAGAAAGGCCTAGAAACAAATAAAAGATGATATAAACAAAGTCACAGAGAGAGTGGTCAGCAAAATGTATCGAGGTGGAAGGATCGACTGAGAAGGGCAGCCTTAGATGGGATAGTGAGTGAAAGAGAGCTGAGAGTTTTATTGAAAAGCCCACCGAAGAAATGCCTTATGTGAACACAGGAGTATGGCACTGATACAGTAAGGTATTTGAGCAAAAGACTGACATATTAAAAACAGAGTTTAAGTGGGCACCTGGGGGCTCAGTCAGTTAAGCATCTCACTTTTGGTTTCGGCTCAGGTCATGAACTCAGGGTCATGAGGTTGAGCCCTGCATCAGGCTTTGTACTGGGCATGGAGTAAGCTTGAGATTCTCTTTCTCCCTCTCCCCCCCCCCCACCCTGCCATGCTTTCTCTATCTCTCTCTCTAAAAAAGAAAAAACAAAAACAGAGTTTAAGGACTATTACTCTGACTTTCTAAACAGTACTGTGGTGAAAAAAACTGAACCCAAGGAGATCCAGTATTAGGCTTTTACATGAATCTAGAAATACATAGATGAGAATTTAACTGAAGGTGGCAGTTATAGAAATTAAGAAATCGGTGAATCAAATGGCAGAGTATTTGATGGGAAAATGTTTGGGGCAGGGTTGAAAAGAGATGTAAATATACAGCAGAGATGGGTGTAAATATATTCCAAGACTTTCTATTTATCAGTAACTTTCTTTGTCAGAGAATCTCAATTTCAATATAAAACATCCATGCCTGTTAAACAGTTGAGCTAACCTCATAGAGTTACAGAATTCTGGAATTGAATGGCATCTTTGAAGGCCTCTGCCCAATTCAAGAATTCCCTCTGTAGCAATTCCTGACCCCACCCAGGTTAACCAGTAGTGGACACCCTTAAAATCACTACCCCACCCAGATAACCTAGGGTCTGAAGTCATAGAATACATTAATGTTAGAGCTTCATAGGCACTAGAGATCATCTACCATCTCTTCAAACTCCTTATTTTCTAGAAGGAGTACTTGGTGCAGTAACTGACAAAGATAAAGTCCCAAAGCCTGTGTCATACTTGAAGGTTGATTGTATGTGATGGAAACATAGATGGCCTCCTATAAGCCACCCCAAAGGAATAAAAATGATTCCTAAGGCTGCAACAAGAATATGGAAATAATGTATATAGTTCTAGTACTTTTTTAGCCTTCTTGCAAAAAGTTTATTGTTACTTTATTAAAACAGCTTCCCAGGCAAAAGCTCCTTCACTAGCATTTGCTTCATACCCTCTTTTGTGTGGTTGAAATATGAATTAGAGATTAAATTTATTTTAGTCCAAATTGATGGGTATTTAGGTCCTACCTTGAGTATCAGGGAGTATGTCTAGATGTTCTCCTTTGAAGTTCCGCTGCTGCTTTGCACATGAGAGGTTCTCTTCTACCTTTCTGGCTGCTGCTTCTCCCACTTAGGCCTCCCGATGGGTCCTTTCCTTCTCCTATCTTCCTTTCATACTATTCCCAGAGCAACCTTTCTGAAAAGCAAATCTGACCATGTGACTTCCAAGCTTAGATTTCTAATGGGTCTTGTAGAAAAAAAACATAAAGTCTTAGATTAGTACACCAAGCCCCCCATGACTACTTCTCCACCTTTATCTTTGTCCATTGCCAGACCTAAGCTTTACCTCCTTCCACTTGTAGCTACCTGAATGGCCTATGTTCTCCAACTATCAGAGGCACATATTTGCCCTTTATTTCAAATATCAATTTCCATTCCTTACCTACCCAGCGCTTTGCTTCGTCTTTGGAGACTCAGGGCGCACATTTCTTCTTTCAGAAAGCTCTCCTGGGTCTTTCCCAGGCTCTAGTAGGTGTGCCTTCCCTGTCCCCCAGCTCTGCCATGTGCTTACACCTGCACCTACTGCCTAATTTTAGTGGACAACTTACCTAGATACTCTTCCGGTCAGCTGACCCTTGAACAACACAGGTTTGAACTGTGTGGGTCCACTTCTATGTGGATTTTTTTCGGTAAATACAGTACAGAACTATAAATGTATCTTCTCTTCCTTATGATTTCCTTAATAATGTTTTCTTTTCTCTCCCTTACTTTAAGAATACAGTCTATAACACATTTAACATACAAAATATATCCCAATCCACTGTTTACGTTATCAGTAAGGTTTCAGGTGAATGGTAGGCTAGTAGTAGTTAAATTTGGGGGGAGTCAAAAGTTATGCATGGATTTGGGACTGTAGAGGGGGTCAGTGTCCCTAAACCCTGTGTTGTTCAAGGGTCAAATATAATTGTTTTCCTCACTGGACTATAAGCTTCTTGAAACCCAAAGTTACTTCCTTGTCGTTGGTATACTCAGCCCCTGGCCCATAGCAGGTGTTCAGTATGTATTTATTAAAATGAAGAGAAGAGCATCATAACCAGTAGAATATGAACTCCTTGAGTGTGGGCAGGAGCCTTTTACTTCATTGATCATTGCCGCATCTCCATCATTCCTTGCAGTGCCTGGAAAAGAATCTGTCAGGTGAGCAGTGCAAGGTTACTTAACCCATGGTCTCCCACTTACACTAAAATAATCTAGAAGATTTTATTATCTCCAATCTACAGGTGAGGAAATTGAAGCCCAAGAAGTGATCTCCCAGGGATTATCGTTTATATAAGGTGGAGTGGAGATCAGAACCTCTTTCTACTTCTTCAGTTTCAATCAAGAAAAAAATATTGCTTACAGTCTCGTGTCATATGGAGGCATGTGGAGTCCCCAGCCTTAACTCATGCTCCAACTTCTTGGACAAAAGCCTCCCTCATCTTACAATGAGTTCCAAAAGCTTGCTTCTCTTCCTCTGCCTCCTTTCCAGTGTCCGCTCAGGCTGACGTTTCTATTTGTGCCAATCTGTCCTCGAAGCTCAGTCCCTTCCCTGGATTAAAACAATACAAAACTCTTGCCACATCTTGTGCCTTCAGCAACTTTGTTACAGATAGGGGGTGGGGGAGATTTATAGGGTGGACTTATCCTTATCCTGTAGGCCAAGATGACTCCTTTATGTTACACACACACACACACACACACACACACACACACACACCCTGTGGAGCAAGCAGCATATTCTTCCCCTTTCTTATGTCAGAAAGATCACAGATGAGTTCCACCCAAACCTTAAAGTCTCACCTTCTGCAGTAAGTCACCTTTTTTTGCCGGCAGTTTCTCCTTGCAGGAAGTTCTGGTGAATACAGTATGATTAAAATTCCAGGGACCAGAAGATTGTAGTTTTCAGAGCAAGAAGCCTATACCCCTGGACAGTCTTTCATGCCTGACATATGCCTATGTAGAATTTTAATACTGAGATTGTCTTAGATAAGAATAATCATCAGAAAACAAATGTTCTATAAACTATTAGTTTTATTCTACCGATAATCTGACCAAAGATAATGGTCTTACTGACATCAGCTTTGCCTTCCTTAGCCCCATTTATTCAGAGCCCTAGAATTTTCCATCTAAATAAAATCCAATCCTATAATACACAGTACTCTGAATCACTCAGTGGCTTCTACTCTCGAAGATTCAGTCCACAGTCTCTATTGCCGATGCCTGACAATATTTTCACGGCCAGCATCTGCAGGTTTCTCCAGCCTCTGTCCCCTTAGCAAGGCCCTACTCATGGTAGTTCCTTTCTCTAGGTATTCATACACACACATCTCATTGAACATACGCCCATGTTCTTGCTCGTATGTTCTCTCTTAAACCCCCTCCCCCCACTCTTCATTTACTTCCTGTTTCATTCTTTAGGACTTGGCCTCCCACTCCACCTCTGTCCCAGTCTGATTTAAATAGCCTTCTTTTATTCTCCAGTAGCCTACATGCTATCTTTTTTCAGAATGCTTTCTACAGTATAGTGTGCTGAAATCATCTCCACTATCAAAGTCTCGGTTTTTCTTGGCTAAGAGACACAGTCTTTTAGACACCTTGTTTTTGCAGATTCTAATAAAATGCATGACACATAGTTGGTGCTAAACAAATATTTGTTGATTTATTGATGGTCCTAGAAGTCAATGAAACCTAATCTTGTGTTTATTTCATTTTAAAAATTCTACTAGAGCCTTAGGCAGCCGTAGAAAAAAAAATCATAGATTTTGGGAAGATAAAAGTAAAAAAGAAACCTCACAAAATTATGTACATCTTCCCTTTGGAGATTTTTGGAAGTACTAAGTGAAATTTTATATATTTCATAAGATTTCAAAACAAGAACTTGGTGCCAGTAATACAGTTGGAAATGAGAGCAGCTTGCCACTGGCAAGCTGTGCTTAAACCTGTTACATGTACACATTGAAAGTGAATCCAACTCCTTTATGTATTTCCCATCAGATAAAATGTATAGAGGGGGGGAAAAATAAGTCAGCAAAACTTAGAAGTAACAGGGACAAATCTTCTACTGTAGCAAATTCAGGGAGTAACTAGCTCGGAGCAGTACATGGTGAAATAAGAATCATTTTTCTCTAGTTCTATCTATTTGAGACACTATCAACTCCATCCTTAGGAACAAAGAGGGAATTTCAGTGGGAATTAGGATGGAAGAAAACAGAATCGGTTAGGAAGATATATATTTAAGTATTTGCTCATTGAAGGCATTTAGTGAAGTTTTTTTTTTTTTTAATTTTAAGAAAAACCTGAATCAACTGTTTTAATCTATATTTATTTTTTAACTAAGTGTAAGCAAGTGATGCCCAAAGTAAGGATTTTGTACCTGTTTTCTTTATTTACAGCAGTAGGCCTGTCTAAGAATTAGGACTAAGTCATATTGACCTTTAATCATTCAAATACTGGCAAAAAAAAAAAAAGAAAAGAAAAAAGAAAAACCAGCATCCACACAATTACACGTGGAGCCTTTTATCTCAATGGTCAGTGTTGCTGTAAGTTGTGGATAAGAGTAATTGGCTGAACATTTCCCAAGAAAACGACCTCAACCTCTAACTGCCTGCTGTGGCTCTGAGGCGATTACTTTTTTCCTTTTCAAAGGGAAGCTGCTGCTTCAGCATCTTCTCCGGGAGCCCCTGGCAGCAGTTCAGGGCATGTGTCAGGGGAATCCTTGATCGCATCACAATGACGGAAGCCAAGTGCTGGCCTGCAAGAATTGAGGACTGTTTGTTCACAGAAGATCCTGAGCAGAAACAGGGGTGTTACATAGTTCAAGGGTGCCTTGAAAAAACCTGATGCTGCTGTAGGAGGGGACTTCCAAGGGCTCAAATTATTTCTCGTTTGCTGTTCCACTGCCCTCTCTTAGCTTTTATGGGATTTAGCTAACAGTTGTTGCTTGGGAATTTTTCTCCCTGTAGTTCCTTGACTTAGCAAGATTTTGGAGAGTTGAAAAAAAAAGAGTTTTCGTATACTATTTTCGAGTAGTGCCACAGTGAATACTCTCTGGGGAGAAAGCATTTTATTAATGAATGTAGTATGTGTTCTTGGTAAAATCCAAAATTAAACTAGGTCACTGCTTTTGTCCTGCTAGCCGTTGATGACATTTAGGTGTGTTGTTTGGTGTGGTGACTCAATTTCCTGTAGGATAGCTGGCGACTCCACACTGAGGTTTTTTTAGTGGGGATGAAAAGGTCAGTTACTCGATGTCTTAGAACATTTGGGGTTAAAATTCCTAAAAATTAAATTTTAATAATGATCCTAAAAAACCGTGGCTGGCCATATTGCCTGTAAACCTCGGAATTTGAGAAAAGTAGTATTCTCAGCTCTGTATTAGTATCAGCAATAATTCCTTATTTGAACAACAGTTTTATAAAACAAGTTTCTTTATTCTGTCAGTAATTATTTTCTTGCTTATTGGTATATAAATGTGTTCGGGTCACTGTTTTTCCATTCTCCAGATTTATACAATGCATGCAGAGGTAGTTAGAACTTAAAATACATGTACGTACCACATTATTATTGTTCGCAAATGCTATTTGTCAAAATGGCTAATCTATGATTTAGATATCAAGTAGATCTTCTTTTTTATTTTTTTAAAGATTTTATTTATTTATTTGACAGAGAGAGAGACAGCCAGCGAGAGAGGGAACACAAGCGGGGGAGTGGGAGAAGAAGAAGGAGCCTCCCAGCGGAGGAGCCCAATGCGGGACCCTGGGATCACGCCCTGAGCAGAAGGCAGAGGCTTAACAACTGAGCCACCCAGGCTCCCCTCAAGGAGATCTTCTGAAATAAGTTGTCCCTTGTGTTGCTATACTGCCTTAAGGGCAAGTCCTGTATTTAGATATATAATGTCTTAAAGCATTGAGACTTTCCTAAATTACTCCTCCCCTTTTACAATTAAAAAGTAAAGACTGGACTATAATATGTAGTGCCACACCCAGCTAAGTCCAAGGCCTGTATTTCTAAAAGTCTGAGAAGTTGGTGAAGATGGGGAGATTACTTATACCGGGGAGGTCTCTTTGGGGCTGAGACTTTAAAAGACTTGGAGTGCAGGGAAAGGAACATGGGAAGTCAAGCCTTAGAGGTACGGAGAAGGGATTCCTGGCTTCTGTCTGTAACCAGTGACCGGAAAGATGGCAGTGAACACATCCTAGGCACAATGGTTTTGCATCTATAACCCACTGGATATGCTCACTATTGACAACTCAAATAACCTAAAATAAGTTAATTTTCTCTTAAAGTCACCTACATCCTTATTTTATACAGTAGAGGGAGGGAAAAATGCAAAGCAAAACAAAACCATATAGTAGATGTACTACCGTTTCAACTAGATTACTCTATACTTGCATGTGGAAGGTATTAAGTAAAATGAAAATGTGTTACGATCATAGGCTTAATTCTTGTTGCGATCCTTAGGGTATGGGATTACAAGGGACTTTCTACATTACATCGTTGTGTAATGTTTCCATTTTTATAAGAATCATGTTATATTTTTATATTCTTATAATCAGGGAAAGGCTATGCAGATAAAACATTTTATACTTACTATTTTAAATTACCTTTAAAGTTGTTACTTTTGTGAAGTGGGGGAAGGCCCAATCTTACTCTTTAATTTACATGGCAAGGTTTAGGCAGTTATTTTTTCACTTAGAGTATATATTTACAGAGATTGCTGCAGAAAAGAAAAAGGAATAAAAGAGGCAAGTTTTAACGCAGAGTCCCCAAAATGAATACCAAACGGTTCAAGAATCCTTGATAACAATGAGCCATGTGGCCCATGTAACAAATATTTTGAAAGTTATTCTAACTTTTACAATTTTTATGTAAAAATCTATCTGGTAAATCCCCGGGAGCCCAAGATTCAGTCTGTGAAATTCTTTGTTGTGCCACTGATCATTTATGGAGTCTAAATTTCAAGGGCGGTGTTTCTTCTCCTCCAGTACCTGTAGATTTGAAGACAAAGAAAAGGGATCTTGCCAACTTCATGTAAGCTTTTCAATGTATTCTTCGTAATCGACAATAACCAAGTTTTATAAGATGGGACTCTTCAGAGTTTGGATTATTTTCCTCTCTGAAAATTTTGTTTATCTGCTTGCTAATGTAGTGAAGTTCTTGCAGTTGAACCTTTTATGTAGCGTGCCCATGGTCCCCAGGGTCAGCTTTTGTAAATGGAACCAGCTTCCGTATGATGCCTTTGGATATGGTCTTTTCATTTTCTCACGTTTGTAGTTTATTCTGCACATGGCGGGCAGAAACACCCTTCCAGACTTTTTCCTTTGGCATCACAGGACCATCCTGGTCTCTGATTTGCAGTTCCATGGACGAAGGAAGCAAGTATGCAGGACATGTGTCAAGGGCCCATACTACGTGATGCATTCACATTGCTGTTCCTTTAAGAGAACTCTTAGACACAATTCTGAATGTAAAAATACAGCATACTGTCAAATCTGTACATTCTAAAGCCTTCAACATTGTTTTTGTTTGCTTGTTTATGTCCACCCCAACATTTAGAAGTCTGGTACTTAGCAGGGCCCGGGCTGGGTATTGAAAGAGTCTGGTTTAATAGAAATCATTTTGCTCCCACAACCACCCTGTCCCCTTGAAGTAGGTAAACCGTAAGCCCTCAGAAACGAAGTCTCAAAAACCCTAAAACCCAAAGCCACAGAAACGGTTGCTCCGGTCCTAAATAACCTTGTTTGCGCCGCCCGTCGGGCTTTCCTGCGAAACCTCGCAGGGAGCAACGGATGGTGAAGACGCTGAGGCTCTGGCAGTCGGGGCGACCGGGAGGGGCGCGCGGGGTCCCCGCGGGGCAGGTGCGCGGCCGCGCGCGCCTGCGCGCCAGGTCCCGCCTGAGCCCCGCGGCGGGCGCGACCCCGGGTGGCGGGCGCTCCACGCCGGGTTTTGGGCCGCTGCCCTCGCGCAGCCCCACAGCAGCCCCACAGACACACGCGCTCGCGCCCGCGCCTCCCGGCTTGGCTTCAAAGCGAGCGGCGCTGGGCTTGGCGGGGTGATGCCCCGGCGAGGCGGTGGGGCGGTCGGGGCTGGGGCTTCGGGGAAGGCGGCGGCGGGGGGCGCGGGCGGGCCTTGGCAGTTGGCAGGCTCCGTGTAAGGGAGCTGAGGAGGGGCCAGGCAGCGGCGAGAGCCGCGAGGGGCGTGAGGGGGAGTGTTCCCGGAAAGCCGCGGCGATGGAGCCGCGCTGAGCCTGGCGCCGGAGGAGTTGAGAAAGAAAACAGGAAACGTGGTGGCCGCGCAACCGGCCACGGCTGATTCATTCGCGTCGTGAGAAGGCTCGGCAGGCGGAGCTGGCGCGGGGACGCGGTGGGGCCGGCCGGAGACGAGATCGGACCGTGGACCAGGCGCTCCCTCCGTGGGGCTGGCCCGGAGGCGCGCGCGCCGCCCCCTTCACCCGCCTCCCGGGCTGGCACTGGGGCCCGCCGCACCGTCGAAAAGTCGCACCGTAGGGTTTTTGTCCGTGTCTCCGTGTAAAAGTTGGCTTGCAGCACTTCGTGCGCCCTCCCTGGACGCGGAACTGAGACGCCAAGCTGGAGAAACCGTGCTTCCCCGAGGCCGGCCGCCCCGCTAGCTGAGCCTCGGTCCCCAGCGTGGTGCCGGGCTCGGCACTATGAAGGAGCAGCCCTCATGTGCGGGCACCGGGCATCCGAGCATGGCGGGGTATGGCAGGATGGCCCCTTTTGAACTCGTTGGCGGCGCCGTGAAGCGCTTGAGAACTGAGTCCCCCTTTCCCTATCTCTTCGCAGAGGAGGCCTACCAGAAACTGGCCAGCGAGACCCTGGAGGAGCTGGACTGGTGTCTGGACCAGCTAGAGACCCTGCAGACCAGGCACTCTGTCAGTGAGATGGCCTCCAACAAGGTAAGCCCCGGCTCTGCCTGTCACCAAGGCCCTTAGACTGCTGATTCCCACGCTGGTGAAGTCGCCAGCCCCCATGGCCCTGAGAAATACATAGAGATTCTGTCACTCTGCATGTTGGGCTGTTTTGCTCCCGTGGAGGGAGGTTCGTGACTGTGCTTTCCCTGTCTCTTACATTCACTCCAGATAAATTAACATTTTGCAAAAGCAATTTTGAAAGCACCAGTGAGTGGGGATTTTTTTGGGGGCGGGGGGAGTGGGCTTGCCAGTGACACTTTGCCCTTGCAGCAGAAACCCAGGCGGGGCCATCGGCATTGCCTGCTTGAGGGTATTCTTGGGATTCCCAGTTGGAAATAAGAGTTGCTGTCGGTCAATGCAATCTCTCGGATGTCACCACCTACTGCCCTCACGCTCAGTAGAATACACTGAACTTGGAACCTTAACTCTCATTTACCTAGATGTTAGGGTACATTGTAAGAACTGAGCTTTGAGGTGTTCACTTAGCCTTACGTGTCCACAGGAAATAGCAAGAAAGTTAGAAAGTTCATTATGATCATTACCTTTGTTTTAATGAATCTTGGAGAGACATCCAGTTTTCTGAGGTCATTTAGTATGTTTCAATGGGTCGTTTGTGCCATATATGCCGAAGTGCTGGCCTTGCTGGTCAGTGGAGTTTTGGGGGACTGAGAAGTAACCTTCAACCTGAGACAGCCTTAAAGCAAGGTATAGTGTTGTCAGTGTTACTGTATTTTTTAGAATTTATATTTTTTTTTGTCTCCAGTTATGTAAGGAAATAATTGGGATTATGTTTGTTTTTAATGAATATTTGGCTGAGGGGATAGGGAAANNNNCACATTCATGTTGGATGCAGATGACTGAGGGATTCAACCAGTAAAAACTGGTAACTTTGGCAGTTACTAACAATTGTCTCTTAAAGATATTTAAATATTTTGGCCACCTATTTACAAGGTCAGGAAGGTTATACCATTTTACGGTTTATCTGTGTGTACATATCTTTAAATGGGTGATGCTTTTTCTTAGCTTACTGTAGTTTTTATCCCATCTGTTTTTTTCCCTCAATCAGTTTTTTAAAATACCATAGCATATCAGCCACTTGATTGTCTTATCTGTTGACAGTGCTTACATAGATTGCATTGTTTTTGAAGTGAGAAGTTAGCTTCAAATAGAATAAAAGGGACTCCTCACTCACTGTCTACAGGCACTAACTTACCTGTAAGCACACTGACCTAACCCAAATGCGCACTGGGGATCAGATCTGGGTTTTTTGTTTTGTTTTTTTTTTTTTTTTCTTTGTTTTTGTCATTTTGGCCTCATTTCGAGATCTAGTATGGCTCCTCATCAAAATAACCCATCGTTGGGCTCTTACTTCCTGCTGTGGCATCAGGTGCCATTGTTTTCATCTGGCTAACAACGTCTTAGTTCATTGATTAATTTTATGAAATAGAATTTTTTAAATAATGTGATTGATAATAGCAGTAGACTATGCTGAGTATCTTCAATGTTCTACATGCTGAATGAGACCATTCTGCAGTGGGATTGAGTTCTTAATTCTCTTGTCTGGTTAATTCTGTGTAAAAAAGAAGAGCAGAATCGGAAGGCACCTAAAGGGATATGCACACATTTGGTTATGTTTTCAAGATGATCTGACAGTACTTTTTCAGAGCAATGAACCTCAGTAGCTGTAACTTAATAAATCCATACTCTGAATGATGAGACCTATGTTTGAATTTAAAAATTAACGTGAAATCTAATAATGTAAGTGATGTCAACTGTCAAGTAATTAGTTTTCTATACTTTTAGGATTTTAAAAAATAAAGCTTTAGATCACAGTAGTTGATCAAGATGATTTCTTTCTTTAATGGCACCAAATAAGACAGAATTTTTTAAAAATCTCCATTGTGAAGGCACCCAATTAAACTTTGAGTTAATTTACAGATTTAGTAGAGAAGGCACATTTATTTGGTTGAAAGGAAATGTAGTGTAAGTGAGAAAAAGACTTTTTAAAAAGGTAGTGATTCTAGCTGCTTGCGTCGTGTGGTTGAAAAATTATTGACAGGGCACTTATTTTTAACGTTAAAAAAACTCAGCTTGGCTGAAGCTGTTGCTTAAACTTCTAATTTCTAAGCTATCCATCTCCTTTTTTTAACCCATTCATTTTTACAAGAATGCTAAACTCATGTAACTTTTTATAGGTGAAAAGGGATTAGCATAGAAGGAAAAAAAAAAGCTCTTGGTAAATGTTGTAAAGTTACCCTTCATAACAAGGGCAGGAAAAAGTCACATCCACATAAGCTGTAAACTGAGTGGGAGCAGCTGATCTGAAGGTCCCTGTGAGGGATGCCCAACCTAAGTCTGAACTAGAAATGTGACAGCTTGCAGCGCACATCTCTTGAGGATGAGTGACTCTGTCTGAAACATTGCTTTCTGGTTATGTTTTATTGCTGTCCGTTATTTTTGCATGTACTTGTTTGAACCAGCCAGTATTTTCAGGGTATTCTCCTTCTGCCTTTGAAAAATCATGACATGTGTTCTTCCCACTTGAATTTTTTTTAATTTAATAATACAATGTAACATAATAAAAATACCAGTAAGTTCATGATTTTTAAGTGATTATAGAGAGGAAATATTTATTACAGATATAGATTTGGGTATTAGGAAGAAGGAAATTGATTCCTTCAACCCATGTAACCATTTGAGTTAATAGATTATTTCTGTGTTTTTGAAAATCTTAATTAAAGGAATCCAAATTACTAGCAGTTTTAAAATGATCCTTTAGAAGTAACTACCTATATTTCCTGATTGATATTGTGATGTGCATAATGCTTATTGATGCTACTGAGGCAAGAAAATTATTGAATTCTTGGCCAAGGCCAACATGGACTGTAATACATGTAGGATGCTTGTACCAAGTAGGGTAAGAGACGCCAGATGGCATTTAATTTGAGTGATTAAATCTACAGCACTTACCCTCATAAGCACATTAATCTCCCTGAGACTTGTACAGATTTCCTTTGGAACCTTATTGCTACAGTTGAGGGAGGTTTTGGAAAGGTCTCAAAGCTTTGCAAGTAGGCAATCTTGGTTTTGTCCTTGCTCACTGAGTTACATTAGAAAAATGAATTCAACTTTTTTAGCTTCAGATTCCTCAGCATAAGATGAATACAATAATATCCATTTTGAAAGATCAACATAAGAGTTTGAAAGGATATATATAAAAGAGCTTTGTGATAGTAGACACTATACCTGTTGTTACTGGTATAATTATTTGAGATTTAGGTCAAACTTCCTTGATGGTCTTCTTGGCTAAAATATGTTTTTTGTTGTTGTTGTTGTTGTTTTGGTTTTTTTTTTTTTTTTACTACTCAGTTGTAATTTTTGCTTGACATTTTAAGTTTCATGAATTGTTACTATGAGGTCCTTAGATAACGGTCTTTAGTACACATCCCTATATTATGAAAGAGGCTTATATTATGTTTATACAATTTTTGGTATAATACAGATAGAACTTCCAATTAGAAGTTTAGTCTTTTCTTAAATTCCAGTTACAGAATTCCAGAAAGAAGTGCTAAATACTTTCTCTGTTTTACCATAAAACTGGAAACGCAGTATTTCTTAATTCTTGGAATATGCTAAACATAATGTGGGATTGGTGAGCACATATCCATTCTATTGTACAGAATTTGCAAAGCTAAAATACCTTTTTAGACTGTTTTTAATGCAAAATTGTTTCACAGTGTTTTTGGTTACCTTTCTCTCAAGGAAATTAAGTTGAGGATGTGAGGAGAGCAGGCCAGGAGTCTAAGCCTCAGGGCTTTCAAAAATTATGCTTTGGAGAGGTGCCTGGGTAGCTCAGTTTGTTGGCTTAGGGTTTTGGCTCAGGTCATGATCTCATGATCCTGAGATCAAACCCCACGTTGGGCTCCACGCTCAGCAGAGAGTCTGCTTGAGATTCTCTTTCTCCCTCTGCCCCTCCCCCATCTCTAAAATAAATAAATTAATCTTTAAAACAACAACAACAAAAAAAGATTCTGCTGTGGAACCCTGTCACTTTATCCTCTTGTGACTTAATAATACATATTTCACAGGCCTTCAGAGTGAATGTAGTGATGTTTAAAGGAGAAAACAAAATCATTTTGATTTCCTCTTAAAATATACCACTATAAAAGTATATTTTGTTTCTCCTCTCTAATTTGAGGGCACTTTTGAGGCTTGGCATTGCTGGAAACTGCCGTGCTTCAAATGGCAAGTCTCTTGAAGTTAGGATTCAAGCATCCTTCCAAGAGACTTCAGGTTTTTCTTTAGTTAATTCTAGATATACATCAGCCGACTTACCAAATATGGTCATGACTTTTTTATGGAATTTATTTTGTCTATTTACTTATTAACCAACATCTCTATCATGTTTCTGTTGCCTATAAATTAATTGCTTTTCTGGGGTGCTTGTTCTTCATTCTTCCGCTGTCTGCTCCCCCTGGTGCTTTTGAATAGTCAGTGCATACATAAAGTAATAGTAGATTTTTCTGTGACTGCTGATGTTTTTTCTTCTGGGCAAGACGGGTGCTGGAATGAATATAGAATGTTCTTAGGAGTGGTTAAATCCTAAAATATTTCAGCATTACACGGATATAACTCTCAGAACAGAAATAAATGTTCAACTTTTGCTAAGAAAGTAGCTGTAGTTGGAAAAGCATTTTAATTTCATGAAGAGCAAATCACAAATAACACTTATTTTCTACATTAAAATATTAAAGCTTACCGTTATAGTCATAAAAGAGTTGTTAAGAGTTAACACGACTAAAGGAAAACCTTATATTTTAAAAGAAAATATTTTCTATAACTACAGAACTCGACTTACTGATGTTTTGAGTTTGCTGTCTACTTTTTCATCCACTTAATAAAAGTAGATTTGGCAATAATTTAGGTGGTTTACATATAGTGCCTTAAAGTTAATATGGAGAGGGGAATGCTTGTATTCATGGTCACCATTAGGAAAAAAATACTTTTTTTGTGTGTGCTTTTATTTTAAGTGATAATAGAAAGCAGGAAATACTTTTAATGAAAATTTTCATTTTTCATTGAAGAGTAAAGCCTTGACTTTAACTTAATAAAGTATTAAGCATTAAAAAAATCTTACTTTGTCTCCATTGTCATCAACTCAGTTTTCGTGTCAGTATTTAGTGGCAATAAGCTTCAATATGCCTAACATTTAATTATCCAAAACTTCTAATTTTTGTGATTCAATGAATTTGTCATTACTAGAGAAATCACTTTCAGTTATTACATTTTTATTTCATTATAGGGTACTGGTGACTTTGGCCTGAGAGCATAATGAACTATGTCCTCTTTTTTTTGTTTTGTTTTTTTTTTTTTTTTTCATTTCAAAACAAGAGGCTTGGCCAAAATAAAATAGTACTTTTCCAAATGCTATGGACAGATTAAACAAACTTTTTCCCCAAATAACAAGGATAATAGATAATGCTGTTGTTCAATTTAAGAAGATTTCCATGATAGTCACATAGATTCTAGCTGTTACTTAAGATACGCCTATATGGCAGATGTGAAATATTGATAATGTCGTGATTTTCAGATTATCCCTCAAGTATGTAGAAGCTGATTTTCTCATTTTTAGAAAGAGGCCAACCCTTTAAAAGTGCAAATAGCTAGGGTTTATTTTGTGGTGGGCTAGCTCTGCTAGGGCAGTTGGGCTGTACCTGGTACTTGTGATAGTTTAGTTGGCCCTACTAGTCTGAGATCTTTTTAGGAAATAGAGAGGTGGGTAGCCCTTTATTTTAATATTCACACTGGCCCTAAAGACATTTTAGGAGCGCGTTTCCTTTTAATCATTCTGACTGGGAATGGGGAGGGGATATTTGCTTAAGCAGCAAACAGTTCTGCTGTGTTCATTAGGAAATTAGTTACATTGGATTCCCAACTGTAGTAGTAATGGGTATATGACTCCTTAAAAGAAAACTTTATCTTTAATGAAGTATTTTTCATTATTATTATTGTTTAATATCCTGAACTTTTGGTTATTGTTTGGCCACACTTTGTACGTGATGAGGATGAGTGATATTTACTCCTTGGCTTGATAGTGTTCACCAGCAATGCTTACGGCAGCTTGGTAGAGTGGAAAAAATAGAGTTGTTTCTCTTTTGTTTGTTTGTTTTTTTGTTCCGGCAAACTTGGTTTCAAATTTCAGCTCTGCTGCTTCCCACCTAATATTTGGGGCAACAGGCATCACCTCTCTAATTCTCAATTTCCACATTATAAAGAGAGATAATAAAAAGAGAAAATAAAATTGAAAGGTTGTTGAGAGCATTAGATGTAATGTGTGCAAAGCTCAGTTTGGTGCATAGTGCGTACTCATTGCTCCATAAATTACATGTAATTTATCGTATGACTAGGATATACTGAAAAACAGAGATAAAGAAAAACCCTGTGTCATATACTCCTTGCAATGTAAGACCGTAATATTTCTTGGAAGAAAAGCATGACCTTTCTACTCTGCAGCAAATAAGTCTAAATTAGAGTTGCTCAAACTTTGTTTTTTCTGTATATAATTGTATATGTTATATGTTGAGAGTTTTTGAGTGTTTTTTTAAATGCAAATACCTGTCTGAGTGCTTCATCTTAAGTAAGGATATTTATGAAATCATAGATTTGGTGTCCTTCTATTTTTTTCTGATACACACTTTCAAAATATACATTAATATGTAACAAGGTAAGAAAATGTTCATCCATATACCACCTTGAAGCGTTTTGCTCACCACTCATAGATAATGAGTATACTTTTGAATATACTAAACCAGTAGCAAGAACAACTTTAGAGTCACTTTTAGTTAGAAAAATACGTTTATTTTAAACAACCTATGGTTTTCTTTCTCTGCCACTAAGGTGACCTCCCCGCTGGAGGAGAAAATGCCAAATTTCACCAGCAGAACTCTCCCAGTCATTAGACATTTATTCCTCAGGCAGGATGGTCTATGGATTTATAGCACCCTTCTGTAACCAGACTGCCTGAGTTGGATTCTCTTTCTGCCCTTTGCTAGATATAAATTGGACAGCTTACTTTCTGTGCCTCAGTTTCCTCATCTGTTAAATAGTTGCTATGACAATTTCATGAATTAAAAGACAATAATTGTCTAGACAGACTCAGGAATGTTCAGTAATGTTGAATCCTTTATTTTCATCCATAAAGGAATATCATCTTTATTTTCTTATTTTGTGAAGTGAGGGCTAGAGAAGGTGTTTGTTTGCCATCCTGATATTACTTCTAATGAGCTTTTAAGAGACAACAGTGGCCTAGTGATTTTGAAGTAAACCAAAGAATACTGTTGGAATGTTTCACTGGTTCTTCTCCCATTCAGTGACTTTTCAAGAAGTTTAACTCTATTTTTTGTGTGTGTAATTTTGCACTAAAGCTCATAATTGACCTAAAGCTTTATCAGACTATCTAAAACTCCCTGTGCTGTTTCTAGAAAAAACATAAAAGAGTGGAGAATAGCCCAACCAGTTTTTATCATAGATGAATATATCCCAATTATTCCTGTGAATGAGACTGAAAATAACCCAGGCACAGAATCTTTCATTAATATTTAATGTTAAGAAAATCCTGTCACGGACATAGCCTCCCATTGCACGTCTCAACATCTCAATCATCTAGTATGTGCATAAATATTTCCTTGCTCTGTCAACTGAGAAGGCCTAAAGAAACAACACCCCAGTAGCAATGAACACACCCACCACCCTCATCTTGGTTCCCAATGCCATTCTCCAAAGGAACCAGGATTCCTTAGAAAATATCTGATTGTAGGAGTGGGGCAGGAAAAGAGGCAGGCGCATGTTGTAGTGCAAGAAAGTAAGGAGGTGCTCAAACCAAACCCCACATTGATGGGAACGTATCAGAGGGTCAAAAGAGCAAACTGAAAGAGCTTCCATTTACCAAAGCTGGAACTATTTGATCAAGAAAATAAACTAGTATTGGATTCTAACCCAAAATAAAAAATAAATATCCTTGTGTTAATACTGATATAATTTATTAAATGAATGAATAAATAAATGGGGAGAAAAGACAAATCCCCTGTGCACAGGATTTCACATAATTTATGTAGATACTCTGCTCTCAAGGAAGGAGGGCAAAACTCTCTCCTCCTGAAGTGTGGGCTGTACATACTGACTTCTTTACAAAAACCCAATATGGAAAGAGGAAAAAAAAATGACTCTATAGTAGAGAAACCTCACACACACACACACACACACACACACACACACACACCCACACACACCCTCAGCTAGGTCACTGAAGTCAACATCAGTAGTGATATGCCAGGTGGCAATAGTATATACCCTTATATGCTCTGATGAAAATGGTTCTTTACATCTGTGGTCTTCCTACCAAAAACATATAATCCCACTCTAATCATGAGAAAAACATCAGATAATTCCTAGCTAAGGAACATTCCACGAAATATCCAACTAGTTCTCCTCAGAACCATCAAAGTTAACAAAAACAAGGAAAATCAGAAAAGCTGTCACAGCCAAGAGGAGCCTAAGTTACTAAACGTAACAGGAGATAATGGATAGGATCCTGGACCAGAAAAAGAACATTAGGTGAAAACTAAGGAAATCTGAATAAAGTGTGGACTGCAGTTAATAATAATACATCAGTGTTGATTCCGCCAATTGTGACAAATGTATCATATTAATGTGGTGTTAGAAATAGGGGAAACTGGGTATAGGGCATATGGGAACTCTCTATAAGTATCTTCACAATTTTTCTGTAAATCTTAAACTTTTCCAAAATAAAAAATTTATTAAACAAATCTGAACCATTCTTTAAGGCCTATTTGGAATGCTGTCTCCTCCACGACGTTTTTTCTGTCCTCTCTTCTCCCTTGTCTCCCACCCCAGCCTCCCCTGATTGAGTGTCATGTCTTTCTCCTTTGACCTTCTACAAGACTTTATTTGTATATCTCTTAACTGTAAATACTGTATTTTGTTTCTTTGTTTTACTGGTATTTTGTTGTACACTAGGTTGTTAGTCTTACTCATTTTTCCAGCACCCATAGCATTGGACACAAAGCCTTGTTAAGTAGGCGCTCAATAAATATTGGATGAATTGTATGAATGGTATTATGGTCCTTGCAATGCAGCTTTAAGCGTTTTTGCCTTCAGTACTATAGGAATCATTACTGATCAATCTCAGGGACTAAGAGTAATTTTATCCTTTAAAGCCCTGAAAGCCCTCAAAGTTCTTTTATGGGTAATAGCTTCAATTTTACTGTTTGTCACACCCTTTGCAAGGAAGTTACTGAATATTTGGTCAAAGAACTGAAGAAAGTTTCCACTTTAATGTTGTTTGAGTCCAAATGTAAATTAAGAAAATGAAAATATAATCTGTCCCTGACTGCCACACAGTTTTTGGTAGTTTTGGTGATATTTAGTATGATCAGTATTTGAAAGCATTATTACTGTTATCCCGAAGCTTTATTTTAGACCTAAAAAAGTTTAAAGTGATCATTTGTCTAACTCATCTAGTTTCAGTTGGAAAATGAGGCCCAAAACTTGTCCAGGTCCACTTGGACAGCTAGGAATCTCCTGACTTACGTAGTTCACTTTCTGGAGGGTCTCAGCATCATTTGGGTTCATGTATGGAGCCTTTATTTTAAATCATACTCATAATCGTGGGAGGGAGATTATACTTTATTTTTATTTGAATGTATTAATAGACTATAAGCCATATTTCTGATAATCATATGGGTTTAATAACTATTTAAATACATAAGCAGTGAGTTTTGTACCCAGCCATTAGGAGTATTGATGAGGCCTTCTTTGTGGCTTGTAGCTCAAACCTAGTGTGTATCAATGTATTATTGTGTATTTGGTCACATGAATTAGTACCAGATGCATGATGTTGGTTAATGTAAATGCCATTTCTCATCTTGGATTGGTAGACTCAGAGTCTGTGCATTATGGTTGATACCTTGCAAGAAAGGTGTTTTTTTTTTTTTTTTTCCCTTGGTAAGAATCCTGATCATTTCCACTTAAGAGTCTCAGTTCTGCGTGTACACTTATGTCTCAAAAATTTTAGCATAATTTATGCTTGGATTAATCTCCTTTCATTTAAATTTAAAGTTTATAGCGTACAAAGGCCATAAACTGTTCTCTCTCCTCCGTACCTATTTTAGCAACAACATTCTTCTATAAGTTGGTTCCAACTAAAAATGACATTTCTGCGTACTTTCTCTGCTAGCCTGGAAAGAAAGGATGTGTTTGTTGGCTTTTGCCTGTTAGGGAGTGTTCTGTGAAGTTTTACCCAGGGCGTGCTTGGGTTTCCGTCAGCATCTCTGGTCTGCTGTGCTGTAATCCCTACAGTGGCAGCCTCTGGCTTTTATTACTGGCAAGCAGCGTGCTGTGCAGACATGGGCACCATAATAGGAAACACCTCGGCCTGTCATAAACAGGCCCAGAGAGTAGAAGGCACAGGCCTGACAGGGACGTGTCCATAGCAACCAGGCAAAGATGAGCGAGGCTGCCACCGTGGAGCAAGTGCAGGCTGATAGCTATCTTCCTCATTTCAGAAAAGAACCGGCTGATTTTAAGGCTGCTTTCCACTGTTGGCATAGCACGTTTCTGTTGCTTGGTTTTTGTGTTAGACCTAAATATGAATAAAGACATCTTAAATATACTTTACAAAATATTTTGAGAGAATATGTCAAAGCGTTTTCCTTTGGTTTTTCTCCATTAATTTCACCGGACATCCAGTGCAAACCCATTAGGGAGAAAGAGCAGGCATTTCATTGCAAGTGGGAAATTATTTAAAAATATATGCAAAAATCAAATAATCGTGTCTATTTAAAGAATAATAAATTATACTCATATACAGAGTTACAAAGAAAAGAACATTTCTCAGTAAGTTGACTTTCCGTTGTTTATGTCTCTTACATCAAGTTGAGGTTTTACAAAAGGAGTACATTCTTTGACCAAGAATGTTTCTATTTTATGTTTGTTTCAAGCTTCAGAAAACATATAATGAACTACAACTTTAATGATGATGGGCTTGTCACAAGAACTTAGGAAGATAAATTTCAAATTTGGAAGGGCTTTACCAGTTTTTAATAAAGGGAGAAAATGCTGTCATGGGTGCTTTAAATATATATAGGTGTCATTTCATTATTTGTGAGGCAACCTTATTTCACAAAAGACGTTACAGACTGCAAAGAATGAAAAAAAGCTGTAATTCTGTTAAAAGAGTATGCAGAAATTAGGTTTAGGAGACCTGAAGTTTGAACTTTTTTTTTTTTTTTCTTTTTGAGAGATTTGCGAAAGGCTGTCATAGATTAGGTATTCAGTGGATATTTGCTGATTTGTTCCTACCCCTTTTAAAATAAGCACTGATCCCCTTGTATTTTTCTTTATTTTTAATATTTCCAAGTGTGTTTCAACAATATGCTTTGATAAGAATGAAACTAATTAACATCATCTTTGGCATAAACTTTGATTTCGTTCTTTGTTTTCTTAATCATATATTCTCAGCCTGGTCTTTGAGATTTCCATAAGGGTAAGTGATAATTAGGTTTCAAGAAATCTTAGGAATGTTTTACTAGAAATATCCTTATTTCTTTACTATACATCAGGAAAAGATCAGTTTTCCTCCTGGAAGATACTGTTTGGGCCTAAATCTTAATATTTCTCTACAGTGTTAATGTCAGTAAAATGGTGAAAGGGTATATAGTAGAAGAAACAAAACAGAGAGCTTACATCATTACAGATTGAAAGCAATTTCTTCTCTCAAAAGTAAAATTCGGTGGAAAGGTTAATTACTTTTTGCCCCTTGGCTTCATTTTCAGTGTAACATTTTAATATCCCTTTGTTATATATAAGCAGTCTTTGACTACAAGTAGTCAGGAAACACTGGTATGTAACTTACTTTCTAATAAAAGGCATGATCCTGGTATTCTCTCATACTTCAAACCTTAAACCTCTAACTTAGTCCCAGAAATAGTACACTACATGCCAAAACAGTAGGTCTCATTTTTAAAGATGAAAAACTGAGGCTCAGTTAGACTTGTACAAGATCCATATGCCTCTTAGTAGATATAAAGATAATTGTTTTTCTGAATGTGGCATCTGGGGGAGAGGATGGGGAAATAGAAAACAAGTGTTTGTTCTGAGGCTACATTTTCAAAATATGTCCTCATATAATTTTTTAATAAGTACTAGATTCCAAAATAGCGGGTCAGTTTCAGCAACATATAATTTCTAGAGGGGAATCCTGTAGTCAGCTTATTCTGCTTCCCTTGCTCTCTGTGTCCTGTCAGGATGGACAGACAGGACCTAGTTTCCTGCTGCTAGGAAGAGTGTGATGGTGAGACAGACAGCATGTTAGGTTGGGAGTGAACCTAGCAGGCAGGTAGTTAACAGGGCACGGATATTAAATGAAAGGTAACAGGGTCAGTGGGATGAGAAGACCAATTGGCAAAAGCAGATCTGAGACCCTAAGTTGGCAAAGGATTTGGAGAGGATGTGGGTACAACTGGATGGGATGAAGCTTGACTAACGGTGGAGAGTGTGGCAGCAGAAAGTATAGGATAAACTCAGGGAAGGCGTAAGCAGGTGTCAGAATTTTTAAAATGATCTGTTACTGTGAGGTTGCCTTGGAGGTCTGTTTTCTTAGTGGGGACAAAATGGAGAAGGAAGAAAGACTCATGGATAGAGTGAGGAATGAAGATTGAAGGAAGGAAAGATAGAAAGACACGACTTTTCAGATAGTGAGATGAGGAAGGGAGGTATGGAAGAAGGAGCAATCTCACACAGGGCTCACCTAGATCAGGGCTTTCCTTGGCTAGAGGTGAACTGATGAGTTCATGTTCCTGCCCCCTTTCCACCACAGGGTGAAATCTGGTTGGAATGAACCTTTGGGACAGACCTGAAGAAAAAAAGAAATCCAGATGGGTCAGGGTGAGGGTGTGAATGTTTAAGGGAGGACAGTCAGCTGTGGGGAGAGGGATTGGGGCAAATGACTGGAGAGGGCAGATTTACGGGCGAAGTATATTGCATGAGGCAAGAGTCTTTTTTAGCATCAATAGCTGGCATCCTTTCCTTCACCTGTTGCCTCCTTGAGTCATAGCCCAGTAGCAGCATGGGTGGATTGTCACATCCAATGCTGGGCCATCCCATAAGGAAGCGGCTGCCTGGGAATGAGGACGTGGGACAACAAAGTACAAGCTGGAACAGGGTGAAGAGAGACTGTGTCAAAAAAATAAGTATAGATTAGTTCAATCTAGTATACTCTAAGTTATTAGATGACAGGAGAGTAAACTGGAACAGAATAGCAGGTGACAGTGTAAACCTTTATCTTTAAAATTCAGCTGTAAATCTCCTAAATTCCAGTGAGCTTAGCAATTCCTCTTCTGTATTACCCCACACTAGAGTTGTGACCTTGGATAATTGCTTCAACTTCTCAACCTATATTCTCTGTAAATCAGGACTAAAATATCTCAGAGGCGTGTTGTAGGAGTTAGATGAAAACCTACCTAAAGCGCGTGGAGCGGTACACACACCTAATAGGCGCATAAAGCGGCCTATCTTTAGTAGAGATGGGGATCGGAACTATTTATAAACTTAAAAGGTGAACTTTATAGGCTGCCATATAGGTAACCCAATGCAACTGGAGCTTGAATCAACAGGCCTGGGCAAAAGAGCTCACAGAGTGTGCCTTTGAAATCCTGATAGCCAGTCACGGTGATTTATGGGACCTCACTAGCTTGCATATGTGATGGCCGCTGCGTTTGTTTACTTTAGTTGTAGCTCAGTTACCTAGCACTCTGTGATAGCGTATTTTTATTTACACTCTCACTGACCACTTAATTATGATTACCTTGAAAGAATATGTATGAAGGCAGCCATGAAAGAAACTTTTATTAGAGTTGTGAGGGTCTCATATAGATCTTCATTCCACTGTAAAAATTGGTGCAGCGCTTATGCTTCGCTTTCCCCTCACCTTGGACGACCTTCAAGACTCCTCCAAATGATTTTTGTGATTCTGTGAAATACTGAGATTATGATTATTAACAAGAGTGTCAAATATCAATCACATCAGGTAACTAGGTATCTCTTTTTGGGGAAAAAAGAAACAAGAACCAAAAATAGACTCTTTAATCATGGCACAGATTTAAAATGACAATCCAGCTGCGAAACAGAGGAGTGGATAAAATCACCTTGAACCTAGTTTTAGCCCATGATGCGATCTTAGTCATAGATCTGGCACTAGCCATAGCAGAGGAAGAACGAATTCCCCAGCCGTGTAGTTGTTCTAAGAGTTGAAAATGAGTCAATGAATAAGTGATTGATCCCTTTCCATTGTCTACTTACTCTCAGGTCTTTTGCAGAGAAATCATACTTCGGTATGCTTACTAAAAGTTGTGGGATGTTTTGTTTTGTTTTGTTTTGTTTTGTTTTTTAATTCCAAACATCCGTAGAGGTGAAAGAGATTTGTGAGATCAGCCTGTTTGCCTCCTTCATTTTAGGATGAGGTAGCAAGGTACAGGAGAGTTGAAGTGACCCAGAACAAAATAGTACTGTGTTACTTTTGTCAAGGCTTTTCTCTTGTGGCAAATACAAAATTTTTTGTTGTTAGACATAAGATACAGATTTTGGTCTTTATTGACATAATCACTTTTGAATGAAATTTTTAGTTTTTATTATTTGTGTTTGATCCTTAACCATTTTCTAGACCAGATACCATTTTCAAGTGGCAAATACATCATTAGGAAGTTTCTTGTTGTTCTTTTGTACCATTTGTCTCAGATAATCACAATCCAGTATTTAGGCTTTCACTAAAGGATTTTTGGTTTTGCCTAGTTACTGTAGGACATCTATGTGCTCCAAAGGTTTTTAGAGACAAAATGAGATTTTTGTATGTGTGTTCGTGTTCAGCCATACAGATAGCTAGCTAGCTAGATGGATGGATGGATGGATAGCTAGATAGGCAGGCAGATAGAAAAGAAAGAATGGCATATAGATGTACAGACTGAAAATATAACTAGTCATATAAGTAAACTTGTTGTGTGTTAATGAAAAATAGAGTAAGTGCATGGTATTCTGGTCCTGTAGAGAAGTTTAGAATGCATTCAATACTGAGGACGAAAATGATTGGGAAACATCCCAGAAAAAAAGTGTTACTTAAGCTAGATCTTTAACGTGGAGGATTCATATGGGTTGCTAACAAAGGAAGAGATGGCATTCCGTGGGTTAGATGAGGCAGGGTAGGATGGGGCACTATTGTGGATTTAGCTTTATTGTGTGTTTGTGGGACTGGGCAAGTAGTGGGTGTCTTCTAAGAATGAGCCTGCCTGGAACAGAAAATCTAATGCTGGGAACTGAGGCCCGTCTGAGAAATGTGGACTTAGGGCCACAGTAAAGGGTATCTCAATGCCAGACTAAGCCATTTCCACATATCCTCCAAGTCCTGAAGAAGCCTGGCATTTTATTTTGTGAAAAATCTTACAGGGAAAATAGCAAAATAATTTTATAAAGATAAGTCTGGTAGTGGTCTAGATCAAATGGAAGGGAAATAATGAAAGCCAGCAGGACCTGTTAGAAAATTAAGCAAGTAAGTGATGAGGGACTGATACAGGATGGGATGAAAGGAGAGTAATGAGTAAGAGGAGGACTGTGTGGGATGACAGGATATGTCAGATTTAGGGGAGTAGGGCTGCAGTAAATAAGAAGAAAGTACAAAATTCTAAACACAAACAATAGAAAAGATGATAGTTGGAAAATTAGAAAGAGAAGCCAATTTGAGGGTGAAGTGAAAGATAGCAGTTAAATTTTTTTTCTCTTGTGGCATGAAATTGAGTTAAGACCACATATCAAAGGGGGGCGCCTGAGTGGCACAGCGGTTAAGCATCTGCCTTCGGCTCAGGGCGTGATCCCGGGCGTTGTGGGATCGAGCCCCACATCAGGCTCCTCCGCTATGAGCCTGCTTCTTCCTCTCCTGATCCTCCTGCTTGTGTTCCCTCTCTCGCTGGCTGTCTCTATCTCTGTCGAATAAATAAATAAAATCTTTAAAAAAAAAAAAAAGACCACATATCAAAGGAAAAATGCCCTGTAGGCCTTCAGTTGTCAGGACTGGATTTTTGGTAGTAGAACAGGACCTTAGCTGAGAATTGCCTGCGCAGAGTTGGTAGTTAAAACCTTAGGGCTCCTCTTTAAAATGAGAATAATAAACCCTAAGTCTTCATAGGGCTGTTACTAAAAATAAATGAAATAATGCTAGAAAAGTATTCAGCACTATCCTTGGCACATTGTAGACCCTCAACAAATGTTAGCTTTTATTTTTTACTGTGGGTTTTAGGAAAAGACAATTTTGTGAATTATTACAACTGGTATTCTAGAAGCTGTATAAAAGCCATTTGCGTGGTGTGTTTCTTCAGTATCCCAAGTGGGCATTCATATGTCCTAATTCACATCCTTGCTTTTCTACCTGTTAGGGGAAAGTGAGAGCCCAAGCTATAATTAACTCATGTGTAGCTGTTGATCACTGTTTATAAGACCTAGATTTTTTTTACACAAAAGGTTAAGAATATTTACTGCTCTTCTGTTTACTGCAACTTCTCTAAGATCCCTGAGCCATATTTTGTTTTCCTTTGCTGCAGAGTCAAATCAATTTTAAGGGGTTTATAAAGACCTTTCGAAAAATGGTATTAGCTTAATGCAAGCTAATGATCATTACCTCAATATTAGCTCAGCGTTTTCATACTACCTTCACTCAAAGAGGAACAGACTTACACAGCGATAGAAGAAATCCAGGAGAGGTGGATTATCATGTATGAAGACCTGTAGGACTCCTGTTTGTGTGGGTTGGACTAAATGCATCTTCAGTAGAGCTTTCCACCTTCTATATATTTCACAGAATCACAGAATTACGGTGTGTTTGATGATCCCATTCCACCTAACATATGCGATCGACTCATTATCTGCTAGGGCATCAGGTTCACATGTGGAAGGTCAAGTACAGCAGAGTTTTTGGTTGGGGGGGAGGTTCCTCAATAGAAAAGTAAACTTCATGTATTTAAATATTCTTGCACTTGACTCCTATAACTCTTCTGTCGCTTTGCTTACGTCCTCTAAATCTGTACCTCCCCAAATCTTCTCCATCTCAGCAAACGGCACAAACATCCATCCAAGTCATATGCTGATCATACCAGAAGTCTAGGGACTGATTCTTCCCTTCTTGTCACTCGCAGTGTTCAGTTCATCAAGTCAGGTCAGCTCCATCTCACTGCTTCCTCTCCTGTCTGCTCTGCCCCTCTATAAACCATTCTCCACAAAGACAGCTTTTTAAAATGTAAATCACACCACATAACTTGGAAACTTTCAGTGATACCCCACACTCTCTGCAAGGCTTACAAGGACCCACATGATCTTGCCTTGATGTACTTCTGATCTGATAACTGTGTACCTGTCCTCCCTCATGCCAGCTGTGTTTCTTCAGCCCTTGCTGGGAATGCTCTGCCCCAGATCTTCTGGTTGTTTCTTTCTAGTCTTTTGGGTCTCATGTCAGATACCACCTTCTCAGTGCAGCTTTTCCCGACTATTTAGTTGAATAGCCCATGATCATGGTATCACCTTACTCCGTTTCCTTCCATTCAGTAGGTTTCTTGCTCATTTTTGGTCTTTTTGCCCCAAGAGTTCAAGATTTACATGTTCAGGGAACTCTTCTGTGTTTATTCCTATATCCCCCATGCTGGTACATAGTAGCTGTCTAATAAATAATTGTCGAGTGAATAAGTGAATAGCCATTCTAAAACAATTCATTATCAGATATTTAAAGCCTTTTGCTTTCCACAAGAATTATTGCTTTTATTTCTATTTTCTATTTTTATTTTCTTGAAACCCTCATACTTTTGTTTGTCTGATTTTACTTGTTAATTAATAGGAAGGGAGCAAAGAGTTAGGTAGTAGAATAAGTTTGAAAATACTAGATTAAACAAAATAAAACAGAGTTGTATATTATGGTCCTTGGCAAAGTCTTTAGTATGCTAGTATACACTGTCCAAGAAGGTTAGCACTATGTCAAAAATTTGACAGTGGATGTCTTCTTTGAGAATTATCACAGCAGACTGCTGTTCTTTATAACACATTCTGAAAACTGCTTCCTTGGACAAAAACCCATCATAATAGATAGGGGGAAAGAAACTATATTGAGTACAAGGAGGCAGATTTATACTGACTAAGAACAGGCTATCAACCAAGGACTCAGAAAGAAAATAAAACCCATGAAAAAGTGATGGAAGGATTCAAAGAGGATACAGCAGCTGGGACTATTGAGTTTTCTGTGAACAGCTCTTCCTGCTTTATTGGATATTTCTATATCCAGCAGCTGGCACCGTGCTTGGCCTCGAGTGAACATACAATAAGTATCTGTTGACTGCTCATCGATGAGTGAATAAAGGTGGCCCAGGATCACCATTAAATCATTAAGTTAATTAAGATCAGTTTGGTTTAAGAAAAGCATGAAAATATCTAAAGTATTTTAGGAAATGTTTCATTCCAAATAATTAAAAGTAAAATATTAGTACTTATGAGAATACTTAAGCTGTTATTATATTGCCTAAATGCTTAGTGTAACCAGGAATTTACCATACATTTCATTATTCAAACCTAACATGGACTTTATAGAGAAACATATGCCTATTTGAGATAAAATGGTGGAGCTCTTAGAGTAAAAATGTTATTTTACCTTACACAGCTATGCTTAGGTTTTGTTTTTGTTTTTAGAGAGAGAGGGGACAAGGAGGGAGGGGCAGAGGGAGTGGGAGAGAGAGTCCTAAACAGGCTCCATGCCCAGAAGCACAGAGCCTGAAGCACAGAGCCTGACACAGAGCTCAATGCCAGGACCCCAAGATCAGGGCCTGAGCAGAAATCAAGAGTCGGATACTTAACCAGCTGAGCCACCTGGGTGCTCCGTGTTTGAGAATTTTGTTTCATTTCTCTTTAGGCAAAGTTAAGCAAATTTGGAATTAAAGCAATTGGGTAACATTACCTAACTTTTTTTTTTTTAAGATTTTTTTTTTAATGATTTTTTATTATATTATGTTAGTCACCATACAGTACATCCCCGGTTTCCGATATAAAGTTCGATGACTCATTAGTTGCGTATAACACCCAGTGCACCATGCAATACGTGTCCTCCTTACTACCCATCACCGGTCTATCCCATTCCCCCACCCCCCTCCCCTCTGAGGCCCTCAGTTTGTTTCTCAGAGTCCATAGTCTCTCATGTTTCATTCCCCCTTCTGATTACCCCCCCCCTTTCTTTATCCCTTTCTTCCCCTACCGATCATCCTATTTCTTATGTTCCATAGATAAGAGAAATCATATGATATTTGTCTTTTCTCTGCTTGACTTATTTCACTTAGCATTATCTCCTCCAGTGCCGTCCATGTTGCAGCAAATGTTGAGAATTCGTTCTTTCTGATAGCTGAGTAATATTCCATTGTATATATGGACCACAACTTCTTAATCCAGTCACTTGTTGAAGGGCATCTCGGCTCCTTCCACGATTTAGCTATTGTGGACAATGCTGCTATGAACATTGGGGTGCATATGGCCCTTCTCTTCACTACGTCTGTATCTTTGGGGTAAACACCCAGTAGTGCAATGGCTGGGTCATAGGGTAGCTCAATTTTTAACTTTTTAAGGGACCTCCACACTGTGTTCCAGAGTGGCTGTACCAACTTGCATTCCCACCAACAATGTAGGAGGGATCCCCTTTCTCCACATCCTCTCCAACAATTGTTGTTTCTTGCCTTGTCTATTTTTGCCATTCTGACTGGGGTAAGGTGGTATCTCAGTGTGGTTTTGATTTGAATTTCCCTGATGGCTAATGATTTTGAACATTTTTTCATGTGTCTGTTAGCCATTTGTATGTCATCATTGGAAAAGTGTCTGTTCATATCTTCTGCCCATTTTTTGATTTATTTATTTGTTTCTTGTGTATTGAGTTTGAGAAGTTCTTTGTAGATCTTGGATACCAGTCTTTTATCTGTAGTGTCATTTGCAAATATATTCTCCCATTCTGTGGGCTGCCTCTTAGTTTTTTTGACTGTTTCCTTGGCTGTGCAGAAGCTTTTTAAGATTTTATTCATTTATTAGAGAGAGTGAGCACGAGCCAGGTGAGGGGGGGCAGAGGGAGAGGAGGAGGGAGAAGCAGACTCCCCATGGAGCAGGGAGCCTGATGTGGGGCTCAGTCTCGGGGCTCCATCCCGCGACTCCGGGATCATGACCTGAGCCGAATGCAGACGCTGAACCGATTAAGCCACCCAGGCACCCCTACCTAACATTTTTGAAGTCAAGTTTTGAGGTATAATTTACACATTGGTAAGATATCCACTTTTTAGATCTAGTTGAGTGCATTTTGACAAATGTATACAATTGGATAACCACCATAATCTAGATAAGAATATTTTTATCACTAAAAAAGAGTTCTCATGCTCCTTTTATATTCATTCCCCTCCCCCTACTACCAATTGCTGGCAACCAGTGATCTCATTTCCCTATAGTTTTGCCTTTCCCAGAATAACGTATGAATAAAATCATACAGTTTTTATAAAAAGCCTTTTGTTAATGGCTTCTTTCACTTTGCATAATGCTTTTGAGATTCATTCACTAATAACACTATGCTTGTATTAGTAATTTATTTTTCTTGCTTTCTACTGTTTTGTTTTATGGATATACCACAATTTGTCAATTGTCACCAGTTGACATTGGGGCTATTTGCAGGCTTCAGCTTTATAAATAGAATTGCTGTAAACACTTGCATAGAGACCTTTCTGTGGACTTACGTTTTCATTTCTCTTGGGTAAATGACTAGGAATGGGATTGCTGGAACATGTACTGAATACAATTGTTAACTTCATAAGAAGGTGACAAACTGTTTTCCAAAGTTGCTATCCCATTTTGCAGTCCTACCAACTGTGTATGAGGATTCCATTTGCTTTGCATTCCTGGCCAGCATTTTATATTGCTCATACCTAGTATGTAGTAACATTACATTTTGGTTTTAATTTTTGTTTTCTTAATGACTAATGACGTTGCACATCTTTATATGTGCTTATTGATCTTTTTAAGTTGTAAGAATTTTTATAATTCCAGATATAAATCTTTATCAGATATGTAATTTATACATATATTCTTCCACAAGTCTGTGGCTTGTTGTTCTATTTTCTTATCAGTTTTTTTTCAAGGAGAAGCCTTGATGAAGTCTGGTTTATCATTTTGGTCTTTTATGTATTATGCTGTTTTGTGTTCTAAGAAATCTTTGCCTAACCCAGGATCGCAAATATTTTCTACTGTATTTTCCACTAGGAGTTGTATAATTTCAGGTTTTACATTTAGTTCTAGGATCCATTTCGAGTAGATGTATACTAATATGGTGCAAAGTAAAGGTTGAAGTTCATTTTTTTGTGAATGGACGTCCATGTGTCTAAGCTCTACTTGTTGAAAGGAATATATAGCTCAAGTTGTATAACTTAAAATTACCTTAAGATCCACAATAAAAGTGGTGTACATAAAGAATTAAATATGTATTTCCAGAAATCTCCCTATTTGCTTTTTTTTTATTATTTCTTTAAGAGACAGGTAATCTCTGTTTAAATTATTTTCACAAAGCACACAAGGAAGTATAGAGGCAATATTAGAAAGTATTTTATAGTGAGTATCATGGCCATCATAAGCATGCAAAATTATTAACTTAGAACACTTTAAGTGAATTGGGAGTCCTAATTTTCCCTGTAAGTAGAAAGTCTATATTTATACAAGATTTTTTTTTTTTTTTTTTTTTTGTGGAGGCTTCATTTATGTGAGGTTTGTGCACCCATTCATTGCCTTAATTATTCTTCATTGAAACAAAAATCCCCAGTGGATATGATAATGATGGTGGCTGGTGGTGGTAGTAGTGGTTTCAGCTAAATTCACTCAGTAGTTATGAACATAGAAAATTTTCTATCAAGTGTATATGATTCAGACTGTATCAGCAGTTACAGGATACCGTGCTGAAGAGACATGTAGAAGCAAAATTTAAGTACAGTTATCAGATCATTTTGATGTTATTTCAGCCTCAAAGTACCTCTCAACAAAAATAAAGTTTCTTATATTGGAACTTCTTTTTTTAGTAAATGTTCAAGGTTTTTCTTAATTTAAATAAAATTTTTGGTGAAAATTCTCAAACTAGGTGAATTGGAGAATGATCCGTAGCCTTTTTGGATGATTATTCTGTTTTTAAAAATCTAGCTGTAGTTCCTCTTAATCTCAAGCTTCCATAATATTTGTAAGATACGTTCTTGTTTTCTGAAAATGTGACGACTCTTCAGAACAGAGCAGTTCCTTAAATCATATTTGGATCCATCATCACTAGAGGGCAGTAAACACAAACAGATTTATTGGGTTTATCTGAGTTAAGGTTGTTTTTGTAGTATTAGCATTAATCAAAGAAAGTGTAATTTTTATAATGTAAAAATAGATTTAAAATTCTGTTACTTAAAACATAGGTTATACATTAATTCTGGATTACTGCCTGCCTCTATAACTATTTTTGTAGTGAAAGCAAAGGAACACTGAGTGATTTTTGAAACTCTGATGTGTTGTAGTTATTGTATTTAATATTTGAAGTTTCCTCTTGCCTCAGAATTCTTCGGGGGGCATTTAGTAACTAGATTTGCATATGTTAAGCAGAACAGTATTGGATGTGTGGCAGCCCACTTTACACAGATTAGCTTCTTGATTAATAACAATACCCAGAACTTTGATCCTAAGTAGAAATATGTAAAATAAATATAGATTGATTATAAAATAAAATATTTTCCAAAGGTATTAGTCCTATTGAAAACAGTGCTATTGCCAGGAAGATCCCTCATTAATACACTTATTTTAATTAATACTTATTTAATATTTCAAACTGTAATATAATATACAGCTTAGAATTTATTATGTTAGTAGATATATTGTTTATAGGCTCTAGGCTAACTATAGATTAATGCCTGAAATTTTTTTCAGCAATTTAGAGTATTCTGTAGCTGGACAGTGTGGGTTTAAATCCCGGCTCTGCAACTTGGCTTTGTGACCTTGGATTAGATACTTTGACTTCTGAGATTCAGTTTCCTCATAGTTTGGTTTGTCTCTCTTTTTCCCTAATCAAAAATGTGTCTTAACCTGTCTTAACACCTGTTGCAAAGTCACTAATTCAGCAGTGGTTAATATATCAAAGCCTCAACTCCATCAGCAAAATTTTAAGTATCCTGAAATATCCTATAATACTCCAGAAAGTTTGATTGCTTGGTGTCTCATTTAAGGACTGAGAAAATGAAGAATGAAAGAGAAGTGATATCTAAAGATTTTGAGCACAGCAGACTACCAGTCAGGAAATATGGCTTCTAGCTGTGCTCGAGAGCCTCTGTGTCCTGTTCATGGAACATTCCCACATCTAAGTGTTCACTGTCCCTCATGTCAGGAGCTCTCCTTATCAGGTGAGACTTCCTGTCCTTGGGCACAAGCTTCCTGACTTCACTAGTTGGTAGGATCCATGCAGTCTGGAGATCTGACCACAGTAATAGGATCAGTGGTTCTTTAATTCAGGACATTGTAAATCAGCACATAGATTAAGGATAAATTGGGACAGCTGGTTGGCTCAGTTGGAAGAGCATGCAGCTTTTGATCTCAGGGTCATAAGTTTGAGCCCCACATTGGGTGTAGAGATTACTAAAAAAAAAAAAAAAAAATTAAGGTTAAATGAGTCCACTCCTAAATTCATACCATTTATCAAGGAGTTTGCAAACGTTTAGTTATATGACGACCAACTCATAAGCTATAAAGAGCAAAGACTAAAAGAGACCTGGCCTGGCATTTCAGCCCTGTCATATACTGGGCAGCTTGTTGAATTTTTAAGAGTATCTATCTGTCTTTTTTTTTTTTTTTTTTTTTTAAGATTTTATTTATTTATTTATTTATTTATTTATTTATTTATTTATTTAACAGAGAGAGAGACAGCCAGCGAGAGGAAACACAAGCAGGGAGAGTGGGAGAGGAAGAAGCAGGCTCCCAGCAGAGCAGGGAGCCCGATGCAGGGCTCGATGCAGGGCTCGATGCAGGGCTCGATGCAGGGCTCGATCCCAGAACTCTGGGATCATGACCTGAGCCGAAGGCAGAAGCTTAACGACTGAGCCACCCGGGCGCCCCCTATCTGTCTTTTCACCTTAAAGTGGGGATAATAGCTATCTTACTAGCATGTCGCAAAGGTTAGCATTAAGATATATAAAGCTCTTGGAGCATAGTACATCTTAACAAATGCGTTAACAGAGTCCGTTTTCCCCATTAAAATTGTCAGAAGCTAAGTCTGATTCTAAGAATTATATTTCTCTGGTCCCATCCAGATTTCTCCTCTGGGTTGTCCAGATTCTTTTTGCCATCTGCTACTACTGTGGCAAAGGGAAGGAGCGTCTAGTTGGTCTCTGATAATGGGAAAAATGAAATGAATTTTAATTTGGACCAGAGCTTAAGAAAAGAAAGATTTCAGGGGAACCTGGGTGGCTCAGTCAGTTAAGAGTCTGCCTTCGGCACAGGTGATGATCCCAGGGTCCTGGGATTGAGCCCCTACTTGGGCTCTCTGTTCAGCGGGGAGTCTGCTTCTCTCTCTGCCTCTCCCCTGCTCATCCTCGGTCTCTCTCTCAAATAAATAAATAAATAAAATCTTTAAAAAAAAGACTTCTTATTACCTAGAAATATGGAAACGGTCTTTAGTTCTTTTTACTTCACATTATTGTAATTATTGCTACTTACTATTATCATTACTATTATCTCCTCTACTACAGCAGATTAGGGGTTTACAGTTGAATCTTTTGTGCCTGTGGTCCATTTTTTATTTTGGAAAAGATAAAGAATAAGATCTCTTTCTTGCCCAAAGGATCCTCTACCCTGGTTGAGGAGGCAAAGTTCAAGGCAGTGGAAGTAACTGGAAGAGTGATTCTTAACACTGGCGAACATTTAGGAAATTTCAGGGTGCACTGACTGGGGAGTGCACCTGCTGGCATTTCATGGGCAGAAGCCAGGGAGGCTAGGTGTCCTGGAATACATGGATAGCCGTTCACCAACGAGGAGTTGTTCTGTGTCCCAGTAAATCATTCAAGCAGGTGAAATATTCACTTACAGTTATCTGAGCCCAGAACACAACTACTTTTTTATATATAAAAACAAAATATTTTTTACATGATTTTAATCCACACTAATTTTTCCAGTAATGTAACCACAGTGTATACTGAAGAGAATTGTTCTTTGTTACATCTGAGACCTTTCAGGAGTCATTCACCATTTTGGAAAAAAGATGGTCTTCCTAATACAGTACTCCTGTATTCATTTCCATGTTGCTGTCCCACTTATGGTAATTCTCCATATCAGAGGAAGCAGAGCAAACACTTGTAAAGCACTTAGTGTCAGTGCTTAACATGCATGTACCAGCTAGTTCTTAAAACAACTTGTAAGGTAGATGCTATTATTATTCTCTTTTCCGGATGAGTAAACTGAAGATGAAGTAAACTGAGAAAGTTTAGATAACTTTGTCAAGGTCACACAGTAAGTGATAGTAAGATCTCAGCTCTTGACTACTTTTTTTTTAGTGTACTTCTCTACAAGCATTTATATTTTGCAGTGTATAATATAATTACTTTTATTTTTCCTTTATGTTACTGATCAGTATGGATTTTTTAGCTGTCTTTATAGGGATTACTTAGTATGTATGGATGTATTTAGTGAAGTGCATATGTTAAAAAAGTAGGAATTTTTTATCAGGATAATAATATGTTATACAAAGAAAGAAGTAACTTAGTTTGAAGTTAGGCAAAGGATAAAATGGATGGATGGATGGATGCATAGAAAGCATAATTTGGTTGTAAATGACATTGTGTGACCCACCTTGCTCTTTGGAAGCGCACCGAGCATGCTCCCATCTCAGGGCTTTTGGTTTTGGTGTTCCCCTCACTTGACTCCCCTTTCTCCACTGCCCTAGATGTTCACATGACTTGCTCCTTCTCTTTCTTCAGATCTCTAAGCATGTGTCATTTCCTCAAAGAGGCTCTTCCTGATCATTTTATACTACAGGAACCTCCATCGCTAACATGCCATAGCCTCCTTATCCTTTCTTTTCCCCATTGAATTTATCACCACACGACATTGTATATATTTGCTGACGCAGTTGTTGAATGTAGCTTCAGGTAAAAAACCTTTGCTTTTTGTTCACTGCTGTGTCCTCATTATTCAGGACAGTGCCTGGCACACGGTAGGAACTTAATAAGTAGTTATTAAATAAAGGAGTGAGTGCAAAATAAAGTTTGGAGAGGGGCTGAGATAATTTGGTCTTGAGATGTATTTTGAATGATTGAAATCTGACTTTTTCTGAAAAATCAGCTTGAAGGAGATGGAGTAGAAGAAAGAGGGTATTCTAGGTAGTGAATTCGGTGAAAGTAAAAATATAAATAGGACTGTCTGCTAAATCGTAGAGCTGGGTGGAATACTAGCCTTTCAGTAACAGAGCAGGAGTGTAAAGAGCAGCTGGAGATGGGCTTGGAGTTGGGGATTAGGGTCAGAGTTTGTCAGTCTGGAGCTCACAGGGGAATATGGCTGTGATGAGGCAGGTGATGTCAAGTTGTTAGGTAATAGCTTTGGAGGGGCAGGCTGAGGCTGGATTTGAGAAAAATTGGCCTGGCAGCAGAGTTAAGTATGGGATTAGAAGGAGAAAAGCCAAAGAAGGTGAGCTAAGAAGCAGGTATTGTGTTTTGGGTCTGAGATCCATAATGATGTGATGCAGTTAAAAGAAAACATGATAAATTACACACACCCGTGCGCGTGCACACACACACAGGATAAGCCTGGGAGTTAAAAAATCTAGTCACCATAATGGTATCGTTATCATAATCCACATCATTGTTTTCTTCTCCATCATCATCATCATCATCATCATCATCATCATCACCTAATACCTATTTGTCACTATGTGCCAGATGTTTTTTTAAGCACTTTGCATATATCATCTCATTTAATCCTCATAATAACTGTTGTAGTTATTTATTGCTATAAAATCACTTCAAACTTAGTGGCTTAAAATATCAATTTGGTATTTTTTTTTTTTTTTTAATTGTTTGGTGGGCTAACTAGGCTTGCTTAGACATTTTCACTTCAAGACCCTCATGTGGTTTTAGTCAGATGGCAGCTGGGCTGGAGTCATCTAAAGGCTCCACTGTCAGGATGACTAGGATGACCTCTTCACTGTCGGGTCTGGCTCTGGGCTAGGATGGCTGGCATAGCTAGAGGTTGTCTGGGGACACATCTGCTTTCCCTGTCTCTCTCGCCCACCCCCCACACTCTCTCGGCAGCCTCTCGGTGGTGTTAGCCTGGGCTTTCTCATAGCATGGCAGTCTTAGAATAGTCAGACTTGCTAACAGGGTGGCTCCGGGATTCTAATAGTGCATTCAAGGCAACCAAGGTGAAAGCTTCAAGGTTTCTGACAGCCTCCATTTCTTGTGACAGCACTACTTGTTGGTTATACAAGCCAGCTTGGATTCAGTGTAGGGTTGGGTGGCTCATTAGGAGGCATCTTTGGAGACTAGCTACCGTAATAACCCAATTTTACAGATGAGGAAACCAGCACACTAAAAGGTGAGATTATTTGTTAAAGATTATGCACTATAGGATTTGAGCTCAGAGCCTCTGTACTTGATACCTGGGTGAACTTGGAAAAATCATTTTCTCTCTCTAGGTCCCACTTTATGTGGAAATGAGGGGATTAGAGATGATAGTAAAGCTGTTTCCCATTTCTCTCAGGCATTCAGCCCTTGGATTTAGATGATGGGGGTGGGGATGAGAAGGAACAGTAAATGAAAAAGCATTTTATAAAAGATAAAACGTGATAATAAAGTTGGTGCAGGAGGGAAGGTGATGTAGATGGAGAACACTTTAGGGTTATTCGGGGATCCAGTTAGATGATTTATATTAAGCATCTAATGGCGGCTGACTCACATGAAATGCCTATTGAGTGGTAACAAAGAGTCACAGATTTCAGTCTGCGATCCTGGGAGAAATATCAGCCCACTGACTGAAATGGGAGTAGTTATAGTAAGAACGACTTTAAATAGAAAAATGGATCCATCCATTTTGAAAAAGTTTGTGATGAGTGGCAGGGCATTCGATGGGGGAAGGGACCTTAGTCATTTGGAAATATGGTGCCGTAATTCCTGTTAGTAGTAGTCATTGAAGAGTGTGGCCTAGGACAGAGTCTTGGGGATATTCCAAGTTAGAGGATGAACAGAAGAAGGCAAAGAAGACATGGTCAGAGAAGGGGAGAGAAAGCCAGAGCAGTTGAGGATCCTGGAATTGGAGAGTGGAGAGAGTACGTTGTTGAACACTTGTGAGCAGTTAAGGAGAATGAAAGACTAGGAAAGAGGAGGACCTTTTTGTATTCTTGTGGAGGCAGTTTTAGTGGCCTTTTTGGGGTTTAGTTTTTTGTTTTTTTTTTTCTTTTATAAGGGATTAAGTGGAATTTAGGAAACTAACACAATAGGTGTAAACTGCCCTTGAAGACTTTGCAAACAAAGGACCATTACAAATTCAAAGAGGAAGAGTATCACATGGATGTTTCTGATGTGTGTACTATCTAAAACAGACAAAGCAAATGCAGGAAAACTGAAAGGTAAGGACATTAGCAAGTCACAGAAGCACAAAGCAGTTAAGTGCTTTGAGATGGAGATGAGGAAGAAAGAGACAGGACAGAATTTTATGCTAAAATAGAGTAAAAGCTAGACTTCCCTCATTTTTTTTAATCCACAAGTCTAGTATACAAGATAAAGAATAATACTGCCCCAAACCAAATAGAAAAGATTTTTTCTTTAAAAATTTTAGATTTCTTATTTAACTCTCCTTGTAAAAGGTCTGATTACTCGAACTTAATGCTATATTCCTCCAAGAGCCACTGTTAATACCTTTCTTAACTTTGTGCGCAATCATAAGAACGTTCTCTTTTGGACAAAATATAGATTTTAAAATCTGTACTCAGAACTCCACCACATTCTTTAACCGTACACAGTGCTTTAGCTTTCAGTCCACCCCCCCAACCCCAGCCGCAATCAGAATTATTATAAATTGTCCCCACCCTTAGGTTTTTAAGGTTGTGGAGTTCAGCCACATGTAACAATAGAAACAAAAGGAGCTGAGAACAGCTATACCACACAGGTGAGGAAATGTATCGTTTCCATTTGTCAATTCTGGACATTGATTGCATTTTATAGTCACACTATGCTTTCATGTTGGGCAGAGGGAAAATTTTGGTTATATCTGTGTCACCAGGGAAGCCACTTGCTTTGGATTTGAAAGAGCGAGGCAGTTAAAATGCCTAATGGTCCTTTTCAAAGCAGCTTTTATTTTGAAGGAAGAGAAGTCAGAGAATATTAAAACTCATAGGAAAGACACCGAAAAGATTGGCAATCCTTATTTAAGAATGAACTATGAATTTTGAAGAGTTTTATGGTCGTTATTCATCATCTGCGCGCGGGAAACCCCATTCATCTTTTTATTCGGCAGCCTCAGCTGTAGCGATACCATTATTAAATGGCGTTTACCAGAGGTGAGGAGGAAAACCTCCTCCCCAGAGGTTTGCCCCTGCCAACCAATCACGACACAGCCTGCTCTGAGTCCACACCCCCCCCCCCCCCCCCCCCCCCCCCCCCCCCCCCCATAGTTGGGCTTTTATGGGAGGGGTTTCTTGTCACTCTTCTTGGCTTCCCTGCAGTTCCTTATTTGGTAGCTTTTGACAGAACTAGTCTTTCTTGCAGCTAAGCATCTTGACATACATTATTCATTAAGCCCTGGAGCTCAGGGAGAAAAAGATGCAGACCCTTAGATCGTTAGATATTTCTTTATCACATGAATTTTCTTTATTCAGAATAGTTGTAGAATTCTGTTTCATTCTGGAGTTTTACAAATGGCATGTGTTCAATGGGAAGACGGCTGGATGGGACCTAATGCAAGGCTTTCTTGTGTATACTTAATTACCAAAAATCTTTAAAAACCCACACTCTGGCTTGCGGATTTTGTTAAAAGTATCAGGGTTTTGAAGATATACATATTTTAGAACTTACTGTCTCTATATAATCAATCAAAAATGCCTGAAGCAAACTATTTACTGTCAGTGTCTTGGGGCTACATAAAGGTAAGATTTATTTAGCTCCTAATTGCTCTGATTACATAACTGATAGTTTTAATAAATTACAGTGGAGTTAAGCTTTGTAAGCAGTCTTTTTTTTTTTTTTTCCTTAGACGTGAACTACATAAGTATGTGTTTTTGGTGGTCAAGATAAGGAGAAAATGCATAACTTTTATTAGTTGTAGTTTGCATGTTTAAATAGCTTTTTAATGTGCAGTGGTTCTTGTTTTTGTCATAGGGTATAGATTTGAGTTGTGCTTTTAAATATCAAGGTAATCAAACAAAATCATTGGAAATAAATTATTGGGTCCAATTGCTTGCACTGATGTATGAGTCATATGTAGCACTTAAAGTTTATGAAAATTAATTTGCGGCTCTTTCTAAAAATCTACACCACTTTAACCCTGATGAGTATTTTTTTTCATCTTTGGATATAAAGATGTAGATGACATTAAAAATTGACATTACCTGACTATTTAAGTGATATATTATTAAAATGAACACTTGATTATCTTTTTGTAAAACTGGAAGAAATATATAAAGTTCATCTGATACTGCTACTTTTGTTAATCTCAGGAAATGAAGTAATACACTGAATTTATTAAGATTCTGTTCCACTTGGCAAGCCTCTTGGCGATCTGATCTCTGTGATAGAAGCAGGAGGTAGAGAAACCTTTTTCAGTCCTAAATCAAGCATCACTTCAGAACTTGAAATCTATTCTTGATCATTTGAGCCAATCAAAATACATAATTTTTCAGAATCCTTTTCCATTACTTTAAGGACTCTTGGATTGAAATATTTTTCATCTTCTTTGTTTCTTTTTAGAGAAAAATGTCCTCTGCTGTGAGATTTTCTCACATTCTAAGAAAATTTATTTCAGTTTTAGTTGTCCAAGGAGTCATGATTCCCCACTTCCTTTTAAGTTGATGGATGGCCCAGTTTTTTTAATTGTTTTTGAAATATACAGACTCCCATTATTTGAATTTTGTTAGCCATTTTTGGCTTAAAATTTTTTTAGTACAGAAAAGTATAGAAAATAATAAAGGAAAATCCCACAATCTCCCTAGAACTCATCTCCTAGCTTTCAGACAGCTCATTTTTAATACGTTTTTGAAGAGCTTCATATTTGTATTATGATTATGAACAACACTTACAAGAATCTAAATAAGGAGTTGTAGAGCTTATATTTTTGAGGAAAATTGTTGCTGGCCAGCCTTGTTTATGTTTTAATAGTATATTGCTAAAAACACCTAAGAAGGGCAAATTTAAATATATGTAGTCTTATGCATTTTGACAGATTTATTTATACAGCCAATGCAGTATTTATTTTAGCTTTTAATGCTGATATCTACCAAACTTGTAATATATCACAGTGCAGCATATTCAAGTGATTTTTAGTTGGGGTCAAGGGTGGGGCAGGTTAAGCATTTTCTGAATGTTTGACCTTTACCACCTTCTTAATTAATATTAGGAGAATGTAAAATGTACCCAGGACATTGGCATACAGGGATTATGTTTAAGAATACTCTAATTTTATTTTATTATTTAATTTTGCTTTCCTCAACAGTCTTAAATGTAGAACATAAATTAGAAAATGGGAGTTTAAAAAGCAAAATACAGAATTTATTTCAACTGCATTTTCACTTTTCTTTATGTTTTACATGCTGCACGCAGGCATTCTGATGCATAATGAGAACAAAGGATTTGAAAGCATTCACTTAAATTTTCCTCTTTTTTTTTTCATTGTTGGAACAGTAATTCCATCTATTATTTCACACTGTTGAGATCAAAAGCAATCAGAATAACTCACCAAACAAAATATTTAGAGGTCACTTTTTAAAATATCTAAATGCTCAATTAAATTGCTCTGCATCTTGCAACCAGTTTTCTTTTTTTTTTGAAAGCCAGTTGTGTATTGTATCTCTTCTAAATCTATAAATTGAGGACTGTAGCAATGTTCTAGGAAAAACACATTTACTGCCTTTTCTAATCATTTTCCTCTCATGATAATTTTGTGTAGTTATCCTAATAAATGGTGTGTAGTTATCTTAAATGAGAGAAATTCCACTTACATTTTTAAATGATAGTTGAATTGTTTAGTGTCTTGTTCTTTAGTACAGCCAGCTCTACACTCCAAGATTGTACTGTAAAACCAGTTGAGAAAGCCCTGATGGTAATTTTTGTGGTTATTAATTTAGCTTCCCTGAAAGTTTTATATCAACAGCAAAAAAGGGAAGCAATTTTAACTCCTTTTAGAAAATGCTCTTATAACTTAGTTGATTCTTTGAAAATTGTCTTTAAGAAATCTCCCACACCTTTTCCCTTGGAAATAAAGAGAACTGCTGAAAATACTGTTTCTTCTAATCATATTAAGAGGAAATGTTGCCTTCCTTAGAGCACCTGCCAAACCTTGGCAGGGATATAGGTGTGCGCTGAAGGGTTTCTCCACCCCCCACTTCCAGGTTTTGAACAACAGCATAAGGGTAGTCTGGGAAGAGATGTATATGTGCACGTACAATCAGTGCATGTGCGACCTGTAATTTATCAGTCTGTGATTTCCTTTCACTGGCATTTTTTGCCTTAGTTATCTGTATTGACTGGCTGTTTTGAGGGATCATATAAACTAACTGCCTGGAAAATTACAATTCATTGTTTGTATTATTCCAGAGAATCCAGTAATTTGTGCTGCATATCTGCAGGTACCATGTAATTTTTTCTGCTGGGCATATGGCAACATATTCCTCATACTAAGTTGCTTCCAAGTTAGAAGGTAGTTTTATGGAAAAACTGGGTCCCTCTCTAACTTTTTCTATTGCACCCACCCCTACCCCCAAACGTACATCCTTTTTTAGTTACATGGAGAGAAATGCATGGAGGGCAGGTGGACAGCAGCTGCTGTATAGACTGAAGAGGGGCTAGGAGTGGCTGAAAGCCCTGCCTAACATTCCCCTCCCCTCCCCAAAACACACTGTCATGATCAGGCAGTTCTTACTGGCAACTTTTAATTCACAGCACAGACAATTTCAAGTCCAAGAGATATTTCACTCAATATATGTCTTAAATGCTTAGCAGAGTCTCTTTGGTTTTGTTTTGCCTAGAGAGTAGATTTTTCCAAGAGTAAATTTCATTTGTTAAACGAGGATTTACTTACCTTTGGGCCTTGCTCATTGTATTTTTTGTTATATTTTTGAAGCATGGTTATCATCTCCTATGTGAATAATATCCTAAATTACTTTTGGGAATGGGTAGGGGAACTAGATGTTTATATGTATATTTTTTTGTGGGCTTAACTAGTCAGATCTTCCATCTGTTTGTCCTGCAATGATGAATATCAGCTATCACTATAAAAGGCCCAGGAAACTGGGAGATAGAAGGAACTCAGTGTTAAGCACCTGCTATGTGCCGGGCAAAAAACAAGATACTTCCTATTAGCTCATTTAATTAGTTAATTGCTTATCATTTAATTCAATATAACTTTGTGGAAAATCGGGGCGCCTGGGTGGCACAGCGGTTGGGCGTCTGCCTTCGGCTCAGGGCGTGATCCCGGCATTCTGGGATCGAGCCCCACATCAGGCTCCTCCGCTATGAGCCTGTTTCTTCCTCTCCCACTCCCCCTGCTTGTGTTCCCTCTCTCGCTGGCTGTCTTTATCTCTGTCGAATGAATAAATAAAATCTTTTAAAAATATATATATATAACTTTGTGGAAAATGGACAGGAAATGTTTTGAACACTATTGTAAATGTGTCATGAGTATTCTTAGGAGCCCCAGATTTTTCCCAGCAGATCATAATGTATAATTTTGAGTGAAAACAAGCAGCAGCCTATATTTTGTATACTGCATGATGCCAATTTAAAATATATACAAATAAATGTTGGGAAGAAAGACATAGATGGGAATGTAGGTAATTATGGTTATCTCTGAGCAATGGGGATATTCATGATTTCTAATTTTTTCTATATAGCTTTCTAGATTTTCTCTATCATGTATGCACTTTATAATTAAAGGAAAGGTATTGAAAGAATATGTGAACAAAAAAAAAAATGAACTTAACGTTTCTGAGTTAAAGAATAAGTTCCCCAGACCTATAAATTAACAACTAGAAAAATTATTATTGGTTATGGCCAGTTCTTCGGTTTTGGCTACTGGAGAACACTAATAGACATTTCTTACATCCAGCAGTCTATTGAAATGTTTCTGTTGATCTCCCTCAGTACTTTTGGGATAAATTCCTGCACCTTATCTAAATGATCAATAAGATTGACTTTGGAAGTTATTTGCCAAATTATCTTGACTTAGGATACCTTGGTATGAATTATCCAGAGAAGCAAGATTTTTTTCTTAAATTCTAATAAACTAAATACTGAATTAGAATTACATTTCAAACATTACTAAAATGGTAAATTCACTACATTTTCCCCCCAGACTTAAATGAGAATTTATGGTGAAATTTGAAATTCTAAAGTCTACTGAACATTAGAGTAAAATGTGTTTGACTTTTTTTGATCAAGTACCTAATAGTAATCTGTGTAATAGAAAAAGATCATTGTTTCTTAAAGGGCCATCTGGGCTATTTTGGGAATCAAAAGAAAACATAGTAACAAACAGCTGAGAGATGGAAAAGCATAAAGTCTTGGAGAATCTTGGATTTGGGTAATGCCATCTGATGGTTATAAGTTAATTCCAGTGTTTCTTAGGATAAAATAGGCACCCTGGCATCAGTAAAATAAGTTGTGAAGTAATGAAATTGAGTATTGAAAATTGACCTGTTTCGTATTTATGTGACTTTAGAGAAATGGATTGGTAAGTCCCATGGATGCTGAGAAACAAAAAATAATTACACCTTCTACTTGGAAAAACTTTAAAAGGAAAAATTATATAGTATCTGTTCAAACATTTTACTTCTCTATAGTTCTGAAAGAATACTCAAATCTATTCACTTTTGCTTTGGGGTAAAAGACAACATTTTAACCTCTAACCAGTATACATACCGATTTCTGCAAATGACAAATTAATTGATAAATCGTGTTCTATTGTGTGACAGCACATATGTGTGCCAATAAATTAGTTTTTTTCCTTCTCTAAATACTAATATGCACCTTAACTTTTTATTCCTTTTTTCCCCTTTAATTAATGTCCTCGAATGTCTAAATCTGTGCTGCATGTGGCCATTTAAATTTAAATTAAAATGAAATAAAATTCAGAAATCAGCTCCTCATTTTCACTAGTCACATTTCAAGTGCTTGATAGCCACACGTGACTAGTGTCTACCGTTATGGACAGCTCAGATTCTAGAACTCTCCATCATTATAGAAAGTTCTGTTGCATTTCACTGATCGAAACTGTCGGGACAACTTAAAAATTCTTGGGCATGTTTTCTGTATCTTACAGTATGCTTGTGTTACCTCAATTACATCTCCTCTTATGTTACTTCATTTTATTTTTCTGTTTTTCAGTTTAAAAGGATGCTTAATCGAGAGCTCACCCATCTCTCTGAAATGAGTCGGTCTGGAAATCAAGTGTCAGAGTATATTTCAAACACATTCTTAGGTGAGAATAATCATTTAAATGCAATTTTAAACTTTTCTCTTGAGTTGTTTGTTTTTGGAGGTAGATTGGGGCACCAATTCATTTTGGAAACCAAATGAGTGTTAGGAATTCCTTTTGTTTTCCTTCATCCTATTAATAATTTGAGTGCCTAAGCCTGTAAGCTTTGGAATCTGAGGTGATAAAGTACATTTTTTATGTTTAGTTTTATTCAGGACTTTAGGGATTCTCTGGATTAAAGTTGTAGATTGCCAGTTTTTCCAAAGCATTAACCATAAAATGTGTTTTACAGAGAGATGTATGCATGCATTCAACAAATTCTTGTTAAATTCCAGACATTGGTGGGCATTTGGTAATGATAAATTAGAAATGGTCCCTGCCATAATGAGTTATAGTCAGTTAACACCAAGCCTGGTAGACTGATGAGGTGGATACAATACAACCACTGAAGAAAAGCTTGCTGATAATAATAGTTGACAGTGTAGTGTACTGGGATACCACCCCCCCACCCCCACTCCCACCCTCACCCCCGTCCACGGGAAGAAAATTCATTTAGCGAAAGTCAATAATGTGAACATATCCTTGATTTGAATTTACTTTCAAAACAAAATTGCTGGGGCGCCTGGGTAGCACAGTGGTTAAGCGTCTGCCTTCCGCTCAGAGCGTGATCCCGGCGTTCCGGGATGGAGTCCCACGTCGGGCTCCTCCACTGGGAGCCTGCTTCTTCCTCTCCCACTCCCCTGCTGTGTTCCCTCTCTCGCTGGCTGTCTCTCTGTCACATAAATAAATAAAATCTTTAAAAAAAAAAAATTGCTGTAATACCTAATTAGCACTTTCACTAAAGAGACATTTATTGAACACACGCAATGTGCAAGGATGAGTTAGAGGAGCTCACTGCCTTGAAATAGTTGATGAAAATACTGAGGTATCTAATATATTTTATTTGGAAACAGCAATTGAATCTGACAGTTACTTATCAGACGATACTGGAAATTACCTTTGCTCTCCTTGTTACATTGTAACCATTATCTCACTACAGTATAGAAAATATAAAATAGCAGAAAGAATGTAAGTCATTCAAATATATTGTTTGTATTCTTACATTTTGACCCATTTCAGTAAGCCATTAGGTTCACCCAGTCCTGTTTTTATATTTGTGGATGAAGTTCCTTCCTTTTCAAAATAGGTATTAAAACTGGAATCCTTAGTTGGCAAGAGCAGTTTCCAAGCCACTAAGTGAATTTCAAACAGGGACAGAGTTAATGAACAGTGGAAATAACCAATATGTTTTGCTTTTTCCAAGTCTGCTATCATAAGTCTTGCCAAAAAAAAAAAAAAAAAAATTACAGCATTCCATCCAAGTAGTAACCACTGAATACATTTGATGTTAATTATTTTGCAGTGGGATTTATTTGCTCTATTTTTTGTTGGAGGGTATCATAATAAGTCCACATCAAATTGTAAATACTCAACTTCTCTAAAAGAAGTGTTTCTTGGAAACATTTTCTGGAATATATCATGATTAATTAAAACCTGCCCAGTTATGGACGTTATGATTAAAAAGTGACAACTTGGGTAGACGTCACAGTAAATGTAGAACCTTTTCTAAATTTCGTCAGATAAGCAGCATGAAGTGGAAATTCCTTCTCCAACTCAGAAGGAAAAAGAGAAAAAGAAAAGGCCAATGTCTCAGATCAGTGGGGTCAAGAAGTTGATGCACAGCTCCAGTTTGACGAATTCAAGCATCCCGAGATTTGGGGTTAAAACTGAACAAGAAGATGTCCTTGCCAAGGTAAGAAGATTTTAAGGATCGTGATCAAAATATGTTGGGGTGCCTTTTAGTGAGTTTAAATTCTTTCTCTTTTAAATAGATGGACTAGTTCATTAATTTGTGGGGTCCTTTTTTTTTATTTGAAAGGTGGCAAAGTACTTTATAAAGCTCTTTACAAATTATTTGGGTGTTATTAATATGTGGATTTGGACAGGTGGTTTGGTGTATGTGTTTGTTGCTTTTTTACATCTCCTTTTGATTGTTTGACCTTAAAGAGTTAGAAATATTTTATGTGCTTTGGGTTTCAGGAGAATAGTTAAGGTTTTGTGAATAGATTTTATCTATTGAAGAAATGCTCTGAAATTGATAGTCAAAGTACGTAACTACGTTGTGTCGTCAGAGTCATAAAGTTAAGCCATACTGTTCAGTTTTCAGTACATTTAAGTGGGTTTACCTAAAAGTTTGCCTGTACTTATGGGGCTGCATCCATTACATCTAAAATGAATCTTTTTTGTAAAACCTAACACTCTTTTTATTAAAGTCAGTTACGTTTAAATGACTGTGTTCATTGATTTATATTCTACTTCTGCTTCCTAATTTTTTCAATCTTTCTGTAACCCCAGGAACTAGAAGATGTGAACAAATGGGGTCTTCATGTTTTCAGAATAGCAGAGCTGTCTGGTAACCGGCCTTTGACTGTTATCATGCATACTATTTTTCAGGTAATGTGGTTAAGTTCTATCCCCTTTCCTTTATTGGGTGACATAATGTCGAGTCTGTGAAATGTGCTTGTGTTTTATCTTCTTTACTATTCACCCTCTTTTGCTTATTTTGATACTTTTTTTCTTATTTGCCCCTTTACCAAGGGACAAATGATAAAGTATGGAGTGTGGGTCAATCACAACTAAACCAATTTTGTTATTTTTTTTTTTCCATTCCAAGAAGTAGTCATGTGGGAATATTGAAGCAATTCATTAAAACAAGAGTTTAAAAATCATGTCCATGACCCTGATTTGCATAGAGAGTGGAGTACTAACTTAGAAATGAATAAGTTCCTTTCTGATCAACCTTAGAAGATAGTTTCTTCAGTTGCTGTTTCTTGTACTGCTCTCTTCTCCGTATCAGTTTCCCATTCTTGTTGAGCTTTTGCCCCAACACAGGATTAGGATATAAATGAGGAGTTGAGGCTGCAGACACCCTGGAACTGGCATGGCATGTTCCACCCTAGAGAACATGTTGAGTTTCAGGCGGTGTGACCCATTAGCTAAAGTCGGTGGTACTGGACTGAAGCTGCCTTCGTGATGATCCGACACAGACACTTTGACAGTTGGCAGCTCATTCCTGACGCCATACCTCTTGAGGAAAGCAACGTTCGGCCCCAGAAGGACAACGCTACCCTGGCTTTGTCCCCAAAGCCTCTGGATATTCTCAGAGGGTTCCATTTCCCTCCCTAGACACTACGAGATGCTGTTTCTATTCTGGGTTATCCATAGGTGACACTGGTGTGATTTTTCTGTTAACACACTCCATGGAAAATGTTTTTATATGAAAACAAAATGTTAAGAGGATTTCCTTTCCTACAGGAACGGGATTTATTAAAAACATTTAAAATTCCAGTAGACACTTTAATTACATACCTTATGACCCTGGAAGACCATTACCATGCTGACGTGGCCTACCACAACAATATTCATGCTGCAGATGTGGTCCAGTCGACACATGTGCTGTTATCTACACCTGCTTTGGAGGTAAATCTGGTTTCTAAAACTCTGAGACCACTAACCTGCTACTCACAAACGTCTCTTAAACTTTTATACTGAAGGGTGTGCGGGGCAGAAAATTAATGGCTTCATTGGAAGTATGTTGAGTTATAGGGAAAAAATGTTGTTGTGATTAATAGACAGTTCAGTCTTTGATGAATTTTGCCTGTGAAAGTTGATCAAAGACTTAGGGATTCATCTGTTCATGATACTGCTTCTTTGAAATGACCTAGTGGACATTCCATAAAGTACGTCTGGCTTATTCAGTTTCAGTTAGTTTTTTTGGAATTTAGCCTGATGCCTTTTACATTTATAGTTCAAAGGATGATGTTATTTATAAAATAGAGACAAAGCTTTGATATTTTTCATAGAATTTTTCAGAAAGAAACACATCTTTAATTCTACCAGATTTTAAGAAGTTGTTCCATTAAATGTTTATTAAGACAATTTGATTTCCTTAATCGTTTGGGGGAAAGATTCTCTTTTGCCAATATATTTTATAGTTCAGATTGTTTTCATCATAAAATCGTGTTAGTACCTCATCATCTGAGCGAGTGGTTCTCTACTGGGGTTCTTCCTCCCTATTCCTCCTGCCCTGACCCCCAGGCACATTTGACAATATGTGGAGACATGGCTGTCACAAGTTGGAGATAGATGCTTTTGACATCTCATGCTCCAGGTCAGGGACCCTGATACTACAGTGCACAGCATAGCCTCCCACAACAAAGAATAATCTGCCCCCAAATGTCAATTCTGCTGAGATGGAGAGTCCCTGGTCTGAATGAAAGAAAATAATTGCTTGTGTCATTAATTTTATGTACGTTTTCAGGACATCCTTAAACATCTTAAATACTTTTAAAATAAGCTATTAAATATTTTGAAGCTTCATTCTGTTTTCCAACAAATTCTAGGAAGTAATTTTGCATTTGTACATACCTTTCATTGTATTATTACAGAGCGTCGATGTTATGTGTCTTGTCTGAATTTACAGGCTGTGTTTACAGATTTGGAGATTCTTGCAGCAATTTTTGCCAGTGCAATACATGATGTAGATCACCCTGGTGTGTCCAATCAGTTTCTGATCAATACAAGTGAGTGAAGTTTGTTTATTTTTGCAGAAAACATTTTTCCTTTGTATGTCTTAGAATGACCGAGTTTGTGTATAAACTTGGGGTGTTTCCAGAGTCATAATGTTCTTTTGGGGTGTGTAAATGTGTACTTTATTGATAGTGTGTGTTAATGTAACCTAGCTCTGAAAATTATTGTTCTATACCATGAGGCTTATGTTTTTTGAAAAACATGCATTCCAGTACTTCTCTAGAAATAATATGTTAGTAGACAAGGGTAATCAAAAGTGAAAGTTTGCAGAATGATTTATATAGTTATATAGTCCCTAAAGTTTTAAATAAAAACAGGAGAAGTTAAATCTTCCTCACTTTATGTAGGTTTTCATTTCATCCTCTTCAGAGGCTATGATTACTCTTTCCTCATACACCACCATGGCTAGCTCTGTTCTTTCCTTTTTATATCTTCTGTTGAGGGCAATAGGAACATCTCTTTGACTTACTATCTCTTTTGATTTCTCTTTTATTTAAATATTTTAACCATCAAGTTTTTTTTCTCATCCGTGACATTTCATCAAATAAGAAGTCAGTACTTGGGATGCCTGGGTAGCTTAGTCGGCTGAGCATCTGTCCTCAGCTCAGGTCCTGATCTCAAGGTCCTGGGATGGAGCCCCAGGCTCCCATTTCAGCAAGGAGTCTGCTTCTCCCTCACCCCCTAACCCCCCAACCTCTGCTCATGCACGTGCTCGCCTGCTCTTTCTCTCTCTCTCTCAAATAAATAAATAAAATCTTTATTTAAAAAAAAAAAAAAGGCATCACTAAATTTGGACATATGAGGAGTGGTAGAGACTGTTTAATATGGGGCATCTCTGACACACAGCTTCATAGAAAACGTCTGTAGGGAATGTTTAGGCAGTGCTTGAGCTATGCCTTTGCAAAGAGGTTTCAGTTTTACAAAATTTCTATTCTTTTGACAGTTGAAGTTAATTGGTAAATGATTTAAATGTAGTAGTATTTAATTTCCTCCCACCACAGTAGATTAATGTTTATAAATTCACATTTACATACAAAAAAAATAAATGCAAAGTTGTTAGAGAATTTCTTATCTATTAAAAGTCTGCCCTTTTTTTGCTATGAGATTGTAGATAACAGCCTTCTTTTGACTAAAGAAGTCGAACTCTGTGGCGTCTCTTCATTCCCCTTTTATTTCCTATACTTTGCTGTAGCCAGATTTAAAGAGGCAATTTAAATGTAGCCTCACTTTGAGAGATTTAACTCGGATGTTTAAGATTATTTACATTTATTTTTTATGTCTCAATCGCCTTTGGACTACTCTATAACAAAATGTACTTCTGTGACTCATTTTACATGTACAAGGGTTAGGAAAGTCATGGATTTCCTGAGAAGTGTGGTTACTCAAGTACATTTTAACAGTTTGGTTTATGAACTTATTAACTCAGGATTGGAGAGGCTAACATCTCATGTTCCAGCCATCCTGTGAGAACCTATAAATGGGGTGCTTTCAAGAGTCATCAAGACATTACTAAATATTAACACATAAATGTTTATACACATCAGATGCAACTATATGAGCTTACAGTATCAGTGCTCAGGGTTGACTGTCCTTCTGAGAAGGGCAGAGAGGTCATATATTACAGTGTGCTCTACGCGGGCACTTTTCCTTAGCCTGACCAGATTTACTATTTTGATTCTTATGTATGTTTTGATATGTTCCTAACCTTTCAAAGACATAAAAATTGTATTTTAATGTCGGCCTTTAAAAAAAGGTATGCAAAATATAGACTGGTGTGTTATCTTTGCATTCTACTCTCTACAATACTTTTGTTCTCTTTTGTAACATTACAATTAAGAAGAGATTAAAGAACAAATTAGAATAACTGATAATAAAGTCAGTTCCCAAGTACTCTGATAATTTTTTTAAGAAAAATGAGAACCAGCTCTGTTATTCTCTCTTGTAGACCCCTAAGGTCAAATGAGCTTAGGCTGGCCCTGGAGAACTCCTGCAGGCGTTAGGGTACCCATGGAGTGTGAAGTTTAAGCTAGCAACACCTCAATCCGCAGATGAGTCTGATGTCCTCCAAAGCTTGAGACCATCTGAGATAGATGATGAACAAATTTAGGGGACAATTATAAATACAGTGACAACGGCCACGGGTGTCTGCTTAAGGGTATTTTGCTGATGACCTGCCTGAGGTGGAAGGGTAACTAATCCTACTTCTGCAAGTACTTTGTTATTCAGTGATGGTGTGATGATCTTTCTTTGAGACCTCAGCAACACTGGGAGGGTAACAGTTCCCAGAGCAGCTTTGGATTGCTGATGTTTTCTCAAGGGTGGGGTGTGAGGAGGCTGTGTTATTCCTGAGAGAATGAACCAGCATCATCACCTGGTGCATGAAAGTATCCCGGAGAGGATCAGGGCCCCGGGTCATTATGAGAATCCACTGCCTTAGTTAGCTTTTGACTAGGGGTCAGGCCAGCAAGCATTTTATTTCAGGACACAGAAGAGGTTAATAAGTAACCAGTAACACAAGTAAGTTTGAATTTCACAGTGTTCTATAAAGGAGTCTCTCTCATAACTTGTAAACTTGTAATAATAGCTTTGTGAGATACTCTATCAAAATTATGTGATGATTTTTAGTTTCCAGCAAACCCTTTATATATATATATATATATAGAGAGAGAGAGAGAGAGAGAGAGATTAAGTGTATATTTTCTGTTTTTTTCCTGATTGATTGAGCCTCAGTGGTTCAGACTACACCCTCTCAGCTCTTAACCTTGGAGCTGGTGCTGCCAACTTGTCCAAAGCCAAGGGTTGAATCTGTTTCTTATAATAGAAAAGTCTACAGACTTCTAATCATCACATTTACAAACCCATAGTTGGGAGGTCATTTGTCCTATTTTAAGGAGGCTACAGAGGTGCAGTGAGGTTGCACGATCCCCCCCCCCCCCACACCCCTGTAGAAGGGTTCTGGAGCTCACCAGGCTGCTTCCCACTCCAGGTACTCCTCCGTTTCTTAGTTGTGACAATAGTTCCCATCATTCGTTCCACTTGTAGGTGCCAAATGATTTGATACTAAATGATATGTACACTCATGGTAAACGTGCCAGCGGTTTTGAAAACAGAGACATCATTTCTGCAGGCAGAGTTGGTTCAGTTTTATAAGTGATTGGGGTAATGGGGGACTCTGAGTAGGATTTTAAGAAGTTGAAATTCCAGAGTAAGCTGCATAAGTCTTTTTCAAGGACAGTACATGTAAATAAACCCATAAAATGTAAATAGCATCATAAAGTTTTGAATAGAACATGCTGTATTTATCATAACAAAAGCATTTGACTTCACAGCATTGTTTTCTGGAACAATAAAGCACTGTCAAAAGTACAGAATATATATAGTATTAAATTTTACTTGGAAAACAAGTAATTTTTGTTTATAGGAAAGATGCCTAAATTTTAGAGAAAAAGATTTACTCACATTGGTCATGTGTTCAAAGCATATGGCTTTGATTTCCAAGAGCAGAGACATTTCACTCTACTAAAGTGGAGCTGGATTTAGCTACCAGTGTACACACTGTTTTATTTCTCTAGTCTTATTTTAAAATAAGCTTTCCATAGTTGTATCTGTAGATTCTATATAGAATGTTATTTTTGTGCATAAATCTAACACTTTCAAAATAAGGATAAATTCATTTTTATCAAATATGATTATATAGAAATACTACAGAGATTGATATTTTATTCAACAACAAAAAAAAAATACTGAGAGCCTACTCTGTGCCAAACAGCGTTGTAGGCATTAGGAATATATGGGTGAACGAGATAATGGCCTGGCTCTGAAGAGCTTGCATTCCACTGGAAGAGAATAGACTGTAACACATGAATATCAGATGGGACCGGTCAGGTGGAGAAAAATGAGACAGGTTACAGGCATAGAACATTAATGAATTGAAGGAGTGAGCCAGTTTTAATCCTTTGTCCTTGGCAACTAGATCTTAAAACTACCACTTCCCTTTCCCATTTCAAGGAGAAATATTTTTTCAGAAATGCCAGGAGAAACCAGACAACCATGCACATTTCATGAATGACTTTTCATTTTATATAGGTTCTTAAGTCTCTAAATGGGTTGGGAGGTCTTTGGAGGAGATTGTTAAGACTCGAACAGAGATAATGACAAGTCAGGTGGAATGTGATCAGGGCTGAATCAGTAGTACAAAGTATGAAGGACTTGACAGCAGAAAGTGAGCAGTTCTGCCTATGGTGATCAGGAAGGGCTTCATGCAGGAGGTGACTTATACTGGGCCTTGACGACAAACAGGTTTCAACAGAAATGTTCTATAAACTATTTTCTCACCCCCCACCCTACCTTCCTGTACCTTAGACCAAAGTGTTAAGGCAACTTTCTGGTGATTCCTGAACCTTCAAGGACTCTATGTAGAAGTGCTACAACAGCGTCTTTGGAGAAAAACTTCTCAGGAGGTGCAGAATCTCACCTCCTTTAGATGTGTGCACATGCCTTCAGCCCTAAAGAAGAGTAGAAAGTTAAATGACTACCCTGAGATTTAGTTCCTTAAATGCTACCACGTGTTCATTTAAAAATTGGTGGTCTTCACCACCTTCTTGTTAACAGCCCCAAAACTGGAGAGGCAGGGGAGACCCACTCATAAGCAGTCTCTTCATCACCTTTCTGGCCAGTCTGGATTCTTAGTAAACATCAGGAACCAACAGCTTTCCATGGCGGGCTTGCTCAGGACTCTTGGAGCGCACTGTGTGTGCCTGGCCATCTTTACATCGATTAGAAGGGAGACTGACTGTTACAGCATCCGTATCACAGATCACCCTCTTCCGTAAAGTAACAACGCCTCACCTTGTTCCTCCGCAGGCTCCACAGCCTTAGTTTCTTTCTTCTTTCTTCTTGAGGTGTATAAACCAGTCCGGGTTTTTGCAAGCCTGAATAAGTCCGTGCATTAAGGCCCCTTATCTATATGCATATTTATTCCCTTACAAGAACCCTAAAAGTTGACTTGGGCATTATTTGTCCAGTCAGAAAACATTTGCCTTCCTTCCAATATTTATCTGTATAATAGGATTCTGCTATAGAACAATAATACCAGGTACTAAGATCCTATATAGTGTTAATTTTTTTATTTCTGTTTAACGTCTATAGATACATGTTCAGTTAGAAGCTTACAGAGACTATTTAAGAGTAAGACTTGACCAGATACTATCTGAATGAATGAATGAATGAATGAATGTTTTTATCCCCCCAAAAGAGACTGTACACACCTACTCCTTGGTACTGTACGCATCTCTGTTCCTATAGTTTGAGAGCAAAAATTTAGATGTCAAAATTCCGATTTCTGTAGTACTGGTAAATTCATAGGATTTCACAATAGAAATATGTCTTGAATTTCTCTTCTCCTTCCTGGTTCCTTTAAAATAGTCATTGAGTAACATTGGATATTTCTTTCTTAGAAATGAATGTATATTTCCCATGTATTAGTCAGAAAAAAGATCAAATACATGTGCTTTTGGTCTTTACAGTGACCTAAGTGGAAACAGAATAAAGCGCCATTTTTTTTTTTTTTTTTTTTTTTTAATGACTACCTTATGGAGTTGGATCTGCTCTTTACAGGAACCAGTAAAGAAGCAGGATCTTACTGCCTAAAACACTCAGGTCCAGGGCAGTCGTAAGGGAACAGCAAAATCTTCACTATGGAGTTAGGTAGGCAGCTGAACAACTGTCTCTGTGAGTCATGAGCATGCAGGTGGGAAGGGCAATATATCTGTATATAGTGACTGCCATGTTACTCGGAAAAGAACATGGAAAAAATGAGTAAAACTTCGACTGACAAAGCTATGCTATGGAAAAAAATGAGTAAGAGCAGCATGAGCAAATCTAAAATTGTTCATTTGTTCCAGACTCTTCTTGAGTATAATCCTAAATCACATGATCCTTTCATTCTATGAAATGTTGGGAAGGTGGTCCACGTTAGCAGGAACATGACACCTTATGCTGTTGACCTGTTAAAACTGTTAAAAATGAAGTTATGTTCTGCTGCTCATGAAGCTCCCTGTGGTAGATCTGGAGGGGAGGTTCAAGAACTTTCGGCCCAACTCTTCTACCACTTTAGAAAATAGGCAGCTGACGACCATAGAATGAAATGACTTGTCACATGTCAGTAGCATTAAAATTCACTCCCAACATTCCAGTGCTCTTTTCCACTGTTACATTAACTAGTGTATTCTCTCCTGAGTTTTGTCATGTAATGGTAAGGCTAACAAAGATGTTGAGGAGAAATTGCTTCTTATCTCAGAATATGAAGAATAAGGTAAGAATAAGAATAAGATAAACTCAGAAAAAAATGGCTTTGCTTATCTTCTATCTCCTTTCTTTCTTTCAAGACTCCGAACTTGCCTTGATGTACAATGATTCTTCTGTCTTGGAGAACCATCATTTGGCCGTGGGCTTTAAGTTGCTTCAGGAAGAAAACTGTGATATTTTCCAGAATTTGACCAAAAAGCAAAGACAATCATTAAGGAAAATGGTCATTGACATCGTAAGTAACCGATAAAAGCAAAAAAGAGAGTTGTAATGCAAGTGGTTTTTTAAAAGAGTAAGAATGAGATGAGTATCAGGTAAATAGAACCATGCGTTTCAAAACTTCATCCTGTCCCTTACGTTCAAGAAGCCACCTGTGCTGCTGGCATTGATGGTCTCCAATAGGTTTTCTCCTGGCAGTTTGGAGTTCGGAATAATGACAGCTTGCCCTCATCATTCTAGTTTTATTTTCTCAACTTCTCCAGTCTGGTGGCAGGCAGGGAAAATGACTAACAAAAGCAGTTAGTTCAAATGGATTTTTTCCATTTGTGAAATGGAAAATAAACTTATGTCAGTAGACGGTGCTGTTTACGGACATCCATGGTGCATAGTATTATTCACAGTGATTACAAGACACAGGAAAGCCTCTGGTTATCAGAAACTTACTGTGTTACACTTTGTACCTACAAAGGTAGGAATTATCTGTCTTGGAGCAGGAGAAAATTAACCAGTTTCTGAAGTATTCTGTGAGCAACGTTGAATTACTTGGTCATAGTCCAGGTACCACTTTCTAGTCCAATGGAAAAAAAACTTCAGAGCATGTGCTGATTTCTTATCCATGGGGATCTCATCCCCTTTTATTCACCATGAAAGTGGTTGCTGGGTGCTAACTTTCTGTGTACTGCACATGTTTATCTGGGCTTCCAGAAAACCTACAGCAAAGCAGAAGAGGCTGCCCAGAGGAGCAGTACAGAATTCCCACTCACTGCTGTTAGGTGCGATAGTGTTTTTCCATTTTTTCTTTCACGTTCTGCATTACTATTTTCATGTGCAAATTCTGACTTTTCCTCTGGACTTTGTTACTTACTAAAATACTCTTTTAAGGTACTTGCAACAGACATGTCAAAACACATGAATCTACTGGCTGATTTGAAAACTATGGTTGAAACTAAGAAAGTGACAAGTTCTGGAGTTCTTCTTCTTGATAATTATTCTGATAGGATTCAGGTAAAGCATCATTTGAATTTATTCTGTTTGTGTGCATACGTGTCTGTGTCTAACTTTGATAAGACTTCTGTTTCCTTTCTTCCAGCTTATGATTTTAGTAATTTTAAGCAGAATTTTTTAACCGAATTCTTTATGTTGAGAATTAACCAGATAAAATTCTATTTGTTTTTTCATTTGCATTTGTGTTAAAAAAAAAAAAAAAACCCTAATGTCTCCAAAAACCAACCACTTAAGCAGCTCTGAATTTAATCAGCCATGCACACATAAACAGTTTCTCATGACATTTCGGTACGGTGGAAGGGGCATTATTGGGGGCTGTTAATACAAGTGTGAACCATACACAGACACATCATAGTTGAGCTGTTTGCAAGGAATCTTACACTACATGTATTTTTAAGTGTCAAATTCATCCACTGTGGATTTCTAGCTAAAAAAAAAAAAAAAAAAAAAACAGAGCAAGAAGAAGCAAGGGCTGAATAAAGCATTTGTCTCTTTTAATAGGTCCTTCAGAATATGGTGCACTGTGCAGACCTGAGCAACCCCACAAAGCCTCTCCAGCTGTACCGCCAGTGGACCGACCGCATCATGGAGGAGTTCTTCCGCCAAGGAGACAGAGAGAGGGAGCGGGGCATGGAGATCAGTCCTATGTGTGACAAGCACAATGCATCTGTGGAAAAGTCACAGGTGATGCATTAAGCATAAAGTTTGCAGAGAGAACAAAACTCCAACCTAAACATTTAATTGCTTTGTACACACATCATACAGTATTTCATTGGGTCTTTAAAATTACTTTGTTCTTGACAGGCTCAATTTCACTTTAGTGTTTATGAGCCAAAAAACTCTCATTCTTATGATTTTTATTCATATGGTCATATATTCATTTCCCATGACATTGTATTCATCCATTATGACTGTATTCATATAGTATATACATATGGAGAGAATTTGGGCTATCTGAACTTCTAAGCGAATTTGGTTATATGAAACATATAGAGTACCTGGTCTGCTTTCAGTTATCTAGATTCACCTATAACCGGGCCATTCTTAAATAAAGGCCAGTTCTAATGCCCAGGCCCTACTATGTAAACAAATAGACATTTTTTACATCATAAATATACTCTTGAACTAAGAGTTCTTGCCAATTTTCACCAGCTGGTAACAACACTATTATATGTTCTGTTGCCTAAAATAGTGACTATTATACCACACTCAGGCTGGAAGTCTTCTGTTCAGTGTTATGTTTGTGGGCATGTTACATTTTTTATATTTTAATGTAAATTTTATAAATGTATATAAATTGCTAGAATTAGATACATAATTAGGTATATTGTAGGATCTAGTTCACCTTTTCCATTGTTTCTTAGTCCCGAGTCTTATATTCAAATCAGAATTTTTATTTTTTTAACTAGGTGGGCTTCATAGACTATATCGTTCATCCTCTCTGGGAGACATGGGCGGACCTTGTGCATCCTGACGCCCAGGACATTCTGGACACTTTGGAGGACAATCGTGAATGGTACCAGAGCACAATTCCTCAGAGCCCCTCCCCAGCGCCTGATGACCAGGAGGAAGGCCGGCAGGGTCAAACTGAGAAGTTCCAGTTTGAACTAACGTTGGAAGAAGACGGCGAGTCTGACACCGAAAAGGACAGTGGAAGTCAGGTGGAAGAAGATACTAGCTGCAGTGACTCCAAGACTCTCTGTACCCAAGACTCAGAGTCTACTGAAATTCCCCTTGATGAGCAGGTGGAAGAGGAGACAGTAGGGGAGGAGGAAGAGAGCCAGCCCGAAGCGTGTGTAGTAGAAGATCATTCTCCTGACACGTAACAGTGCAAAGAACGTCACGCCTTTTCTTTTTTCTTTTCTTTCTTTTTTTTTTTTTTTTAATTTAAGTAGAAAAATTGTTTCCAAAGTGCATGTCACATGCCACAACCATGGTCACACCTCACTGTCATCTGCCAGGATGTTTGTTTGAACAAAACTGACCTTGACTACTCAGTCTGGCGCTCAGGAATATTGTAACCAGTTTTTTCACCTCCATGTCATCAGAGCAAGGAGGACATCGTCACGGACAGCATTTTAACAAGATTTCAGCTTGGTAAGAGCTGACAGAGCAGAGAAAATCAACTCCAAAATGTTTTCAAGGGAGTGTGGCTCATCGGGCAGCCCAAAAGTTGATAGGCTTTGGGGTTTCTTTACTTTTTATTTGTTTGCAATATTTTCAGCAGAAAGAAGGCATTACACAGAGTGAACTCATGAATGAAGCAACAAATGTGTCAGGAACAGGACACAGCACGAATCTGTTACCAGGAGGAAGATGAGCCACAGAAATTGCATAATTTTCTAATTTCAAGTCTTCCTGATACATGACTGAACAGTGCGGTTCAGTGAGCTGCACTGACCTCTACATTTTGTATGATATGTAAAACAGATTTTTTGTAGAGCTTACTTTTATTATTAAATGTATTGAGGTATTATATTTAAAAAACTATGTTCAAAACTTCATCTGCCACTGGTTATTTTTTTCTAAGGAGTAACTTGCAAGTTTTCAGTACAAATCTGTGCTACACTGGATAAATCTAATTTACGAATTTTACTTGCACCTTAGAGTTCATAGCAATTAACTAATTTGTAGTGATTCATTGTTTTATATACCAATGACTTCCATATTTTAAAACAAAACCCAACTTTATGTTGCAGGAAACCCTTTTTGTAGGTCTTCATTTACTTTGCTTTCATTTTTCAGTCTTTTCAGATAAGCAGAGTTGCTCTCACTGACATTTTTTTCACGGTGTACAAAGTGAATATTTGTTCTGTAATACTTTGATGTGCATTCTGTCTAATGTGTCCTAAGCTTCATAAACAATCATCAGTTGGTGTTGTCTGAAGCAAGTAAGAAATATATAAATACCCAGTAGCTAAAATGGTCAGTCTTTTTTAGATATTTTCCTACTTAGTGTCTTCTGATAACTTTTTGCTGTGTCAATAGACTCATTTCACAAGTGCATGTCTTTGTAATAACCCATACATTTTATGGTCATTTTTATTGTTTTCATAGTCAGTTGTAGTAAGAAAAACTTTTTCCCCTTGTGCTGCTTTATTCTTTAGTGTGTGTTTGAACCTCTGTCCATGTTCACTAGATGGGGTCTTATCAAATGTATCACCACCATTCTGATTGATGAAGAGAAGCAGGTAGTCAGGCTAGAGTCACCATTCATTTTGACCACAAGGCCATATATAATGACTAACTTTTACTCTTGATTCATAGAGAAAAGTTAACAGCTAGCTAGATATTTTTAGCAATATTAGCAGAATATATTAATGAACACCACTACAACTAATGCTCTTTTGTTTCCTTGATTTCACCATGGGATTAAGAACTATATGAGGAATATTCTTAAGAAGAGATTTTAAGTGCAGCAACTACTCTTCCTTAATGGACAGCCACATAATGTAGAAATGCTTTCTCAGTTATCATCAGTCCATAAGTATGTCTTGTAGAGGAAAGCTTTAAATTCACTGAGGGAAAGAAGGTGATGACACCAATGGCACCCGAGGTTGGCAATATAATACCACCCTAAAATACTAGGTTGGGTAAGAAGATTCTCCCTAAGTAACAGTGATGGTTCTTGGCTGCGTTTAGCACCAAGAAATGTATTACAATTTTTGAGATTACTTCCCAGTATTTCCCTTCAAGTGCTATCATGGGGTACTTACTTAGTTTGGACTTTCTTCCCATTTCAGCTCTTCATAAAGTATTTGCCTTCTCTATGAAGAATTTGGAGCCCAAATAATCATTTTTCACAATGGTATCCAAGAATTGAAATAGAGAACAAAAAGGTTATCTGACCAAATGGGAAATAAACGGTCAAGAAAAGTTGTAACCCTGAAAAACATTTATATTTGGGATTTCTCAAGGAGCCTACTGGGGACTAATAACTAAGTCATCAGCCAGGGAAATGACCCAAAGCTGAAGATCATCCCTCATTTAGTACCCTGAGATGCACAGGGGAACCTTTGATAGAAAAGTTATGTAGCTCGGATCTGTTCTTAGAGCAGAACAGGAATCAACTAGTTAATTATCAGATTTCCACGCTCCTCTCCCTGAAAAAAAATCAGTAATCTCTCTAATAAAGTCCTGTGTTTAGCCAGGTGGTTTCATAAGAACATTTGGAAACTTGTTGAATTTTAGTTGTCCTTGATGGAGGTCTAGAAGAAAAGGCAAACAATCTAGCGCTTATTCCTTTATCCAAAATATGGTCATTCTCTCCTCTCACTAATGCTTGGTATTTCCCCCACAGAGTGCCTAAAATCTTAATAATAATAGGGAAAAAAATTAAAGTAGCAATATATCACAAACAAATCCAGACCTGAAAGGATTTGTAACTGCATTGAAAAACAGAGGGTTTGTTTGTTTTTTTCAGTTTGTTGGTTTATAATGGTCATATGTTGTGAAGATACTCACCGATGGACAATCAAATTGTAGAAAAGGCATACATAATATTCCAAGAGACAGGGACTAATGCACTGTACAATCTGCTTATCCTCTCCCTTCTTTCTCTTTCCTTCTCTCTCGCCAAAGTGTGCTTCAGAATTATACACTGCTTTAAAAAGAACACCCTTATACAAGTGGCTTTACATTTCCTAAAATGCCATGAGAAAATGCAATATCTGGGTACTGTATGGGGAAAAAATGTCCAAGTTTGCATAAAACCAGTACATTTCAGCTTGCAAGTTACTAAACACAGTAATGCTGTTTTATTTTCTTTTACATCACTTAAAATTCACAAGAAAATAATGTAGATAGAACAAATTGCAGACAAGGAAAAAAAAACTTGAATGAAATGGATTTTACAGAAAGCTTTATGATAATTTTTGAATGCATTATTTATTTTTTGTGCCATGCATTTTTTTCTCACCAAATGACCTTACCTGTAATACAGTCTTGTTTGTCTGTTTACAACCATGTATTTATTGTAATGTACATACTGTAATGTTAACTGTAAATTATCGGTTCTTATTAAAACATCATCCCATGATGGGATGGTGTTGATATATTTGGAAACTCTTGGTGAGAGAATGAATGGTGTGTATACATACTCCTTGTACATTTTCTTTTCTCCTGTAATATAGTCTTGTCACCTTAGAGCTTGTTTATGGAAGATTCAAGAAAACTATAAAATACATAAAGATATATAAATTTAAAAAACATAGCTGCAGGTCTTTGGTCCCAGGGCTGTGCCTTAACTTTAACCAATCTTTTCTTCTGTTTTGCTGCATTTGAAAGTAAGGTAATGGGGGTGGGGGGCTAGGGCTGGGCATTTTACATCCAAGCTTTGAACCAATTGGATTTCTGACAACAGCTGGAAGATGCTGAGACCCTTCTGAGATACAAGCTTTTAAGTACTTCTTGCCATGAAGCAGCACTGCATGTATAATGATTCTTTTCCCCATCTGTTGATCAGAAGCTACTTCAGTTAGTTACATCTGATTGTTGGTTTTTTTGTTTCTGTTTTTACTTTCAAACACTAATTGGGAAAATATATTCTTTTCCAATGTTAACAGTCTTTTTGGCTTCTTAAGCACATAGACAAACAAACTTGATTTGAAACTAGAGCCTCAGGTCACGTGTGTTGGTCACTTATTCATCAGCTTCCTGTCAAGTTACGAGAATACGTAATAGGAAAAGGTCATTTTTTTAACCCTGGGATTTTTCACCTAAGATCAACTAGATTTCCATAATGTATGTAAATCCATAGATGAAACACAGTTTTTATATGATGCCAATTCACACAAAAATGATTCACCATTCTCTAGAATTTGTTTCTGCAAAACGACTATGGCTTTCGAATTTTAAAAATTAACCTTGGCATAATGGCCTATTCCCAAAAGTTATGAAAAATTCCCACTGGGTGGTATGAAAACTGCCTCCCGCTCTTGCCCAGCCCTTGGAGCACTTGACTTATCGAGAGATCCTTTTTCTAGGAAAAATGAGCCTCCTGTTATTTTATTTAATTTTTTTGACACAAACTGTAGATTTTAGCAGCCCTGGCCCAAAGGAATTTGATTACTTTTGTTTTAAACAGTACAAAGGGGACACTATAATTATGAAAAACATCCTTACTGATTTTGGTTGTTTTTAATTTTATTTCTTAGGATATGTTTTCAGAGTGGTAAATTGTGTGTGAGCATTACAAATAATGATGATTCTTTTAGTGGTTTCTTAGCCTCTCTTACAGCCCATGGGGATAGTACTGTACATCAATACCTTCATATGAAATTTTTATATGCAATGAAAATAAAAGCATGGGTTGATTCTGCCTATTTATGACTCGATCTTTTACAAATAAAAGCTTATTCCTTTTAAATTGTAGGTCAACCAGCACAGGTTTTCAAGAGTGATGAAGATGGATGAAGTGAAATGAAAGGAGGATCGTGGCATAAGTTAGTACTGATACTCATAATCAAATGAAACCAAATAAATTATGTAGATTCACCTTGCTATAGAAAAAATTGCCCAAACTATTTAGATGGCCCTTAAGATTAAGCAGTGTTTTCTAAACAGGGTTGGGAAGGGGACATCTCCACTTAATGAAGTGTTCTGGTATACCGAGTGATTCAGACATTCAACAATTATTTGTTGGGTACATACTCCGCCAACGACAAGGTTCTAAGGATTCAGCAGAGAACGAGACAGTCTCTGCTTTCCTGAGCTCAGACTCTGGAAGGGACACAGGCATTAAATATTTCCAAACACATGTCATCATTAAGTGCTCAGTACAAATGAAGAAGCTTCGGTGGTGTGATTAAGTAGGAACCCGAACTTGATCTGGAGGGCCAAAGAAGGCTTCCTTAAGAAAGCAATTTGGGGCTAAGCGCTGAAGGGTAGTGAGAGGTAACTAGGCAAGAAGGGAGAGTTGATAGGATGAGGAAGGGGGTCCAGATGAGAAACTCCACTTGCAGAAGTCCTGAGATACCAATGATCTTGAGAGCTCTGGAGAAATGGAAGGAAAGCAACACTCCCCCATTACTGTTTACCCCTTACCCTGCTCTAATTTCCTTTATAATGCTTATTACAAACTGACTTATCCGTCTGTGTATTTGTCCATTCTCTGTCTCTCCCACCAGAATATAACTCCATGAGAGCAAAGTCTGCTTACACCTAAAACCTGCCTTGTGGACTCTAAGTGTTTAATATTTGTTGAATATAGCCACCAAAGTGATATTGGATAGAATTCAATCTGATGAAACATTTTGGGGTCTTAGAGAATGTGTTAAACTGATACCATAAAAATATTCTTGTGGTTGTTTTTCAGCTTGCTAAGATCCCAAATGAATAAAGTTTAGAGTGTTTTTATCTTATTGCTAACCAAAAACTCTGTTTGTCTCTTCCTCACAAAATTTTTTTTCTGTATGACAAAAATAAAAATCCATTTTCTGTGATGAGAGTAAAAATTTCAGCAAAAATTTAATCCCCAGAACCCTCAATACTTAAAAAGAATAAGGATAACTAAATAGAATGGTATGCTTAGCCCCTCACTAATTTCCTCCCACTACCACAAAGAATGACAGTGACTATAGCTAGAAGGTGCCCAAATGACACCTTCAGGGAATTCTTTATCTAAATAAACCCAAGGTCCCTTCCTCAGAGTCTATGGAACCAAAAAATCAACTGCCTTCTTTCCCACTTGTTTCCCCAAATTGATTTAGGTCAATTTGGGTGTGTTGAGCCCATCTGAGTTTAGGGCTTTCACCTGGAGACATTTCCTCAGCTACATACACAGCTATGAACCTAAAACAGCAAAACACTAGGCTTTGGGGAAGGGGAGGGGGAGGGGCACACTTCCTGTGGGAGGGCCCCACTTCCGCTTGCCGGTTGCCAGAGCGCTCTACCCGCAGTGCGCCGGCGCTTACCCACGGAGCCTTGTTTCAGAGGGATTCCGCCTGCGCTTTCCCACCTTCCTGGTTTGCGCACCGTTTCCCCCACAGCTGCTCACCTGTCTCCAGATACTCAATGTCAAACTGAGTGCAGTGGCTTGGAATCTTAGTCCACGGACTTGGGTGAGCAAGAAATACTACTTGATTTCATTTCAGTGAATGAATTGCGGCTCCGTGTCTCCCTAGGGTGTTGGGAATTTCCATCTTTGTCATTATTAGCACATCCTCCTCCCGCCCAAAGTCAAGCTTCTCTCGTCTGTCTGAGCCTGAGCACGTGACCTGTGTTGTCCAATCGGTGATTCCTTACGTTTGTCCGCCCTTTGCCTCCTCGTCTTGCGTGCGATAAACCGCTAATATAAGCTGAAGTTGGGAACCCGGTTTGGGGCCCTACTTCTTTAAGCTCGCTATGTAGTTTTTGTGTCTAAAAAGAGCCCGTTCTTCTAATGTCTCATTATTACCTACTCAAATGGCTGCAAACAACAAGTACTGTCCTTTTCCTGATCCCAGGGACCCTCTCTCCACTGGCCTTTAGAGACTCCTCTCTCCTTCCTTCCATATTTTGTTCTTCATTGGAATTAAAAAAAAAAAAAAAAAAAAAAGACTAGAGGTGATTATGACTGTTTGTTCCCCCTCTCCCCTTCACAAGAATCCTGCCTATTACTTGAAATGCGGAGAAGAAAACGTTATAGGAAACGAAAAAACAAAAACAAAAACCAAGAAGGCAGTTGCTGTTCCTGGGAGAGAAAGGATGGACAACCCTGAGTCAGGATCTGGAAAGGAAGAGAGAAGTAGAAATTTCACCTTCCTCTTCAAGCTGGCACTGGGCAGTGCGGAGATGCAGGAGAACGGACTCTGGTAAGAATTCGTAAGCCTTGCTGCCTTTCTCAAGTTTGCTAATATCTTATCTGCAGGCTCCGGAGTGAGTGGGGTTTTAGGCAGAGGTTGTAGCCCCAGTAGCTACTAGAATTTGGAAAGACTTTCCATTAATTTTAGTTTCCCCTTTGCTGTTTAAGAGAACTGGTAGCAGTTTACTGGAGAATCCCTGGGAGTCCCGTCAACCCTGAGTGGGGCTCTACTTCGTGGATAGATATGGGGGCTTCTGATTTGGTGTGGAATTATTTGACACGAAGCTTCCCAAACAATCCATTTTCCATTGTCCTGGTTGACTGCAAATTAGACTCTGATTTCTGGCTGGCATCTTGATGATGCACCCCGACGAGGGTGCCACGGCAGAGGCCCAGGTGTTTCAGGTGTTGGCTCTGGAGTGGTTGCAGCTGTAACGGAACCAATTTAGTGGACTTGTTTATGGTCTTTGTTTCTTTCCTCAACCCAGATAGCCCTAGAGAGAAACAGAAGGTTCTCCAAGAGCATTTTGTAATTCTTCCTCTCATTTTGCTTAGGTTCTTAGCACCATGGCCTTATATGGACTCTTTTTCTTTTGCAAGAGAAACAAAAGTGTTTCTTCTATCAATGCAGACCTCAAGAGAACTGCTGAGTTCAGGGCTCCAGGGAAAAGGCAAGCCAAGCCGTTCTGCCAGAATCATTCCCAGGCCTGCCCTTGAGCTCGGCAGTGGCATTCAAAGGGCATGCTGATGAGCAAAGACACTTCTAAGGTTTTTATTGTTCAAAACCCACCCACAGAGCTGAAGAGCTGATGACAGCTAGGACCTGGCGCAGGGGCCTATGGGGAAGCCATGCATAGCATTGCTTCAAGGGCGGTCCAAGATGGGGGTGTAAGTATCCAGGGCTAGTGCTGTCCGCATGGAAGGGCTGAGGCCTTTGTGGTGCCCCTCGGACTCTGGGAGAAACTGGAAATCTCTGGCTGGCGTGAAGCACACCTGGCTTTCAGAGGCCTGATCTGGGCATACACTTCAAGTAGTCTGAGCTCTGTTTTTGGTTTTTCTTCTAAGAACTGCTTCACCTGTTGGGTAGTTGGTTTATTGTTTGCTTGGTTTTTTTGTTTGTTTTACGTTTTTGTTGTTTTGTTTTGTTTTTAATTTTGTAGAAGTAATACAGGTACATTATTTAAAAAGTCAGTTCTGACCTGATCCATTATGATGGGTATGTTGGCTTGGGCTGCCCTAAAAAAAAATACCACGCAGATCGAGTGGCTTCAACAACAGAAATTTATTTTCTCACAGTTCTGGGGTCTGGCAGTTGAAGATCAATGTATCAGTAGGTTTGGTGTCTCCTTAAGCCTCTCTTCTTGGCTTGTAGATGGATGCCTTCTCCCTGTGACTTCACATAGCCTTTCCTCTATGTGTCCCCATCCCAGGTGTCAGTGTGTAACTAGTCTCCCCTTATAAGGATGCCGATCAAATTGGGTTAGTACTACATATATGACCTTACCTTTTCAAATGCCCTGTCTCCAAATAGAGCCACGTTCTGAGGTATTGGGGGTTAGGGCTTCAATACAGAGATTTGGTAGGGGACACCATTCAACCCTTAACAGCCAAAAAAAGGAAATCCTTTACCTGTCTGCACCGATTTCTACCTCCTAAAAGCTTAGACCCCCGTTTAATTTTTCTCCCTGCTTTTACTGCCATATTTGTAAATGACTTGTTTATACCACTACTTGCCTTTCTGATTTTAGGTAACTTCTTACAGATGAGGCTTTCCCCTCAGATCCCATCCTCACATGTTCTCTTAAAGTCTTCTACTAGAATTCTATCACAAGTTCTGGTTGCATTATTATTAAAAATTTGCATTGTCATGGTCCTACAAAAATAAATTATAGCCAATCCGTGTCATTTATTATAATTACATTTCCATTTTTATGTAACTTAATTCCTCAAGGTCATAATTATTTCATTTTCTTATTACTTTAGTTTGCAACATCCTTACTACTCCTCGCCCCGTGCACTCCACTGAAACAAGCCTGCATTTATTGTGGTTGACCACGTCAGGAGGCGTTGGCTTTCACAGTCTGCCATGCCTGCTCTATCTGGGATGGTGTTTCCTAGGCATATGGCTCTAAGATCTTGTCTTGACTGCTGTCTTTGAATCTTTGTTCAGCACCCTCCTGGACAGTCACTTTCCTACCGCCTCTGCTCGATCTGCCATTTCCTGGATCCTAATGTGTTCCATTGGCTTAATTTATCTCTTACTTTGCTTAGTTTGGTATAGCTCATGTACTAGTAGCTTCCTGAGAAAGGAAGCGTAGCAGGTAAGTTTATAAAACTTATAATATGAAAAGTTTTCTTTTTATTTTACCCTATCTGGATGATAGTTCAGTAGAGAATTATGAGTTTCTTAACTAGTTGGACAAGCAGATTACTTTGGGGGAAAGCCCCAGATATGTGCGAATGGAGGGTCACTTTGGAAAATGGTGGGATCCTGGAAGGCTTGGAATGACTTTGAACTTATATGTCAGTGTGGATAGCCCATTTGCAGACCACTTATTTACCTGATAATTTCCCCTAGGAACCTTCCCTGGCTCCCAACTCATTTGTCCATTACCTCGAGTTCCTCTGAAACACCCCCTGGAAAGATTTTTCTCCTTTGTGCATACCCCGTAATTTGCAGTTTGGTTTGCTTCCGCTTAGTACTGATGATCCTTGGTGATCATTCCCTTGTTGGCGTCTGTATGACGTGTTTTATATTGCTGTTTTGGGAAGGCCAGAGCATGTCATCAGAACTCAGTAGCCGTTAAATTTAGCTTAGTGCCCTGCACTGGGGGATTCTCGGGCTGCTCTGGGCCTCGTGGGAGTATTTCGTTTGTACACACTAAGAACATCCTGAGAGGTCCGCCCCTCATGCACCATTCACAATAGGCTTGCCTTTTAAATAGCTTTCCATTTGATTTGAAAGAGCATAGTCCCACACAGTTTTTCAAATGCATGGAAAATCCCTATCATTTTCCTGTCTGCACCTTCTTCTCAGGCAGCCCACATAATTCTTTGCTGCGTGTGAAAGAGAGACGGATGGGGAGCAGGAGGGGGGAAGGTCGCAGATGACGTTTGGGTTCTGCAGTGGCCTTTCCTGCTTAACTGCTCTGTATGAGGTATACTCCTTCCCCTAGGAGTGAAGGAATAATGAGCGAGCACAACTGTACTCCACACTAGCGTCACCACCCCCACCACCCCCACTGCCAAATCCGTGCACTCTGCAGGCACTTCCTTTTGTGTTCATGAAACACTTCTAACAAAAAAGGAATTTAAAAAGGAACACGGGCTCATTGTCAAAAATCTGTAGAGAACCAAAAAGCATAAAAAGGTAGAAAGAAAAGAGACTCCGAGTACCACACCCGGAGCCAACCACCGTTCATACTTTGTCGTGTTACCAATGAAAGATTTATTTATTAATTCATCAAATATTTATTGAGCACTTACAGGATACCGGGCCTTATTCTAGTTCCTGCAAATACAGGTGTAAACAGACAAGGTCCTTGCTCTTGTGAAAATGCACATTCCTTTCCCAGCATGTCCACCTCTGCCCACACCGACACTTGTTCTGTACTTAGTTAGGCCTAGGCTGAAGTCGAGTGTTGATGGATGTCCTGTCGGAGATGTCTCCAGACGTTCTATCCCCTATAGTCCTAAATGATGGAGGAAAGACGTTAGAGTTCAAAGCCAGTGGGAATTCTTGAGACGTCTTTGGTGCAAAAAGGTGATTTTATGAAAGCATGGGGACAGGACCGTGGGCAGAAAGAGCTGCACCGGGGTCATGAGGAGTGGCCCATTATATACTTTCAGGTTGGGAGGCAGTTAGGAATAGCGTATCTCTAAGGAATTTTGGAAGCAAGGTTTCCAGGACCATGAGGGGGCTAGCTCTTGTTAGGAAAAGGTCATTTATTACTAATAAAACCTTAGTCATGGGGCACCTGGGTGGCGCAGTCGTTAAGCCTCTGCCTTCGGCTCAGGGCGTGATTCCAGTGTTCTGGGATCGAGCCCCACATCAGGCTCCTCCGCTATGAGCCTGCTTCTTCCTCTCCCACTCCCCCTGCTTGTGTTCCCTCTCTCGCTGGCTGTCTCTGTCAAATAAATAAATAAAATCTTAAAAAAAAAAAAAAAACACTTAGTCATGAGACCCTTCAGATGTATATTGGTGGGCGATATGCTTGGGGAATGATTGCCAATGCATACCTTGGGGGGTTTAGAGATAAAGGAAGTTTCTAAAAGAGTGTTCCTACGTTAATGTAGACTTATAGGATCCTGGGAAGGGAGGTGGTGGGCTAGGATTGCCTTTTGCCCTTAGCAAAGTATTAACATTGGGGCAGTTGAGTCCCTAGAGGAATGTCACTCTGCCTGTTTCAAGAACTTGTCAATGGGCCATAGGTAGTAAGGAAATTTCAGAATTTCTCTTCTGCCTTTGTTTCCCAGATCACTAAACAGCCCCGCCTCCTCGCAGCTCTTTAGGCTGGGTTAGGGGGTCCTCCTCCTGTCTTGATGCAGGCTGCTTCTTGCCTGACCATGCAGTGATAGGCACCCTGCTTTGAAGTAGAAAGGTCCACACATGGTGTTGGTTGAACATCTGACCAGCCATTACATCCTTTAAGGACCGACAAGGATTTAGGGTGAGTCCATCACTGACAAATAGAGGGATTTTTGTGCTGGTGGTGGTTTCTTTCAAGTAAGCTACTGGACTAGTCCTTAGGTTCCTGTAAGCACACCCTTAGTTATATCTGCTAGTGTAGACGTGAACTCTGTTCTGTTTGTTTATAGATTGGTTTCACAGCTTTTATTTAGTATCAGTCACTTTGCTAGACCCCGGGATGGCAGAGGTGAGAGAGAGCAGAGCAGCTCACTCTCTGAGAGAGACGAGATGCCTGGTAAGCAGTTGCGGCGCAGTGGGCTAGGCGCCCTGACCCAGGTAGAAAACGGCCACTGGATGTGGCTGCGGTCCGGGGACAGGTGGTCAGCCCGGGGAAGTCTTTCTGGAGGAGACGGTGTCCGAGCGGTGTCTTGAAGCCCATGAAGCATCTGAAAGATGGGGCGGCAGTCCAAGAACAAAGCGCATGCTAATGTGAAGGAGCAGTGGAGGGCCTGGTGCGGAGGGACAGCCCGCACTGGTGTGGCTGGGACGCCTGCAGGGAGTCACGGAGAACGATGAAGCTGGGCGCTGGGACTGATGCCAGGCTCTGACCGGCTCGTTTCTGCTCTGCTCAGAGGTTTAGAGCTCGTCCTGAAATTGTCCAATAGCTGTTGAAAACGCTTTGAGGCAGTGGCAGGATCAGCACATGATGAGGAGTAGGCAGGGAAGAGAAGTGCTTAAACTAGTTGAGTGGAGAGATAGAGGCCTGGGGGAGATCAGGGAAAGAGAAAAGACTGAAGAGACACTGTTATCGAAAACTGACCTCCGAGCCCGGAGCCGAAATACAACACAAAGCCTGAGTTTGGGGATAAAGAGGAACGCTAGTTGTATTACTTTGCCGGGCAAAGGAGGCGGCGGCAGGCTAACGCCTTCAGAACTGCAGACCGGCCCCGGGTAAAAGGCTCTGGGGTTTTATAGGAAAACGTGGGATCTGTGTTATCCAGTAGGAATCCAGGACGTGCTGCGAGCTGCGCCCGCCGAGTCTTCGAGGTGGGCTCATGACTAGCAGGCACGGGCCGGCAGGCCAAGTCTTGTCACTAAGTAGACAGGGAGGCCAGCGAGATGTCAGTATCCACACCCAGCTCCTGGAACAAAGGATTCCGCCCAAAAACAACGGAAGGGGAGGTGGAGGCTCCAGGAGCAAGAAAGAGAAACATTTGTTCCATTTAGAATCAAGTTTTGCCGAAGCATTAGTGTGTCCCTCTTAATTTCCACCCACCTCCAGGTTTCTATAGCAGTGTCAATGTTAAGGAAGGAGAAGCAACAGAAATTCAGGGCTGGCTGAATGTTGGGGGCCGAGGGTTGGGCGGAGCCCCTGGTTTCTGATTGGACAGTGGTGATGTGATGGCCTCCAGCCGGACTGGTGATGCTGGTGAGATGAGACTGATGGAAGTGCTCACCCAAGAGATGCCTAGTCCAGAAGGATCAAGGTGAATACAAGAAGGCAACGGCCCCTCTGAAACCGGGAAAGCCAGGAAGGAAGAGTTCACATGTAATCCAGCCAAGAGCAATTCCCTCGGTGTAATAGGGGCCGCAGAGAGCTGCCAGTGGGTCTCGGGCCAGGCTGTCGTGCTGGTGAGCTGGGACAGCAGGGAGACTGCGCTCACCAGAGGAGAACCTAGTGTTGGGGGGAAAGTCGCTGTTTTGTTTTGACTTCATTATGAGACAGAATTGAGGAAAAACAGCAAGTAGAGAAGGTAAGGGTGAAGGTTGACTGGAAAGGGTAAGAACGAAACAGGGTCCCTGGGGAAAGATACAGGACACAGACCAGAAGTTCTCAACTCAGGGTTGCAGCTTTCCTGAGAGACGTTTTGGAAATGTGTAGGACAGTCTGGAGGATCGCGATGATTTGCTGGGGGATTAAGGCACTGAGTGGGCAGAGCCCTGGGAGGTTACATTCTGGGATGGGCAATATAGGGGAGGACGTTTCTATATCCTGGACAGCTTTCAAATGACCTGCCAAATGGGACGGTGAAAAACCTGTTTAGAATCATCTGAGCCTAGCACCCAAATCTGGTTTTCACATAAACAAAAAAATTTTTATGCAACATTAATATAATTTTTCCAAAGATTCAACTGTTGTATAAAATGAGGGGAAATTATACTGTACTTTATTGAGAGTTTTAGCAAGGGCTTATCATTTGGGGGATGGTGTTTTTGCCCGTCCCGTTTGAGTACCAATACCAAATACCTTTATTAGCCTGCACATGCACAGCGATCATGTGTTGACTCTACAGCCAGGTGCAAGCGTTTGTGTAATTAATTGTGTATTCAGTATAGTAAGGCCAGAACTTTTACGTACTGAAATGTTCACTATTACCCTTTAATTTCCTTTTTCTTTTATAATTACAGCATTAACTCAATTACAATGTAAGTAGGTATCTTAGGTAGGTTCATTGCTCAGTAGTAAAGAGCAAGAGGTTTACGAAGTATTTTTTATAAAATGAGGCCATTGGATCTGATTCAGTTGAGAATCATCAGCAAAGGTAGAAGCACGTAGCAGGAGAAGCCAGTGGACGTTGCTTCCAGAAGGTCGAAAAAGTGGCCGAGATACGTGTGAGTAGAAGTAGGGAGGACATGGAGTTGGGGAAGTTATCCTGTGCCTTATCCTTTGTCAGGTTGGAAGTTAGGATGTGTTTAGAGTGAAGGGAGTGAACTTAATAAAAGTGACATAAAAGAGAGAGGGAAGTCTAAAAGAGTCTCTTGGGGGAAATGGCGCAGCAGATCATGGGAACACTGCCAGGCAGTGTCGAAAGCCCAGATGTGGTTGGAAACCGTGGATTTGTCCAGAGCCTCCATCTGCACTGTGGTGTGACCTTTGCCAGAGGAGTTCAGCAAGAGTTCTTCTCTGTGGGAGCAGAGAAGGAGCAATGCTGAATTAATCCCGGGTTGGATTTTCCAAAGATATTACGTGTATTAACCAGCAGACCGAGCGGTGTAGCAGTGAACCATGGTTAGAGCCAAAAGCGACGGCTAAGAAACTCTTATGACCTAAAGGCCCCTGGTCAACACCAGGTCAGCACCAACAGTGGCACGTCCTTCCTCTTTCTATTCCAGAAGTGAGATCAGCTTTATTCCCTACTTGGTTTGTTACTTGGGGGAGCTCTTTTAAAATATTTTTCTCTGTTTGGCCAAGTGAAATTTTTGGCACTGGCTTTCGTGGGCTGCCATTCTCCCAGGCTGCCATAAAGAAAAAATCCAGCGTTGACAACACCCGTGGCCTCCTATTGTAAACTGTGGTGGACTTTGCTAAACCGAAGGCAAGTGTTAACCAATCCGGAGGGAGAATAGCCCTTTGGTGAGAAGATCAGTAAAAACTAAGCTGTAAATAAGAGGTATAGCTAATGGAAACCTCTTCTTTTGAAAAGTTCTGTAAATTCCCACATGTACTCTGAAGAGTTGGACTCTAGAAAAATCAAGAGGGACTGTACACGTTTCTCATTTAAATTTTCATCCAAATTTTAATTTCCAAATGTTGAAATCTTATTTTTTCTCAGACCCCCACATCTCTTTTATTGGGGGAGGGGTGCCCTGGGGGTGGGCCCAGGGCCTTTTCACTGAGCCATTTGTTCATGGGAGCTGCTCCCAGAGTCCCATCACACCAGGGAGTGTGGGCAGGCTGGAGCAGGGCTCCATGCACAGGGCCTGGAAAAGTCATCCGCCTGGAAGGCCAGCACTACAGTGGCTGGGGTCTGCGGCCGCCCAGTCTCACTGGTGAAACCACACTCTTCCAGTGCCCTGGCGCCATCCAGAAGCTGGTCATCCTTGTAGAGCAGCTGCATGTCGGGGTACACTGCTTGAGGGGGCCCTCGACGATGCGCTTCGGCTCCAGCACCACGCTCCACGACTTGGCCTTTGTGATGATGATGGTCTTGTATCATCAGATCATGAGGAACACATCCTGAGGGGCGGTGGGCCAGTGGGAGGGGAGAGCCCTAGACCCCACCTTGCAGAGCCTGCCACCCCGCCTGCCCCTCTATACCTTCCATCACCACCGCCGGCCCCTCAGCCCAGCCTCCAAATGTTGAAGTCTTAAGTGTTAGCCTCTAGCTGCATAATACAAATCCCAGCCTGTTCCTCTCTGCTCCTTAACTGCAGAGGAAACAAAAAAGAGTACAGGAAAGGAAGAGGGTCGCCATCTGATGGCTGAATTTAGGTTTGGGGACTAAAATAGAGAGTGAGGGGAGAGTTGGCTTACCAGTAGAGTTACTGGAAGCTGAGGACACTTGGCAGTTGGCAGGCAGCTCAGTGACATTGGGAATGTCAGGGGCTCTGGGGTGGGGTGGGGGTGCACAAAGTTGTGGGAATTGATAGGGGATACAGACCGATGTGGAAACTGATACTAAATGGCTACAGGGTCTCAGTGAATAAGGTGCTAGGGATTCCTGCCTTGAAGGATCGTGACTAAAACCAACATGAATTAATGTCAAGAGTGTATCGCAAAGTGGGAAAAGGGTTTGAAGAGGAAATTCACAGAAGGAAAAACCCAAATGGCTAACAAGTATATGAACAGTTACATAAACACTAATAATCCTAGAACTGCAAATAAAAATGAGTCGCTTGAGACTGGCAAAAATGAGACCTTGAAATAAAGCATTGGCAAGGACCTGGAAGAGCGGGAGCCCTCAGACATTGCTAATGGACGCACAGACTGGTAAAGCCGTTCTGGAAATGATTTGGCAGAACTTAATGGAACAAACATGAGACTGCTCTGTGACCAGGGATTGTTCTGTCGACATAGACCCAAGAGAAAGCCCTTTAAAGTTTCATTAGGGACATCACCAAGGAGATCGTCATGCTGTTGTTCGTGATAGGGAGAAGTTGGAAACCTTCTAGGTGTCTGTCACTAGGGGAGTGTGTGGCAAAATGGTAGAGGCACATTGGTCTGCTCTTCTGTGCTTAGAAGCAGGACCTAGATGTGCTCAGGGTGGAAGGATAGATTTTTTTAAAATAGTGCTGAGTGAAAAAACCAAAGCCAAAGAAAGAGAACAATACCATTCACAATGTGAAACACACACAGTCACGGTAAATGGCCCCGAATACTTCGCAAAGATGCTGTATTCATTTAGGAAATTAGATCAGTGGCCATAACAGAAGCACTCCAGATGATCACAGATTAATCTAGATAGAATTTTTTCTCCTGTAAAAACTCAGGTGGGCAGCCCCCAGTGGCTCGTGGCTCAAAATCACTGAGGACCCAACTGCTTCTATCCTTGTGCTTTCCCACCTCAACTCGTGGCTGTTAGGTCAGGGTTTTCTGGGGCTGCTGGATCTCCTACCGCATCCTCACAGTCAGGGCCGTGGGAAGGAAGAAGAGGAATGAGAAGTAGCGTTTCTGCCTATAGGGCAGCCTAGAAGTTGGCACATCACTTTGCCCGTGTCCCATTGCCCAAATTAGTTGGTGGTGTCAGCCTAACAGTCTGCTATAAGTTCTGTTAGCGTGTAAGGGGGACAAGAAGCAGTGTCTGCCACAAACAAGTATGTAAGTAATGCAGATCAGGCACATTGCGCGGGGGCCTGAGGAGGAAGGAGTGGAGGTCAGGAGGAAAGAGGAAGGACATTTATATGAAACAAGAAAGAGTCCTTGTGTGGGTTCATGATGACAGTGTATCATGAACTGAGACCTATGACTAAGGCATTCCTCTGCACCTGAGGTTCATTAGAAAAAAAAAAGAGAGACAAGGAATGGAAATGAAAGGATGGGAAGGGAGAGAGGAAGAACAGGAAAGAAAGAAGGGATGGCAGAGGTTCCAGTAACGTGGAATGTTCTCCGGGGAGCAGTGTGGGGGACTCATCACTTGTGTGCGGGTGAGTTGCAGCTATTCCAGGACTGGAGGGCACTTTTATCTCATGAAACCACCAAAGAGAAGCAGCGTTGGTCTCTAATGTCCTAGGTCAGCTTGTCTCCGTTTCCCTGCTGCTCCCTGAGAAATTCCAATGGCTTGAGTGCACGGAGAGGCAGTTACATGGAAGGTTGGGGTGGGGGGAGTTTTCCAAGGCTGAGAATTCTGTGGGTCAGTGAGCTGTCCATTGTCGTTTGCAAACCCCAGCAAAACAGAGAGATGGGCAGTGGGGCCGAACTCTGATGCTGCCGTGCTCTGGGGAGAAAGGAAAGAGGAGGAAGAAGCAGGCTCACCAGGCTGCAGACTGTTTGGTGGGAAGACACTGACTTGGGTTGAGAGATGAGCAAATCTCATTTGGCTTTTGCCCTGGAGAAGAGGCCTCAGTGATTATTCTGTAGTTAACTCAGAAGTGGCTGTAGTGAACATCTATATGTATTATGGAGGTCAGTTATTTTGTATTTAGATGACTCCTGTCAGTATCCTTGGTAGAACAGAAAGAGACTATGAACAGCTTAGAAACAATACAGATACAATACAGTCACATTTTTGCTTTAATACTTGTAGATCAATAGTCTTAGGCTGTCACTTAGCCTTTTAAAGCCCCCCCCCCTTTCCTCACTGGTACAAGGAACCTAACAGTAGTCCCCTAGCCGGGCTAGTTAGGCTACTGTGGGTAATGTCCATAAAGTGTCCGCAATGCCTGGCTTACAGAGGTGTCCGACAATTATTAACATTATCCACTAACTATTGGAATAGGTCTTTTACCGTATAAATGTTTAGTTGGTCACTTGGTTAACTCTTCGGTTCACCATATTTCTTTGCTAATAAGTGTGTGTGCATGTATGGAGAGGGAGGGACAGCATTACCATCGCATCTTCCATGTGCATATAAACTGCACATCTTTAATTTTGTTAATCCTTTTGAACCTGCAAATCCGTCCTTTTGTCCATTGTTGAAACAGTTGGTTCTGGAAAACATGACAACATAAGCCACAAAGAACAAGCGGGGGAGGGAGGTGGCAGGGACACACGAAGGCAGGTGACGTGGGGAGAAGGCTTTGTTTTGATCAGGTAGTCGGGCAGCCTTCCAGTCTTCGGTTCTGCCGTCATAAAAGAAATGCCACTAAGAACCTTTGAAACTGCTGCCGGAAAAAAAACCGTCAGTGGAACACAATCTTGAACTTGGAGGAATCTTCGCTGTCCAAGAGAACAGTCCTGCTGTTTTCTGGGAACACACACCAAAGTAGAACACGGGGCAACATGCCAGTTTATCCAGAATGAAGCTCTGTACTCAGGGAGAGCCGAAGCGAGGCTGCACCGAGCTCAAGGACCACAGTAATCACCACTGAGCTCAGATTCCACACATCCTGATAGGGAAACCGGTAGTTTTCAGTGAATGACTTTCAGCATATACTTCCATCCCAAATTGAAAGAAATCTAATAATAGCAAGGAGACTTCTCCACTTGCTGGGATTTCCAGGAGATAATTACCCCCCTGGAGGATTAAACGTATCATCTTCATTTCTTGCTGTGTAAGACCTGATTGTCTTTGAATTGCCACCATTGCTCTGTCGGTGGCTTTAAGCCCTGACCATAGCAAGGAAGAATATATTTATTGTAAAATCTTGCATATTTTTAATGGGTCTCCTTAACACAAACTTATTTCTTAAGGATAGGATAATACTCCTAGAAATCCGGGAGCCCCTTTGCAACCTTTAAACTGAACCTCATTTCAGCCCAGTACGTTTTAAAGAAATGACACACACTCCTAGAAGAGGAGATACATAATGATCATTTCTTCATAAAAAGAATATAGATTAATGGTATACAAATGTTCTTGCTCACTTCTAGGACAAGTCTGTAGATGAGTTTTGTACGTTGTACGCAAGGAAAACTATATAGATAATTTCTTTTTGCCTTGGCATTCAATCATGACATTTCCTTTTATGCAGATACGTGTAACATCTACTCCTTCGTCTCTTTTATATAATCTCTTTTTGTTCTTTAATTCTTAATTCTCCTATTTTATAGAATATTTGATTTTATGAGCTGCCTGGGATATTCCTGGAAATCTAGGTGTTTTAAGATTAGTTGAATAAACCCTTTGTTCCCTGGGTGAAATGAGGTCTAATCCCTTAACATACCATTACCACATGCAGACATTTGCCACAATCTTCAGAAACTTTCTTGTTTTCCTTATGTTCAAGTTGCTTCTTTCTCTGAAAGCTACCCTGTCCCCTTATCCTTCACCATCCTGTTCTGGCTCAAGTAGTGGCTTTATCGTGCCTAGATTACACAGTCTCTGCCCTGCCACCCTCTCCAGCCAAATTTCCCTCCCATTTAATCCCCAAAGTGATGCCAAATCAGCTTTCTTTATAGACAGCTCAAGGCCTCCTTGGTCACTCTCTGCTGTGGCTGAAAGCTAAGGTTATGTTCATTCAGTCCCAAACTCTAATCAGAAGTGAGTGGCTAAAAGCCCAAGGCCAGTGTGACCAGCCTCCCAGGCCATTAGGCCCAGCCAGGTGACTATAGGATGTTTTCTTCTGGGGTGATTTGGACTTTCCTTATTGAGACCAAGTAGACATGACTGAGCTTTTATTCCCTAGGATTGTTGTCTTATCTGCCTAGTCTCAATCATAGGACAAAGGCTCCAGGAGGTAGCATGTTCATTATTGGACGTGGTAACAACCATTGATGCTTTGGTCTGTTTGATATGAGAAAGGGATTACAGATCCACCCAAGGACCATGGAAGAGAAGCATTTTCAGATAGAAAACAACAAAAATAGTTTGCTGTACTACCTGCTCTTTACCTGGTGCCCTTGACGGGGCGTTCGCTTGGGATCTCCATTAGCTAACCTCTGCACGCTGGCCAGCTCGGGATGACGCTTACCAAGCCAACGTTGTGTGGTCTGCTCGTTTTCTAGGGCTGCTGTAACCGAGTACCAAAGCTGGGTGGCTTCCAACAACATAGATTTATTTTCTCAGAGTTCTTGAAGTCTGGAAGTCTGAACTCGGGTTGTCAGCTGGTCCATGCTCTCTCTGAGGCTTTACAGGAAAATCATGGCTTGCATCTTCCTAGCTCCTGGCAGTTTGCAGCCATCCGTGGCATTCACTGCTTGCAGATACATCCCTCCACAGTGTGCCTCTGCCCAGCCCAGAGCCATCCTCTCCCTTGTGTCTCTGAATCTCCACATAGCCTTCTCTTCTCTTAGAGGCACACCAGTCACGTTAGATTGAGAGCCTGTCCTACTCCAGTATGACTCCATCTTGACTAATTACACCTGCAAAGACCTATTTCCAAATATAAGGTCAGATTCTGAGGTGTTGGGGTTAGGACTTCAGCATATGTTTTTGGAAGTACATGATTCAACCCATAACATCGGGGATAAATGTAGGTTCATGTCTCCCAAGTGCCCTTAGATACTCTGGGCAGGAGGAACTGCTTTAGTGGCGATGACAGTGTTGGGTGGCATCAGGGTGTTGGAGAGAGCACATGTCCTCACCTCTCCGGGGCTCAGAAATCACCCTTTGCTCCCCGCTGTGTTTGTCTGCCAGCTGGCCCATGCCACAGCCAGTGTCCTGACAAAGTTTCTGTCTGTGTTTGTAGAGTGAGCAGTCAGCTGCCTCTGTGCCATGAAAATGCTTGCAGATCTGCCAGGAACAAGAATGACAGGCATTTTCCACAGAAGTTTCTCTTCCTCAGTCAAGCCAGGAACTGTTTCTAAAGGCACTGTAGAGGCACTGAATTCCTGAGTGATCCGTCTCTTTGTAAGGAGCCAGATTTGCCATCAAGGGCCAACTTCCTCTACCCAAGTTTCCAGGGCCCGTCCCTCCCAGGCTGAGTCTAGAAGAGCGCTTGGCCGGAGGCTGGCTTCAAGTGAGAAGCAGGCAGCGCACTTCTGCCTGCAGATCCTACCACAAGGTCATCCGTGGGATGTTGGTAGGGTTGGGAGAAAGTAGAGGGGACTGAGCAGGGCTCAGGTTTGCCCTTGACTCCCTAATGAGGAGCAAGTGGGCGGAGAGGGTGGGCAGGCCCAGAGTGCTGGCAGCCGGCAGCAGTTGGACTTCTGCCCAGCCTCCCAGCTGCCACTGCTCCACTCCCTGGTGGCAGCTGCCTGGGTCCTCCTTTGGTGCAGCAAGGGCATGCAGAAGTCCAAAAACAGGGAGCTCTGTGGGGCTAGCCTAGGGCACAACTGAGGAGATGCAGTGTGTCAGGGGTGCCTTACCACACACCCTCCCTCTAGCACCCTCGGGGCCTTCGCATGCCTCGGCCCATCTCAGCAAGACCTTGCCCTTACTTGGCTGGCTCTCGCCATCCGTGCTACGATGCGGATAGACACGAAGTAAATCTGGGCTCCGCCCTTAACATTTATCTCGAAACAAAAATTCAACAAGAAAGTCTTGGAAAAACTCTGGCTCTCCTGAAATCTTGAATCAGGTGGCAAAGATGGGTAGCAAAAACAGCAACAAAATGTCTAAAAACAAATCTTAAGGATTCTCTCCCTGGCTGATGCCCCCATGCTCTCTTCTCTCCCCCTTCTCCGGCTTTTAAATCCAGTGCTTTTGCAGATCTACGCCATCATATGACAAGTAATCTTTTTTACTCTGCCTTATCATAATTATGCTTCTGGACCCTATACTTTTTATTATCAAAACAAAGGCAGCAGAGCAGTGTGAACGGAGGTCTTCTTGTAGAAGGCTTATAGGGGAAATATTTATGGAATGATTTGGGTCCATACTGCACTCCCAAAGAATCCTGAAAATCTTTCATTCCTCAATATGTTGGAAAGTGAATCTCTCATACGGGAATTCCGGGCACTGTAATAGGTTGGAGGAGGGACAGCAGGGTTGGCAGGGTGAGGAGCTGGAGCAAGTGGAGAGTTGGGTGAGCGAATTATCCATCCCCTCCCAGCATAGCGGTAGTGCCTGATGATGGCTCTGCCCTTCATCGACGTTTCTGGTTGAGGACCCTCACTCCCTGCTCTCCCATATCCTGTGCCCAGGGTGACTTAAAGCACCCAGCTTCAGGCTGAGTTTCATGCCTCCAGAGTTGCAAACCGGTTCTAACTGTGGTAGGAGATACGACGCTACTAGTCTAGACTGCAGTCATCATCATCTCCCCAAAATGTCCTGGTTTACTTGTATCTAATTTCATCTGCAGGTAATACAAATACATCACTGAAGAGTTAATGCTTTTAGCTTCTTGTTAAAGCCCAAAGGAGGCAAATCCCTGAAAGTGAATTTTTTCTTCCATTCTTACTTAGAAGCCAGCTCTACCTCAGAGTTCAAGACTGTTCCACTCCTACACATTCTGCCATGAGTTTGTAAATCTTCAAGTTGTTCAAAAGACACAGCCTCTTTGGTTCTACTGTACTGCTTTGAGATGGAGTGAGCTGGCGCTGGGGGTGGGGCGTGATGAGTGGGTGGGAGGACAGAAGAGAGGGTGGTAGTCATGAGTACACAGTGCTCCCAGCCCCAGAATTCACCTCTGCATTGTGAAGTTCTGAGACAAAACTGAAATCATTCATACCTGAGAAACTGAGACTTGCTTGGAAACGTTCAGAGTTCGCACTTGATTAGCAGGGTTGGGAAGCTCGGCCCTCCGGTAGGGGAGACATGGATCCTATTTCAGGACAAAGAATGCAGTTTGCTCTTGGTGGTTCTTCCTATTTGTAGTAGTTATTTTTGTTTTGTGCACTTTTCCTTTCATCTTACTTCGTTGTAGTTGGCAAAGCCTGTTGCTCCCCTTTCAGTGACCAGATGTCTATGGAGAACATTATCCTAAATTATTGACTGGTACTAGCATCCGGAACTTCTTGTCTCCTTCATTTATCTAAGACAGGCTTTCCTGAAAGAAGGTGTTGATGAGGTGAACTGGCCAGTGACTAGTTCAAGGACCTTTTACACCGCAGTGGGCTGGTGAGCAAGGGAACGGCCGGACGGGTGGTTCCTGGAGTAGGGAAGTAGTGATAGCTCCTGATCTCCTCCTGCTGCTGGAACCGCAGCCAAGGTCACCGCTCTTCCAGACGCACAGCCAAAGCTACCCTTGCTCTCCTACCTGGCTTCCAGGTGGTCCATGCCGCGGACCCACCCACACTATCGCTTTGCTCAGAGTAGTGTGGCTGGACCACCGTCCTTCAGTCTGATTAGTGCAGATGTAATCCTCACCGGGATGTGACCAGACCCTCACTAGGAAGACCACCAGTACCATGATGATGCGGAACGAATAGGGTTTGAAAACAACTTTTGCTCCAAATGCATCTTTCTGTATTCTTCTATTTTATAACCAATAAAACTGCCCAAATGTTTTCTTTTACAGTATATGTAAAATGTTATTTTTCTAGGGAGATTTATGGGAATACAGACAGTACCACTTAGATTATGATCCCTGAAATTATACTACCTTGGCTCCCAAATAATCTAGCTGGTCAGTTTTTTATTTATTTATTTATTTATTTATTTATTTATTTATTTATTTATTTGACAGAGTGAGAGAGCACAAACGGGAAGCAGAGAGGGAGAAGGAGAAGCAGGCTCTGCATTGAGCACGGAGCCTGATGCAGGACTCGATTCCAGGACCCTGGGATCATGACCTGAGCCAAAGGCAGATGCTTAACTGACTGAGCCACCCAGGAGCCCCTAGCTGGTCAATTTTAGATAGTATCAAAGAAGAGAAGAGGAAGCATGGTCTTTGCATGGCCAGCTCTGAAAGTAAGAGTGGGATGGTCTTAAAGGGAACAAGGTTAAGTCCCTGCCTCAGTTAAACCACTGGTGCTAATTATGTCAAGCTTATGAGTAAACACCTCCTTTAGACTCTCAGCTTCACTCAGAGAAAAACTATATTCATACAGCTAGATTCTAACCCCCTACCAACAAGTCATCCCAATAACTGCTGGTGAGCAGTTACAAACAGCAGAATGGGGCAAGTTCAACCAATGGCTCCTCATCCTGGGTTGTCAAGACCTACTAAGGAGGGACTTGGGGGAATCATCTCTGAGTAGAGATGCCATGCCTGGAATAATTATCTGTGCATATAAATTATGTGTTTATGTCTCATATGTATGTCAAGCTCCAGTGTTAGCTCACAGTACTGTATCATGAGCCAGTTGAACAGCCATTACTAGATTTCCTTTTATGGGTTTAGGATTTCACACACCATTTCATATTAGACTTTTAAAATTAAAGTAGTTTAAAAACAAACTGAAACAAAAAACAACCTTTCCTGATGTCTGACTCAGAGAAAAAGAATGGAAAGCTAAAAACAAGACACAATGTCAGCTGAAATAAACTTGAATGCCCACCGTGCTTTTTATTCTCAGCCCTCACGCAGAAAGATCTCAGTTGTTCAATGAACCGATTAATACCAATGACTGTAATTGTCATTCAAATGATGTGAGTTCACAGGATAAAGACAAAAACAGTTTAATTCAGTGTTCCAGGAAAATACAAGTGCTCATCGGGTTGGGGGGAGGAAGACACTAACAATGCAATTATATTCCAGAAAAGTCTTTGTCCATGTGCATCTGTCTGTGGTTCTTGACTGGGAATTCTGCCTCGGAAGTGTGCCAGGGAGCTGCCATCGTCCTCGGTCGGGCTTGAACCCGTGCCCTTGGCTGCCCCCACAGCAAGCCCACACCTGGATCGTGGGCCAGACGCTGGCACCCTGAGCTGTCCGCCGTGAAAGGTGTCCACGCCCAGCCTGACAGACAAAGATGCTTTACCACATTTACCCTTGGTGCTTCCTGGATCGAAACTTCGGACTGTTTTCTGACTTCATTAATAATGAAGAAGGAAAGAGAAGCTCTTTTGCTGTGAAGTTGGATGACGCTGATGAGTTTTATTTTTGTACCTCAGGATTTCTTTTTTCCTCCGTCATTCAGGAAAGCTATTAGATAGCCCTGGAAGATGTCTTTGTAAACCTCCTCGCTGTCTTCTGATACTGGATAGGAACAGTTTGAAATCAACTCCAAGGGATGAGCTCAGAAGTGGGGCGGGGGAGGGGGGTGCTGGTCGGGGTGGGGAGCCAAGCTTCCGCCTCATCACCATGTGGTGGCCAAGTGACAGCACAAGGGGGGAAGGCTGGCAGTTCTGGAGGTGGGAGGGGTGCTCAGAGCTGAGGCGCCAAGCTCCCATTACAGCTCTAGCTTCATAGCTCCCCAGCTTGAGAATCTATGACATGAAAAGCCCAAAATCCCATCTGGGAAGTAATTGCAGACCTCCTAACCAAGCCAGTTCGACCAGGTCTGGATTCTGAGGCTCAAAGATTATTGTGGTTTATGGACCAAATGATTTTAGGGGAATTAGTGTGGGAAATAGCAGGTTGGGAAGCTGATGGAAAGCAGGTGATAGAAGCTTCTGGCATTTAAAAATGCTTGGATAAGATTGAAAAATCCCAGGGGCCAAAACAGGCTCTTTTAGCACAGTGCACCTTGTCAGCACCCAAGGGACACTCGCTTTAATCTGGGGGGTTTTCACGTTCGCTTTCTGAATGCGGTTGCAGTGACCTGAGGGTGTGTGAGTGATGTCATTTTCAGTGATGTTAAGCCACGTTTTGTGACGGTGGCCCACATTTAGTGTAGCCAGAACCACAAATGTTTCTTAGTGATACTTAGCTAGTATATAAAGGCACGTACAACAACAGTCTCTTCCACTATGGTTTTTATCTTTCCATCTAGTACCATTGAAGGTCCATTCCTGCCGTCACACCCGACTGACGGAATCTGAACACCAGAGCGTTGTGCTTCGTCTCAATCCAGCAAGCTACCAATTTCACACTCAGCCGTCCAGGCTTCCCCAGGCAGCATGCTGTGTTTCAGGATCTCTCAGTGGGAGCTCGACTGGCATTTGGGGGAAGGAGGAAGAGGAGAGCGGGAGGGGGTGGGGTTCGAGCAGTTCATGGTATAGAGCTGTCCCATGCAGTAGGAATGAGTAGCATGTCTCCCCCGCCACCTCCCCCCTACATCGCCCACATTAAATCCCTCTGCCAATACACATTTCCAGATGTCCCTTTGGGAAAGAGAAACGCAGTTAAGAAACTATATAAAAAGAAGTCAGTGAGTAATAAAACCTCAAGTGTCTTGCATAGCTGAGCATGAAGAACTGAAAAATTAGGCCAGGATGTGGCTGGATTGCATGGAGTTATCATTCTGAGTCCAGGCATTTTGCGCCCCATAGTTTCCCAGAAATTATCTTATTTGTAGTCTCGGGTAAAGAGAAGACTTAAATAAGTGAGCAGAGAGAAGTGGAGATTGGAGAGTCATTAGACCCGCGAGTGGTGCGTATCATGCTGTCCCAGTCCCTGGATCCACAAGGGACTCAGGAGACGTGCTGTGCTCTCTGCTCTTGGATTCCATGGATTGCCCAGGCACTTAAAGTAAATCTTCTCCCCGGTTTGTTTTTTGGCTTCAGCTAGTGTAAGGTGTCTCAGTTATTTTCAACCAGGAAAACTTGACTCAGAACGTAGACTTGAAAGGATAATGAATAACGCCTGATGCTGATAAAATGAGTCATTAACACAGCAAGGTCATCGAGGAAATGTCCTACAGATGGTAACCAGGTTTGCCTGGAATCTCAGTATATGCCCTTTGTCCCCCTTTTACATCCAGTGTCCCTATTTGGCGGTCAGTTATAGGGGTACCCTAGCCACAAAATGGACAACGAAGTCTTCATGAGGAAAGTTGACTTTAATACAGGGGGACTTTAGATGAAAGGAAGAGGAAACGTTTTACCCCCGAGTCTCCTTTTGTTATAGATGCACCTGGGCATGATTCAAGATGAAATATAGCTGGCTTCCAGACTGTCAGGCTATGGGTAAATTAAGAAGGGAGAAGGTAATATTACCTTATTATGTTTTCTTCCCTGGCAAACTCATATATTAAAATCTGTGATTGTGACGCATTAGAGTAACTGATTCTGGTTTGGCAGGCAGAATGACAAATGCTTTAGGTTTTATAATGTAGGAAGAGGAATATTGTCTAATAACGTTACTTAGATGACCCCATCTGATTAGCGTCCTCTCCTGTTGCAAGAGAAGCAAAGCAGCAACAGGATTCTTTCCTTTACAAGATCATTGGTGATTCCCCAAGCTGAGGGACACACAAAGAGAAGGTCTGTGTGAGAGGCCAGGAATCACACTGAAGCCACACTTGGGAAAAGCCTCTGTGTCTCTGACACCAGCCAATCAGGTTGTTTCCTGTTTTGAGTTTCCTGTTGCTGGGGTAACGGCACTAGCCTATAGAGTGCAAAGTCAGAAATTGCTTTGTTTTTTCTTTTGCGTTTTAATTTTATTTCATTAACTTGGGACATGTAGGTAGTACTTTGAACTTTCATGGCTTCTCCTTTATCTTGCGGTAATTCATTTTATCAGTGAGACCTTATCTAGTTAGTCCCATCATTGTGCTCATCCCTGGGGCCAGGTTGCTCTGAACAAAGAGGCCCTCTGACCCCCTTTAACACAAAGGACGTCTCTACCCTTTTGTGTGTGTGTCACGTTTCTGTTTGGGATTTACTTGTCCAGAAAGAGGGGGAAGAAAATTAGGACTGGACTGCCTTCTTCCATTTCAATCTTTGGTGGAAAGGCAGTATATAAATAAATAGCAAGAATAAGGTTAACATAACTTTAATTGTAAACTTCTTGCTCTGATTTTCTGAGTAGCCCTATGATGGTTAATTTTTTGTGTCAGTTTGGCTAAGAGATGCCCACACAGCTGGTAAAATATTGTTTCTGGGTGTGTCTGTGAGGCTGTTCTGTAAGACATTAGCATTTGAATTGGTGAGCCCTTGAAGCTGAGAAGAGGATGACCCTCCCTAATGTGGGTGGGCTGCATCCAGTTGGTTGAGGGCCTGAATCATAGATTAAAAATGTGGCAGAAGGGCAAACTGCCTGTTTTCTCTGCTTGAGCTGAACTGTCCGTCTTCTCCTGCCCTGGATGTCGTTGCTCCCGGTTCAAGGACTTGGACTGGATGACACCACCTGGTTTCCCAGTTCTCCAACTTGCAGACAGCAGATTGTGAGACTTCTTGGCCTCCATAAGCACTTGAGCCAATTTCTAGAATAAATCACCTTGGGGATATATGTCTCTATATATCCTGTTGGTTCTGTTTCTCTGGAAGACCCTGACATATACAATCCCTCAAGGAGCCTCCACTCACTTCTTTTTCTGTAAGACTTTCATTTGTTACTATTTGTGGATGCCTTCTGTTATTTGTAGATTTTAATTGCTTGTGTCCCCGGGGCTTAGACACTAAACATGCCCCTGCTTGGTGCACCTCCAGGCCCTCTCTTCTTGCTCTTTGCTCTTGGCAATCCGGACTTTAGTAGCATATCTTCTGCGACCTCTTGCTGCCATCCTGACTGTGCCTCTAGTGTTCCCCTTCCTGTGGCTTCTCTTCTACTCTGGAAGGGTCAGTTGATCCCTGACAGTTGACTCTGTTTCTCAAGCTGCTCCCCTTCTTCCTCAGATTGTTTGCCGGAATTAAGAGCCTGCCGTCTTTTCACATTTTCTTTGCCTTCTGGTCCAGACATTTGTTTTCAATCACACTCCTCTGGATCTTGTGTTGTGGGTTATCCAGTAATGAAAAGCAGCACATCAGTACGTTCTGGGTCTGTCAAAAACATCCCTTATTTTATATAAATCTTGTTTAACTTCTCCTGCGTGAGTTGGATAATCCCTTCTGGGAGATACTCTCCCATGAGAACAGAATTTAACTCAGGCCTGGTCTCGGTCTATGCATGTCCTTCCTGGCTCTCCTCCCATCTTTGCAATGCTTTCTTTTAGATTCTTAACACTACACATTTCTTGGTTGGGCTGCTTTGAGGTGCAGGCTGTAACCTCTTAATTTATCACATTATGTGGTGAGTATTTTATATGGCTCTTTCTGCCTTTTCCTCTCAAATCTGTCCAGATGCGCTGGATAGAGTTTTTAAAATCTTTAAGTAGTTCTCTTGCCATGGATTTCCATTCAAAAACACCCTCATAGAAACACCCAGAATAAAAGGAAAAGAAAGAAACACCCAAAATAATGTTTGAGTGATTATTTTGGTACCCATGGTCCAGTCAACATGACACATAAAATTAATCATCCTCACTGTCTAATATTCTGGAATCAGGTAGTGGTGATGGTTGCACAACTTTCTGAATATACCAGAAACTACTGAAATGTATACGTTTAAATGGTGGAAATTGTTAATTTTGTGTTACGTGAATTTTAATTTTAAAAAAGTTAAAAACCACGAGAATATCACTACATATGTACTAGAAAGTCTTTCTCCTCTCTCTCTCTGTGTCTATTTCTGTGATATTCAATATGTATATTGAAACTATATAAATGAGAGATATATATGTGTGTGTGTGTGTGTGTGTGTATATATATATATATGGGAGATGCAAATGTGTATAACATATATATGCCTAAGAATTGACAGTACCGAGTGCTGGCAGAGATACAGAGCAACTATAACTCTTATACATCACTGTTGGGAATGAAAAATGGCACAGTCACTTTGGAAAATAGTTTGATAGTTTCTTATAAAATTAAACATACTCTAACCTTCAGACTGAAATATCCCACCCCTAGGTACTTACCCAAGAGAAATAAAAACTTAGATTCGCACAAAAATAACATTTGAGTGTTTACAGTTTTATTTTAGTCTTTCTTCCCCCTAAATGAAAACAACCCAGCAGAGCCTCGATTGATGAGCAGACGAACAGAGTGTGTCATACTGGGCGGTAACAAGGAAGGGACTGCTGATAGACATAACAGAAGACTGTCAGGTGTCCTATGCCAAGTTCGAGAGAACAGACTCAAAAGGTTACCTACTTTATGATTCTGTTCATATGGAAACCTGCAGGATTATTATATGGACATTCTGGAAAGAATGTGGGGACAGAAAACAGATCAGTGGTTTCTAGGGGTTGTGGCCCAGGTTAAGGATTGACTACAAAGGAGAGATTTTGGAGGGAATGAAACTGTTCTATATCTTCATTGAGGTGATGGTGACACAACATATGTATTAGTCTAACTCCTAGAATGTTGCTGTAAAAAAAGTCTAAATTTTATTATATGTAAATAATACCTGAATTTTTATTTTTTTATTTTTTTTAAAGATTTTATTTATTTATTCGACAGAGATAGAGACATCCAGTGAGAGAGGGAACACAAGCAGGGGGAGTGGGAGAGGAAGAAGCAGGCTCATAGCGGAGGAGCCTGATGTGGGGCTCGATCCCACAACGCCGGGATCACGCCCTGAGCCGAAGGCAGACGCCCAACCGCTGTGCCACCCAGGCGCCCCAATACCTGAATTTTTAAATATAGGGAAAGTGCATATATGTATCCCTATGTCTTGGCACAGCATCTGACATATAGTCAGGCACTCAATAAATGTTAATGGCATCTTTATTTTTTTAAGTGTTAAATCGTAACATGGAATGTAAGAGCTAAACTTTAATTTGTTGTGAATTATCAGAACTTTCTCTAGCAGCCCTACTGAGAAAATGAGAACTTCCCTAGGGTATTAAACAAAACTAGGTTTGGGACTGGTTGGTTGAAGAGTTCCCTGACTTTGCACATCCTGTATTTGGGCCAGGTATTTGATTTGTTCTCCATTTTGTTGGGCTGGAAGGGCCCAGCTCTTGTCAGTGTGTATGGGAAGGAGGGAGCTTCGAGGGGCTGAAGTCTCAAATCCCGGCTGTCAGAACACTTAAAATACTGATCTGAGGTAAAATGAAAAAAAGTAAGCATAAGGTAATGAGTTTTTCCTAAAACAAAATCTCTTTAACTTAAAGGATTGTGTGTTACTCTGACAACATTTGCATTTTTCTTTTAAATTAAATTGGCTTTCATTTGTGAAATAGTAGTTTGGTGGATGACTTTTTGGTATTTTGATGTTCCGAAATGTCATAAAAAGAGTCTACAGGGCTGTTTCATTCTCTGTATCTCTCTCCTCTGTCCCTCTGTTTCCTTTTCTCTCTTTCTCTCTCATCTGTGTCACCCAAGCATGCGATCCAGGCATGGGTCTGGGAAATGCTGGTTGAAGACGGAGTTGAGTGTGCAGGGTACAAGGTAGGGGGAGGGGTCCCGTGACCGTGGCGCCCCTCCTTCTCTGCCCCCATCTCTGCCCGGGCTCTTGCACCCAGCTGACTTCAGCAGTGTGGCAGTCTACCATGTCTCAGAAATGCTTTGAAAATTCACAAGGCATTTTCTGAGTTTCAAGGACGTGTTCAAAAGTGTTGGATTTAAATGATCAAAAGCAAGGCTTTGCAGGTCACACGTTTCCTCACATGAAGGGGAGGATTCACGCCTCTTTGGATACTTTGGTGTTTCACCCTGTCTGCCCAAAACACCAGCAAGATGGCTCTGGTTCCATCTAGGCCATGTTTGGATCATGCTTTCCATGACGGGCTCAAGCAGGGATCCGGCCGTTATCCCGAATGCCTACAGATCCTGCTTCCCTCAGTTTCTGGACATCACCTGCTATGAAGAGGTCCTTCCACAGGCCTGTAGGAACTTGTTGCCACCTGTATGTAATGCCTTGTAAAAGCTTTCTTTGAGCTGAGCGTCATCCCAGCTTTACCCTGCTGAGGGTCAGCTTTGTTCCTGCAGCCTGATTGAGATTTACTAGGCTGCCCCCCTGTGCCACAGGCTAAGGGAACCCATAGTTCAGACTCAGAGCTAGTAGATAATACTCGTTGACTGCCATTGTGCCAGCACTTTAGGATCTATCTAAATTCGTCCTAATAATATCTTATAATGCTTACGCTCAGTAACTACTGCCATATGCTTTGCTTGTGTGATTGCATTTACAGATATTTTTATTAATGATTCCTTGTATTGAGCCCATGGAATGATTTGCTCTTTGCCTGGGAGGTCCTGATTTCTCCTCCCAACTTCCCATCCCTCAATCATTGAGTGATAGTGTGGGGATACAAAGGCTGGCTCCCTTGCCTCAAGGTGGGAAAACTTTTTGGTGCAATGACTTTCCACAGGATCAGACTGAAGCTTGTCTCTGGTTGAGACCGCATCTGCTTTGCCCCACCTGTTCTGCTTGTCTTATCCCCCTTATCCTGACAGCACCCCTCAACGAGTTATTTGAATGTGAATGCTGTCTTAGGCTCTGCCTCCAGGTAACCTGATCAAGACTGGTGTGAACCCAGAGTTACCACACGTGGTATGGATATGTGCAATTCCAGTTGCCTTCAAGATAATTTGTCAAGAGCACTGCCTACTGGAGATATTTCATACTTAGTGGCACCAACCAGCCCAGCCTAATCTCCTTGGGAAGAAGGTTGGCCACTGCCTTTTAGGTTATTTTCCTGAAAATTCTGGAATAAATAGGAATGTTTCCTGAAGAAACATTGTTGAGAGTTATAAAGCCTGTTGCACATCATAATACTGGATATGGTGGACACAGAGGTCACAATGGTATTGAGTGTATAGATTTCTCGTGGCTACTGTGACAAATCACCACAAACTAGGTGGCATAAGATGACAGAAATTTACTCTTTCTCAGTTTTGGAATACAGGTGTCCAAAACCAACACCCTAGGTCAAAAGCAAGGTATTGTGCCAGTGCTGTGCTCCCTCTGGAGGCTCTAGGGGAGAATCCGTTTCTTCTTCTGGTCTCTGGTATCTACCAGCAGTTTTTGGTTTGGACCTGCATTACTCCTGTCTCAGTCTCTGAGGTCCCAGTGATTTTCTCTTTATCCGTGCCAAAAGGCCCTCTGCCTCCCGTGTATAAGAATGTATATGATTGCATTTAGGACTCACTCATAAAATAAGATAAACTCCTCATCTCAAAATCCTTTATTTAATCTCATATGGAAAGATCTTATTTCCATATAAAGTAACATCTCCAGGTTCCAGGGATTAGAATGTGGATCTCTTTGGTTTCAGCCTAACACAAGCAGACAATTGTGGTACTATTCTGCCTTCCTGTGCTCTTTCATAATAAACCTCCATCAGCAAAGGTGATCCAAAAATCTCTCCTTCACACGTTTTACACTTGCCGTAGTCTGTACTATGGAGGACACAGAGAAGTGAAATCACAGCCCTTGCTCTCAAGAATCGTGCCATTATTTCGGAGACATATCTCCTGCTCAACAATAAATAACAACTCAAAGTAATATAACTTATAGCCATTGACACCAGATTCTTACAAGCCTTACATTCCAAGAAGGGGTGGAGAAAGCCTCTGAGCTGGAGTGGTGACAGAAGACTCTAGAGAGGGGGAAGACTTGAGCCAAGCCTTAACATTTTGTTGAATTTGGCCAGGCAGAGGAGAAGAGAGTTGTCTTAATCCATTTGGGTAGCTATAACAAAATGCCACAGACTAGGTGTCTTATAAATAAGAAAAAATGTATTTCTCACAGTTCTGGACACTAGAATTCTGGCCCCAGCATGGTTAGGTGAAGATGGTCATCCAGGTCACAGACTTCTCATCCTATCCTCACATGGCAGAAGGGATCAGGGAGCTCTGGTTGTTGTTGGTGGGGGGGGAGGGTCCTCTTTTATCGGAGCAGTAATCCCATTCATGAAGGCTCCATCCATGTGATTTTCTGATACCACACTGCATTAGGATTCCAACTTGGGAATTTTGGGAAGACACAAACATTCAGACCACAGCAAGAGTTCGATTTATTTTCTCATTTGATTTCTACAGTTGCCCTTTAAGACTGTGTTTTTCAAACATTTTTGGCTCAGTTCATATTAACAAATACATTTTATATCATGACTTAATGAATACAATGTATTTATGAAATTAAAGTTTCAGAAGACAATATTTATCTTTAACTCTTACGAGTTCTGATATATTTTCTTTTCTATTCCATTCCATTTCATTTCATCCTGTTTCATTAAAAAATGCCAGTTGAGTCTCAATACCTCACTAATTTGAGTTATAACCATTAGAGTGGATTGGGACATAGACACTTAAAAACCACCGCTTCATTGAAAATATTGTATCACGATTTCTGACCCTACTGGCTGTTAGCTATCTGTTGTTGCAGCTAACAATTATCCCCAAAATTAGTGGCTTAAAACAACACCTCCTTGTAAGCTCAGAGTTTCTGTGGGTCAGGAATCCAGGCATTGCTTATCGAGGTGCATAGGCCTCATGGTCTCACAGTCTCCGACCAGGCTGCAGTCAAAATGTTGGCCAGAGCAGTGGTCTCATCTGAAGGCTCAACTGGAAAGCAGAAGGTTTAACTTCCAAGCTCACTCAGGGGCTTATTGGCAGGACTCAATTCCTTAGAGGCTTTGAAGGTCTTGATTCTTTGCTGGCTGTTGGCTGGGGGCCAGCCTCAGTTCATTTCCCTGTGGACTTCTCTGGTTGGCTTCATCAGAGTGAGTAAAATAGAGAGCAAGAGGGAGTGAGCAAGACACAATCAGTTTTGTTGTCATGTAGTTTCAGAAGTGATATCTCACAACTTTTACTATATTCTGTTTGTTAGAAGAGAGTCACTTGGTCCAGCCCACACCTAAGGGGAGAGAATTGTGCAATGGGGTGAATACCACAAGGCCGGGAATTATTGGGGGACCATCTCAGAGGCTGTCTACTACGCTGGTAAATCTGATATCAGCAAGAGAAGGAATTAGCGGTGTTTCGGGGGTATTGAGCCTAAGTTGCAGTCTAACCTGCTCAGCCCTTTCATGAGCCATCTTTTCTTGTGGCAGTGCATCCAGGGTGTGATGCTGTCTACAGTTATGACCCTAAAGAACAAAATACTGAGGAGAATGGCCTCGAGCTAAATAGGAAAGCAAGCATGTAACCTTCATTTGACATTGGTGGGGGGAGAATGAGGTGTGATGATTGATTTGCTTCTAGTCATCCTGTGAGTTAGTGATAATACTGTAGTTACAGCACAGCTCTCCCATCAGGAGAGATGAGTAACTTGACCACCGTTATTTAGCTTTCCTAACTTGGTAAGTTGTTAATTTGACCATGGTTACACAGCTAGGTGTTTAACATGGTGGCATACTGTGTCGTACCAAGCCAGAAGTTTGAATGAAAAGAACTAATTATCTCTGTTCACTGAAATTTGCCAATTTAGGAATATTTACTTTCTCTGAGGCAGAGTTTATAACTTTAATAAAGGAAGCCAACTGTGTTACTCTTTTTCAGATTTCCTCACAAAAGGTGGGCACTATTCTCTTCTTCCTAACCACAGTCCATTCTTTGTTAGTAACAAGAAACTCTAGTGGTCTTTAGAAATTTGATAATTATTAAAAACACTGAGAAGTCTTAAGAACAGAATGCTATGCCACACAAAACCTAGGGTCTTCCTACCTTTTAGTTATTTATTTGAAGGAATGAAAGATTGGCATTTGGGAAAATGATTTCAAATCCTTAGCCTCCTCCTTTCCACTAGGGCTCTGTGGTAGGCCGATATAGTGTCGTAGCAATGCTCTGATGAGTAGCCAGTGACTCACTGATGTGTCTATTTTATGTATAGTATTTTCTGGTGTGTTGAATGCAGTCTGGACCCTAGAAGGGTGAGGATGACTTCCTGCAGCAAGAGATGGTGAGAGGCCTAACGGTTGTTGGAGAGGATGAGTTTGGGAACTCAAGGCCCTTTCTGAGCCTCACCCCATCAGGGAATAATAACACTGCTCTTTACCTGCTTATGTTGCCATGGTGATCTCCACACTTGCAGTATCCAGAGACAATTGTGCGGAGACTCTAGAGGATTTTCTGCTCCTGACATCCCACTGAAGAGATTTCAGTGAGTGCTCACCAGTGATGCAGCCTGCATTCAGATGATGGCAGAAAAGATTTGAATAGCATGATATAGATCATGAGTAGGGGTGGGGGAAAGGAGGGGCAGAGGGAGAGGGAAAAGCAGACTCTCCACTGAACAGGGAGTCAGACGTGGAGCTCAATCCCAGGACCCTGGGATCATGACCTGAGCCAAAGACAGACGCTTAACTGACTGAGCCACCCAGATGCCTCTCTCCTTTAGTTTTGAAGGATGGTGTTGCTGGACATAAGATTCTTATATGACATTCTTTTTTATTGTACATTGGATATGTTATCTCACTGCCTTCTCACTTACTTAATTCTGGTAGACGTCAGCTATTAATCTTATTGAAGTTCACTAAGTGTGTATTTATATCTTTTTCTCGTTTTCAGAGTTTTGAGGGTAGGAGGCGTGTGGTATCTTTTTTCTGAAACTTCTTTCCTATTCTCTGGATGATAAAACATGGCAAAATAGAATAAAATTGATCTGTGAGTTCAAAGTAGGAGACTGAGAAGACCAGAGAAGGATTTTAGATGCCTTGAAATTAATGATGAAATTTATTTAAAATATAATAAAAATATTTTGGAATGACTACAAATATAATAACCTCCCTTTACCTTTTCATTCTTTGTCATGCATGTCATCTCTGGCATGCAAGGGTCTTACCTGACAGAAATGTTGGTAGGACATCTGCCCACAAACAAGTTCTTGAAACTACTCAAATTTTCCTTTCAGCACCTGCATTTCTGTCTTTTCTCTCTTCTCTCCCTCCCTTCTTTTTTCTTTCTTTCTTTCTTTCTTTCTTTCTTTCTTTCTTTCTTTCTTTCTCTCTCTCTCTCTCTCTCTCTCTCTCTCTCTCTCTCTCTCTTATCTGCTTAGTGTAACAGAACCAACATGAGTTGGCTCCTTGGTGAGTCAGAAACTGCACCAGATTGAGTTGTCGGACAAAGAAAACTTTATTTGCCCCAAATAAAGAGATCACAGGGAATAATTTCCAAAGCCGTGACTTCCCGTCAAGTTCCCTTGAAGGAAATATCCAAGTGGGGTAGGAAGAATTTTACTTCTGCATTTACAAGGGAACGCCATCACAAGAGAATGCCAGTAGGATTTAGAAAGCTGTGGTGAACCTCCTCTGATCTTGCTTTAGATTGCTGGTCGCAGGCAGCTCATCGCTGTAGTGTGAGTGGATGTGGGTCGAGAAACTGACTGGAGCTTATGCATGGACACTGCCACCATCTGTTCAGTCAAATAACCATCTAAAATGGATTCAATTATAGTGACCTCAGACTGTGGAGTAAACTGTGTCCTTATGGGTATTTCTCACCTCAGGTCAGTTTGCTTCCGCCTCCCTTGTTCCCTGTGGCCAGGAGGCAGTGTAACACACCTGAGGCAGGGATGGAAGTTTGGCGGTGCAGAGGTAAGGGTGCGTGGCTGGCTGGGATTTTGTTCCTATAGCTCTCCAGGCGTGACTGCTTACTTACCTTGTTTTGGGGTCAGGAAGGATACCCTTAGGGAAAACATGCTTTCCTTTTGAACATGGCTGATAGGAAGAATTATAATGCTGGAAAAGTCAGCCATCTTGGGAGGTTTACCAGAGGTTCCTCCTTGACCTAGTTTCAAATCCTCTGTTGCATTTCCTCTTTCAGCCGTTAAGATTTAGGTTGCTATTAAATGTCTTCAGTTTAATTTGCTCCAGAGGTCAACACCCCAGCATCTGGTCCACAGCAAGTGCCAGAAAGACCTAAATTGCTCCAGTTGTCCTCAGCGTAACCAGTATCCCACTTCTCACGAAAGCAACCAGCTTTGAGCCTGCATTCTAAATGTGAGCTCATCCTTATACAGTGAGAGAATAAATTTCTGTGAACTTGTGTTCTACACCTCTATTTATACATCCACATGTTTTCTGCTTCCCTTTACGATAACACAAAGCTTCAGCTGAAACCACAAATTGCTTAAGTGACCTCATTTTATCAGCTTGCTTTTTCCTATTCTTCAAGATGGTATTTAAAGAGTTAAAAAAAATGCGGGGACAGGAAGAGCTGCAGGTGGAAATTTCAGATGTTCAGTTGAAAATGCAAAACAGTGAACAAGTACCTGGGCAGAGAACAGATGGGAGTAATAGTGAAGGCAAATGCCCAAGGATGTCTTCCTGTCCTCTTGTAGAGACTGAGGTTTTTGAGTGCTGGTTTCAAAGTAAGCAGCATGGGCCTTATGGGGGAGCTTGTTACAAATGCAGGACCTCAGGTTTCCTGCCCAGCATAGTGAATGCAAATCTGTGTTTTAACAAGCCCCCTGGAGATTCTTAGGCACTTTAAAGTTTGAGGAGCACTGGACTAAAAGCTTTGTTGGTGTTGTCATAACAACCCGATCGCATCCATTCCATTTGAACTGTAGATCTTCCCCATTGCCTGGCAAACCCAGCCCAGGGTTTCAGCTTGGCCAAGAGACCAAGCCAGAATCTGCAATCCCTGTTTGAGCCTTGCCTGCCGTTACTCCCCATGCACGCCTTTACGTGCTCACCGCACTCCCCATGCCTGCCCTTATCTCCCCTCAGATGAGAGTATTTCAGTCACCATGTGAGTGTTTGTGCCAGACCACACGGTCACACAGTTACCTGCCTTTTCTGATGCTGTTCTTTTTTTTTTTTTAAAGATAGGTATTTACTTATTTAAAGATTTTATTTATTTATTCAACAGAGATAGAGACAGCCAGCCTCTGAGAGAGGGAACACAAGCAGGGGGAGTGGGAGAGGAAGAAGCAGGCTCATAGTGGAAGAGCCTGATATGGGGCTCGATCCCATAACGCCGGGATCATGCCCTGAGCCGAAGGCAGACGCTTAACTGCTGTGCCACCCAGGCGCCCCCTGATGCTGTTCTTTCTGATACACCCTCTTTTGCTTTCCTCTGTGCATAATGACATCTTGTCATGATGACATCTTGTCAAATGTGCAAGTGTTGCTGGGTGAACTGGGGAGACCTCTGGGCCCTGAGGCCTCTGCCCAGCTTGTCCCCGGGATGGGGGGGTTGGGGAAACGTTGCCAGGAGGGTCTTAGTCTATCTCAAGAAAAGAATTCAAGGACGGACCACAGTGTGTTTTGAGTAGTGCAAATGAAGGGTTTATTAAAGTCAGCGAGAGTACACTCTAGAGCTGTGAGAGTGGGTGAGCTCAAGGGAGAGCTGTGCCCCCGGTTTGGGTGCCTGTCTTGTACTGACAGTTCTTAACCGAGGGGTGGGGTGTTTATTATTTGGAGGGGGTTTCTTTGGGAGCAGGGTTTTGCGCCTTTTCTTCCTTATTTGGCCGGGGTCTCTGGCCTTCTTTGACTTGGGTCTGGCCGGTTTGATCTGACTTCTTGGGGCTTCTTTGCGAATGTGTTTGTGGGATGCTGCCAGGACAGGTCACTAACTTTCCTGGGAAGGGGCCTTGATTCCCCTTTTGCTGGTCTCCAGGCATCCTGTTAAAGCCTAACTGCCTCCTCTAACACAACAACCCCATCAAATGGTATCTCCTTAGTGAAGCCTTTCCACACATGGATGGGATTCCTCTCTCTCTTTGAACCCTAGTAACACTTGGTTTATAGGTCCTTCATGGTGTTTTAATGATGGCTTGTTTTCTTGTAGACGGTTCCTCAGAGCTGCTTCCTCCTCTTCCACCTGTTCCAAATTGTAAGCTCTCAGAAACCATGGCTGTACTTTAACTCGTAAGGGTTTGCCCACAGTATGGGCTCAGTATCTTGCACATAATGTGCAGTCAATGTATTAAATTCTCCATCAGTAGAATTTGGTGAATATAAAATAATCCTATCCTAGGCTCCACATTTAAGGAAGGTGATGAGGGTTATCATCCATGCACATCATGAGTTGGACTTTTAGTACCTAAAGAACATTCTTTTGCTCAGCTCCCTTTTGGAGGAATCACTTCGGTGGCAAAGGACAAGAACGAACCATCTGGTCTTAGAACATTATGAGGCTTGTTGTTCCTGATACACGTTTAATCTCTGGTTTGTCCCCCTTAATGCGGGCTGCGGACCCGGGTGACCGGCCCCGTGTGTGAACCTTGGTTCTGCTCCTCCCTACATCTGTCCCCTTGCTCAAGGTATTTGAGCCTCTGTTTTCCTGCATGCCTCAGTGTTTCGTATAATAAATGGGACACAAGAAGGGGTTGACATGGTGGCTGGCACATGGGGGGCTCTTAATAAACAGTAACTGTTTCAGGATTTCGAAGATGATGATAATGTGATTGAAGTAATAGGACCTTTGTTTGTCATAGCATCTTACAAAAATTTTAAACCACCAGATCTTAAGAGGGTGTGTGTACCTGCAGTGTTCAGTGTTCCGTGGAGGACTGATCCCACTGAGATGCTTTTCACATGCAGATGGGTATAGTATCATCCCCAAATGATAAGGTGGTATTAGCTCAGTCATGGACAGAGTATTTTTCTCCTCTATCATCCATTTACAAATTTCTCTAAATAACTTAATACCTTTGACTCAACTGCTATATAGAATAGCACCTACAGTTTCCACCAAAATAAGGAAAATCTGTGTGGAATAAGGGAAACAAAGACACTTTATAGACATTATCTTAAGCACTGAAAACAGAGCGGGAAGAGAAAAATAATTAGACTATGACATTATCAACATCACTGTTTTCTGCTTGTGATATTGTCGTGGCAACGGAGGAACCAGTTAGCGTAGCAAAATCTTCTTGCTTGCCTGGTGTGTTCTGTAGCCTGTCATCTTGAGAACAGCCCCGTACTTGGCAGCTCAGCGGTTTTAACATAGACGTCTTGATTAAGTTGATGCATTTCTGCTTTCTTGAAATATCCAACCGACCTTGATTAGTTCTTCCTTCTCTGATACCTCATTTCACAAAATAATTTTCCTTTTCTTCCTGTCTTTCAATTTTGCTCATTCTCATTGGCCTCAGAACTTTATTAAGCTATATCATTTTCTCATCTTTCACATGTTACTTTCTTACTAAATTCACAACTGATTAAGTATGTTATTTGATATTTCCATGAAATCAAGGACTCCGCTTCTTTTTGGACTTTTCTCAGTTTGTTTCTTATGTTATGAAACCAAAGAGAGACTTTTTTTTTCTGGTAACTTATTAAGAAGTATTTCAAATTATCACTGCCTAGAAAGTGAGGAGAGGCCTAGAAGTTTGTGGAAAAAGTGAAGCCACTGTGATCCTGTTGGGTCTAAATAGCGGGGATTAGAAAATTCTGGGGGGGGGGCGGCCTGGGTGGCTCCGTCGTTAAGAGCCTGCTTTCGGCTCAGGGCGTGATCCTGGCGTTCTGGGATCGAGCCCCACATCGGGCTCCTCTGCTGGGAGCCTGCTTCTTCCTCTCCCACTCCCCCTGCTTGCGTTCCCTCGCTCGCTGGCTGTCTCTCTCTGTCAAATAAATAAATAAAATCTTTAAAAAAAAAAAAAAAAGAAAAAAAATCTGCGGGGTTCTTGAAACCTGTTTCTCCTACCCTCCTATCCAGTTCTTTCTTTGATAGCAGCATTTAATTTTCCTTTAGGGGTTCTCTACTCCCACTTTTAGACCATGTGTTCAAGTGGGGCTGACCATATCCCCTTTCTAGAGGCTGGCGCATGGCCCAGACTTGACCAGTGAGGTCCCTGGCCAGAACTTTCTCTGGATCCAGTGCATTAGGCATTTTTCCAACTGAGGTGTCTAAGCAGGCAAGACATAAGCTGGAGCTGCTCTTGTCTGTTTTTGTTGTCACCGAGGGAGAGCCCCTTCGGGAGGAAGCCACCCAGAGAGGAGCAAAGCTGAGACGCAGTGAAGGTGACCAGGTCTTAGGATCCACTGGGCTTAGAATCGTACAACAGCTACCCATTGTCCAAGCTTCCAAACATACAAATACAGCCTCCTCGGATCTGACCCAGGACCATTGATAGACCACTGAGGGCCCCTGAGAGACAGATGGTCTCTCCAAGCAAATTGCTGAGAGGTGTGTGGGAGAGGAGTTGAGTTACAGAGAGGCTCTTGCCTGAGCGGATGTAGAAACTTTATGCAGTGCGCAAACAGCACAACCTTCTTCGGGAAGCCCTCGCTCGCCTCCACCTGACAGTTTTGCCTGTTCTCTTAGGCAGGGGCCCAAACATACTGTTTTCTGGCCATAGTGGATTTCTTCCCCTTCATCAAAGGCCGAGCAGTTTTCTTCCCTCTGGCCTTGTGACCCTAATCTGCTCAGTCTAGAAGCTTTCTTACCCTCTTGATGCTTAGCTTGGACCTACCTCTGAGGCAGGTGTGAGCAGTGCCCCGAGGAAGCCTTCCCTGACCACACCCAAGCCAAATGCTCCCTTAATATCTTGTACTTACCCTTATGTGATGCTTATCACAGGTTCTTTTTATCATGATTGCTTTTGGAATTGTTAGACTTCATTTCCAGGACACTGAATATCAGTACTGATAAGCATCACAACTACTTAAGGATCCAATTTAAAATGTAAAATTTGGGGGATCCAGTCCCAAAGATTCTGCTTCAGTTACTCTGGGCCCAGGGAATCAATCTTTCTAATGTAGGACATGAATATAGAGGCCAGACTTCCAGGTTTCACTCATGGCTTTGTTGTTTCCAAATGGTGCGACCTTGGGCAACGTAATTAACTCTTTGGGTCTCCATTTTCTAGTCTGTAAAATGGAAATATAATAGGTCAAATATAGTGTTGGACTGAGAATGAAATGGTAGTACATGTAAAGCACTTAGTTCAGCGGCTGGCACGTAGCATGCTCTTAACACTTGGCAGCTTTCATCACTAGTCATGACTGATGCGGTCACCACACCGCGCCTTGTGAGCTGCGCACTCAGCGGTGAGCGCTCCACGGTCAATAATCGGGCTTTCTTGCTCACTAGGGTCCCCAGAATCTAGTATTGTGCGTGGCACACGTTGAGTACCACTCAAGCAACTCTCCTCTGTTTTGAGTATTTAGTACCTACACCAGTTACTTGGCATCTCTCCTATTATATATATCACTCACTGCCTTATGCTCTGTGCCTTGCCTGTCACCCAGGTCAGAAGTATGACAAGGGCAGATAATCACGTTTCTGCCCGGCAGGACTTTCCACAGTGCTTCCTCACAGGTTCAGAGCTGAGTTCATCACTCTGCTCGGAGTCATCAAACATCTGACCCTTCTGGAGAGCAGAGGCCTGCCAGCACCCAGCATAGGTCTGCACATACTATAGAACATTGAATTCTCTCTTTCCACTCCCACACAACAGGAGGCAGTATAACGCGCTATCCTTACTAACACGAACCTTTACTGCAGTGATTCTTAAAAATGTGTGGCAGCGGTGTGTTGATAAATGTTGAAAAAGTAGCTGTCTGAGGCAGGGGGAGCCCTGGTTTATAGTGATTGCCATTTCCCATGTAAATATTCCCACCATGTTCCTTTCAAGCTACCAGTGGGATGCCACTGAGCACAGAGTTGGGAGAAGAAATGCAGATCTGCTCCCACTAGCTCCCACACCCCAGCACATCGTTAGTAAGTAGGTAAGTGGGTATTACAGTCTCCGGGGGGACTTATGTAGTGTGCGGATGAAAAGCTCCCCAGAGGTTTCTGAGTAGTTCCTCTAAGGGAACCTCAAACAACCCTCATTCCCTACCATTGAGAATTACCTTTGTAGATAGTTAACAAATGCGGCAAACTCCTGGCGTTCGGGGTGGGGAGGAGATTATAAGGAGCATGGGTGCTAATTTTTCAAAGTTTTGTCCGGACAGTTGGGTCCAGACATGGCACTGTAAGCATGTTGGGTATTACGAGCACCTTGGATGTTAGAGCGTGGCTGTATTGATCCTGGTCCTGATGGTGCTCATTGCAACCATTGTAGCAGGGATTCCTGCTGCCACTGCTAGTGCTGAGAATGTCCTTCTCAAACTGGAGTTCATTAGGTGGTTTCACATTTTATCAGTGTTTATGCATGACAGCATGAATCGAACTATCCAAATTTATTTTCTCCTTCCATTCTAGAGGGTTTGGGCTTTTCACTGTTTTCCCAGGCCACACTCACTCTTGCATCTGTACCTTTGCATCTTGCTCTTATCCTTTTTGTTGCCACTGTTTCTCCCACAGTGGAACCTGGATTATAGAAGGTGACGGTAGGAACCAGGCATAAATCTGCTTTCTCCTTTGCCACATCAGAGTCAGGAAGAACTGTGTACACGTTTGTAGATTGGGGGTGAGGGTTCATTTGTATGTGTATAGTTTGTATTGTAACAGTAGCCAAGAATCATTGAGTCTTTATGTATCAGGTACTATGAATATGCATTAGTTCATTTAATCCTCCAAATGACCCTGTTGGGTAGGTACCATCAATATCTCTTTTATAGATAAGCAAATGGAGGCATAGGGAGGGAAGGCAAATTGCTCAAGATGGCACAGGTGGTTGATGGGAGAGCTGGGATTTGAACCTGGACCTGAGCTAGGTGACAGTGCTCTGAAGGGCTCCACGAGGCTCTCACCTCAGGTGGTGGCTTGGGGCAGAGGGTGGGTGGTGGGAGTGTGGGTTACGTTGCGTAGGGTTACATTGCATTCTCTCATATACCCTTACCTGACCCTGTCAGTAAGTACGATGTTTTCTAATAAGGCATTGGCTATCAGTTGGTGCACATTCCCTCCAGAAAAGACCACCTTGATCAACCTCATCCTGCAAGACAGTAGCAGTCTTTCCCTAACTGCTCCTGCAGCCTAGTCACAGCACAGTCCACAGAGTACTGGTTCTGCCCCAATATTCATTCTTCCCTTCTTAAAGAGAAACAGAGGTTCTAGCTGAGCACGTGGCTGGTGAAACCCATACTTCCCAGCTTCCCTTGCAACTGGTATGGCCAAGTGACTACTTTCTGGTCAACTGGATATGAGAGGAAGTGAAGTGTGCAATATCTGGGTCATCTCTCTAAAGGGAAGAGCATCCCCTCTCTTACCCTTTCCTTCTGTTTATTGACAAAATGGTAGCTGACGGTAGTGGAAACCAGGAACTGAAGCCTGGACTCCTGGCATCTTTGAGGAGTTTGGATTTTTATGAGAAAGAAAAAGAAACTTCGAGCTGTTTAAACCACTTTTGTTTCGGTCTCTATGTTGTATCACCTCAGTCTAACTAAGGTGCTAAGGGATATTCAGCTTTTGGTAAATCACAGCATTCATCTTGCTTTCCTTATGAAAATCTTCTTTTCTGCTTACGTGGGCCCTTCCATGATCCTCTTATTAGTTGCTCTACCTTCCCTCCAAGCCAGCCAAAGAGCACCTCTGACCTCTGTCGTCCCCACGGAGAATGTCCTTCTCCCAGTTCTCCGTATCACTCAGTTCCCAGAGCCCCACTCCCTCAGGACCTCTAGCTGAGGCCAAGCCCACATACCCCTAAGAGATGAGGTGTCAGCTGGGATTTAGGCAGTCTGGAGATGAGGCTAGCAGCAAGGCAAGGGATAAGATAAAAGCCAAACACCAGGTGAAGCGGTGAATCAAATATTTGTTCGCAGGGAGGAGCCAGGGGACAGGAAGAAATGGAGGTCAATACAAAATTGAGCTCAGAAGTCAGGCAGTTAAAGGGCGCCTGGGTGGCTCAGTCGTTAAGCATCTGCCTTTGGCTCAGGTCATGATCCCAGCATTCTGGGATCCAGCCCCACATTGGGCTCCTTGCTCAGTGGGAAGCCTGCTTCTCCTTCTCCCACTCCCCCTGCTTGTGTTCCATCTCTCGCTGCCTCTCTCTCTCTCTGTCAAATAAATAAATAAATAAATACATAAATACATAAAATATTAAAAAAGGCAGTTAAGTAAGAACAGAGGAGAACGGAGACATTGGAAAATAAAATGAAGCAGTGGGTGAAAGTCAGCTATAGCTTGGGAGAGTTAAAATAGACACACCGGAACATATGCAAGGAGGAACCTTTGGAACTTAGGTGAAAGTGTCTCAGATAGGAAGTGTCCTGGAGTTTGCCTGTTGGCCAGGATCTCATGGCGTCCTGAGGCTGAGATCCACCTAGAGCCTGCCTTGCCTGCTGACAGGTCTTGCCTCCCAGCATTGTTCACGGGAGAGCTCAAGGCACACATCGGCCTCTTTCCTCAAGTAGACGTTATGGTAACGTGGCAGATCCGGTGCCCCAGCTCAGTCAGTATTCATTCCAGCCTCCAGTTGCTTTCTCCACATTAGCATCAGGAGAGGCAAAAACGTCCTTGAAGGCTGGTTCAGGATACAGCCTCACTTGCGCTACGCGGATGCCGCCCCATGCTCCTGGGAAGGAAGCTGTGCTGCCGCTGTGAGCTCAGCTCTCCTTGCAAGCCTGGTGGCCCAGCTATGTTTCCCCTGACATCACTAGCACTCTGTCACTGGTGCTGAGTGACAGGCAGTTGTACCACTCATTTCCACCATAACAGCCCTGGAGTGGTTCATTACTTTGGCTGCTGCTCAGCATGTAATCCTGGCTTACTTACCAGTCCTCTAAGAGATTCTGTAAGCCACCTCCAAATTATTTTTTGTTTAAAATAGTAAGAGTGGTTGATACTGTTTGCAGGTAAAATGTTCTGAATGCCACATGTATCCTGTTTCACATTGTCTTTAAAGCTTTTGTAACTATTGCTAGATCTTGCCTCTGCAGCTATGATAAGAAACTTGTAGATAGAAAAAACATTTGATTCTTGTTTTGAATCATTTTTTGGCGTCCCTTCCACAGTGCTGAGTACACAGTAGGAGCTCAAAGTACTTGTTTTATTGAAATGTCCTTTTGGAGAAAGGAGATAGGAAGCAGATCATTGATCCCTCTGGAAGGCGTATAAAGTGATCAGTTGTAGTGTGGGAAGAAAGTATTACAAAGTTTATGTAAATAGACACTCTGATTTTCATCTAAACATAATTCTTATGAAGTTTTACTGATGTTTAATATAGCTCGATAGTACATATATACTGAGAAATAAATCCATGTGGGTCTGAATGCTTAGAAAGTTATTACGTATATAGGTGAGAAATTTAAAGAATATCTGGAGGCCACTGAGCCTAGTGATTTCTCATGGTGTTTTCCAGTGATTTTTATTTTTGAACCAATCAGAAATGTCTCATCAGAGTCTGGACATCTGCAGAGAGCGCTGTAGAGTGCCATCTGGTGGCCATTCCTTCAACCTGCCGTGTTTGAGCCCATTGTTCCTCCCACAGGCTCCCGCAGCCTGTAGGGTGGGTCTCCCCTTCAGGCTGAGGGTGCTTCTCTGGGGAGACAGAACTAAACTCCTGTGCAGCAGGGGCTGAAAGAGAGAGTGAAACCCATCTGGCCAAAAGGGAACAAAGGGGGAAGAAAGCAGAGAAGCACAGGTGAGACAACAGAAGAGTGATACAGGTGACGACAGGGGGAGACTATATTAACACTCTGTGCTTAAAGGGCCAGTGCAACTAAGACAGAGAACCTATAGCAAAGGGATCATGCCCCCTGGGTTCCACAGTATCCTCCTTCATCACCAAACTCCAGAAGGCCGGGGTGGAGGGTGACGTGAGCACTCTTCTTTCTCCCTGAAGCCAGGGTGTTATCACAGAACAATGATAACTTGAGGTTAAACTTGCCCTCCCAGAGAAAGAAATTAACTTTCAGAAACTAAAACTTGGTCCCTAACCAGAGAGCGCAGAGCCCGAAATCCTCTTCTCTGTCATATGAGGGACATGATTGTGCTTCGTGCTACTCTCCCTCCTGTTCATCCGTGACCCACGGCTCCTCTGGGGGAGCTCGGGTGGGGAGTTTGAGCACAGAAGCAGCATTTTTCTTGAGCTCAAGGTCACTTGCTGTAATGTCAGAGGAGGCTGCTCCTTGGGAGAATGGAACCGAACAATGACAATTATGCCTCCCAACAGACACACGTGTCCTTAATCTGCCCGCTGCGTAGTGAAACAGCAAAGAAGACGTTTTAATAGTCCGAGGGTAAGGTGTCAGGACTGTCCCGTGTTGGTCAGGTTGCGCTGAGGAACAGGTTGCTGGTTGTCATCACCAGCCATCTCCCCTCCCCAGAAGGATGAAATAAGTCAAGAGGAACAGGCAAAGAAAAGCAGGCAAGGAAAGGGAAGTGATGTTTGAGAAAAGGTGCTGGGGAATGGGGTAAGAGGAGAGAGGGGAAGGGGGGTACCACACAGTGGGAGTTCCGGTTCTCAGAGAATTTCATCAGAATAGTAAATAGGGGTGGGGAGAGAGGGGAGGGCTGGAAGGAGAGCCCTGCAGAAATAGCCACCTTCAGAACAAAGGGAGAACAAAGCTCTCCAAATCCTCAAGCTTCTGTGACAGCCCTGTGGGAGTTTGTAGGAGAGTAGAGGCAGCGGGTTGGCATTTAGGTTTGAAAAAGGAGAAGGAGGTAGGGATGAGCAGAGGCTGGGTGTCACAGGGAAGACTCTTCTGGGGACTTGCCCTATGGGAGTGGCTGAAGGGGCTGGATTAAATTTGCAACAGAGCCTGCCTTGTGCCTGGGAAGGAAGTTCATGGGCTGTGCTTAGTGTGGGTGGGAGGCAGGACAAGGTCGGTGACTCGAAGGGTGCACTTGCTGAGCTTTACCATGGGCATCATCGGTGGGAGACAATGGTGTGGTTTGGGGACTGCTTCACCTTTCATTAGGTTTATAACCCTGTGTGTGTCTCGTAACTTCTCTAGCCTCCTTTCTTTATCTGCACGGTGGGTATACTAGTCCTAATGATTCACGCGCTCCTGATCTATGTATTGCCCAGCAGCTGAACTCTTGGCACTCCCATCCATGCCGGGACTGCGAAGTGCGTCCCCCCTGCCCTGTCTCCCCAGCTCACTCAGCACCTGGCACTTTAAATACATCAGCTCCCTTCTACAACCCTCCGAGGTCAGTGGTCTCATTTTCTCCATTTAACAGCAGAGAAGCTGAGCACAGACTCATGATGTACTACGCCAAGGTCGCACCCAGCAGCTAGTAACTGGACAGTCTGAATTCGAACCCAGGCAGCCAGCTCCAGAATCTGAGCTGCCACCCTCCTCTCTGCTTCCAGAGAATCACGGGCTTGTTATTTTGTCTGGAAAATGGAGGTGCTTGACCATAGATTTACTGAGATTGTTTCCATCCCTAAGGTTTAAGGCGCCCACCGTGCAGTATCTTAGGTTTAGTAGGATCTTTGCAGCCCGGGGTTTACGCTACACACCCAGGTCCACACTGTGTTTGGGCATGCAGAATGTGGGAGCAGAGACATTCTCCCTAATTCCCCACAACTCTTCAGTCTCTCAGCCCCTGTCCCTGTCTGTCGGTGGCCAGAAGTGGGTTGTTGTAGCTCTTCTGAGAGGGAAAGAGATAACTCTACGTTTGGGGGCTGCCGAGGAGAAATCTAGCATACTATTTTTTTTTTTTAATTTGCTCAATTTTATCTCCTTTATTAAAACTGATTAAAGGGCTAACAAAATTATCTACTGTAGGTATTCTGAAATCATGACAATAGATAACCACTTGAGGCAAAAACAATAAAGTCCAGTCCGCTCAATGTTTGTTTTCCTATTTTTCAGAGCTAAAAACACTTTAAAAAGAAGATTGTTTTTCTTCTGTCTTAACACCATGGGTCTCCTGGTCTCAGTGTGTGCATCTCAGATTGGCCAGAAATGAGGTCAGAATTTAGGGTGGGTGAAGAAGGAGTTTTCAGACGAATAAAAAACCAAGAATGTATGGCCTAAGTGGTGCTTTTCTCCCCTTAACAATAGGGTTTTTGAAGGAGGGAAAATTTCCTGTGGTTGGAAATAGCCAGCAGTGTCCCACCTGGAGAAGCAGCTGTAGGTTTCAGTAAGTTTAAAGCATTAAGGAGAGATCACCAGGACCTCTGATGGGAAGATAATGGTTGCCTTTCATATGCATATCTACCTGCACACATTTCCACATTTTTACTGCAAATCCTCCTGGAGGGATGTGAGGGGGAGGCTGTGTGGCTGGGGAGTGGGCACTCTAATTCGGAAACTAGTGACTTGGGAGGAAATCTTGTCAGGGTGTTAATAGCACTTCTACAAAACTGGTTTTTTAGGCAAGATCTATGGGTCCAGCAAGAGGACCAGGGACTACCCAGTGTCAGAGGCCAGGGGGACAACAGCAAGGACATGATCCCAGCAAGCCAGACAGATTTCCCTTGGGAGAGCCCAGAAAACAAGTTGAGAAGGCCAGTGGCTGCTCCGACAGCATTTGCACCCAAGAGTCAAAGAGCTTGGATGTGAAGACAGCAGAGAAATGGTTCAGGGAATGACTGTCTGACCTGGGGGGATGGAAAACCAGAGCTGACCTGCTGGGTGACTCTTCACTCCCCTGTCAAGACCTTGTCCACCATGACAGAGAGAAATGACCACGTACAGCGTCTGCCACAGGCTGCGTAAGGCTCTGAACGCTGACCTGAGAGCGGACTTGTGATCTCCATCCGCCCCCACCAGTATCCCTGCACCGCACAAGTGGAGGGGCCACTACCAGGATTAAGCCAGATCAGGCCAAGAGCTCGGTGACTGACGGGATATGCTGGAGAACAAGTTGGGGCGGTAGTCTTCAATAAAGAAGCTTCCCCTATTTTTGCCCTCGGAAATCCACAGAAGCAAAGAGCAAGATGCCTGTCTAAGAAACACCTTCAGGCTGATGGTGAGGGCTGTTCTGGGCTTGGGGTGAGGCTTGAAATCAAGTTGGAAGTAAAAGGACAGGATCAAGAAAACTTGTAAGTCAAACATTACAACTAAGTTAACACATAGATGCTTCTGGAAATGCTAATGATGTCCTGAAATCAAGCTGAGGAAAGACTCTGCCAACATTTTGGATTGGGGAAAGGGAAGCGCGGGGTTATTACACCAGAGGCTGTGCCTGAGAAGGGCCTGGGGGTGGGTGGTGACAGAGTGGGGCAGAGAACATGGCCCACAGGAGGGTGAGCGTTGCTTTGAATCTTGGCCACAGGCACCTCTGTTGCCTCACCTGAGAGAGAACCTACACATTGTGCCTGAATGGAGCCTAAACAGCCTACAGAGAGGGCCTTTCTGAGGTGCTGTGCCGTTTGGAGATGAGTGTTGCTCTCCCTGCCCAGGCCCTGGTCCTAAGCTTCCAGAAGATCTGTCTTCCAAAACACACCTGGGTGAAGTTCCCATGAGTCTGCACACTCCCAGCCACACCCCCCTCCTCTCTGCCGCCCAGGAATGCAGACTGTGGTGGCATTTATGAAGTGGTGGCCCTGACGCATTTTCTCCTCTCCTTCTCTGAGAGAGTACACACACGCACACAGTCCCCTCACGTTCCGGTGTCTCGCTCTATCTCCCGTCACGCTCTTCATGACTGAGTCTTGACAACAGTGAGGACCTGCAGCTTCAGGAACTTGAAAAGCAGGGAATTCAGTGACATATCCCCAAAACCTTCCACAGAACCCTCAGCTCAAGGTGGACATCCGATCCCATGGGTCTCAGCCTGAGGTTGTGGGCTTTCTCCGAGGCCCTGTATTTGGCGAGTGCCAAACGAGAGTCTTGAGCACGGCAGTGTGAGGCTGGCTGCCGGGCTACCCCGCCCCAGGGCTCGGCCTTTCCAGTCTGACCGGACAGCTCTCTCTAGTGGCTGTTCCGAGCACGCCTCTTAAATTTCCAGCCCACCAAATGCAGGAATAGGTAATTTCAAAGACAACCCCTCTGTGAGCTCTTAGATCTCTTTGAGATCCTTTTGTTGATAATGATAATTGCTAATTTTTTGGATGCTTAATGCCTACGGGATTCTAGACGAGTTACCCTCACAATCGTGTCCCCATTTTGCAAATGAGGAAACGCAGGCACAGAGAAGTGTGTGGAGATCACACAGACAAGTTGTGGAGCAGGGTGACTCTGAAGAGCCATCTTCTAGAGCTCAGACCCCAGCATTGCCCTTTCCTGCCTTCCCAAGCCATGTACAGAGCCCGGATGCCAGTGTCACCACGTCAGTCACGTGGCTTTCAACAGAGGGACCCGACAGATTCTGTAATTAGTGCTTGGATCTCTTGGTGAGCCACTACTTCAGTGGCTTGCAGTCATGCTTACTGCCGTAGGTGGTTACAAGATCAGCTGCCTGCACGAGGTTTGCTACTATAGAAAAAGGCATTTTAAAGTATTTTTTATTCTTCAGTTTTCTCATATCCAAAATGTGGATAGCACATTATTCCTATTTTTTCCCCATAGATAATAAGTTCTGTACAGAAAAATTTAATGAATCTTTGGATTATGGAAAGACCTTCTATTAAATAAAGACCGGAAGCTACGTTTTTCCCCATTCATTGGGAAGTTGGATTCCTGAGGTTTGAAATTACACTAGTTCGGAAGCCAAAAAGAATCAGGCTTGCTTCTGGTTCTGGCTCTTAGCAGCTGTCTGACCTGGACAGATACTTAACACTTCTGGATTCCACTTTCCTTATCTATAAAATGAAGGAATTTAGCCAGATGAATTTTAAGCCCCCTGCTAGCTGGAATATTAGCTGTTGGTGGGTTGTGAAGCAAAGACATAAAAAAAATAATGATTGGAAGATGTCATATCACTCGTGATTCTGTACCACATGCTCTACCTTTTAGATATGGATAAATTAAGCTCATTATTATCTAGACCCCTATGTGAAGCTGACTGGCTGGCTTAGGATCCTCAGTAAGGGGTCTCAGGGTAAAAGTGAAATACCCTCTCTCTAGTCTCTGAGCAGTTCATATGAACACAAAGAAATTGGGACACATTTTCCACTCCCTTGGGCTGCAACACTGATAGGCACATGGCCACAGGTGTTCTTCTATTGTATACAGTAGAAACCCACAGTAGATAATATAGGTGACACATATTACTTTAAAAGGAGTTTTCTCCTTTTTCTTAACTGAGCCCCCTGAAAAGCAGCAGAGCCCAGGGTCGGAAACGTGTGGCTGTTCATGATTAGCGTTCATAGAATGCTAACACGAGAAGTCAGGACCAGCTTTTCCCCCCACAACCACTAATGAATAGAGTTAGACCAGGGGTGAAGCAAGGAGCAGGAGGACATTTGTGTCTGGGGCCCTTCTGTAGACCAAGTACCAAACAACTCTATTTTCCTGATTTCCATGTGATCATCTTTTACAAGGAGTATTTTTAAAAGTCCGGTTAGCTCAACTCTGGTGGCTGGAAGCAAGGAATGCATTTTCCCCCCAGTGCAGGAATAGGAGGCATTAAAATCAAACAATAACTTATAGCTGGAAGATGGGAAAATAAGTCAAGAAAATCAGCCAGGCATCTGGTGTAAATGGGTCCAGGAGAGGGAGATATCACTGATGGTTTTCATTTGCCAACAATAGAATCCTACTCTGGCTTGATCAAGCAGAAGATTCTCAGAATCGTTGCAAAGGTTTGAAAAAAACCAGGCTTTGAGTCTGTTTACTGGTAGGAACTGGCCATGCCTGCAGGCACCCTCCCCAGCAAGGACTCATCCTCCTGCTCCCACCTTCAGATTCAAATTCTCACGTGGGTGCACCCAGTCAGTGGAGCTTAGGCAGGATGCCTCGACCCTAGTTGCAAGAGAAGCTGGGAAAATGAGCACTGGGCTTATGTAAAGAAAACTGTCTCTACCTCCTAAGGAGTGGAGGTCGGTGATTCTCCAAACTGAGTGTATTAGTTAAGTTCTTGGTAGTCTCAACTGATTCAGGAGTTTAATGAGAAACTAATTATGAAGGCGTGGACAGCAAGAGGGGGAACCAGCAAGTTCCCCAGGACCCACAAAAGTGGGAAGCCATTACCACCCTCTGACCTGAAAAGATAGGGAGTATTACTGAAATGTGGGGAGATAGGTGGCCGTAGGAGTTGTGGTCTCAAGCTGAGGAAGGCATGTGTCTCGGCACTGGGGAAGCTGGGTGAGTAAACACCCTGGTTCCTTCCTCTTCCCGCCTTTCAGTCTCCCTGCTGGAGCCGCCCACTGACGGAGCACAGTCAGAAGCCAGTGGTCCAGGGAGCCCATGAGGCAGTCCCTAGGGGGTCAGGCTTTCAAGTACAAAGCAAGGTAAGGAAGGGTAGAGATTGGACATGAGGGGCAAATAGAGACCATCCAACACTTGGGAAGGGTGATCAAAGGTGAAGACTGTCTAACCAACAAAAGAAAAGGAAAGGAAAAATAAAAGAACAAAGAAAAGAATAGGAAAGGAAACGAAAGGGAAGGGTAGGGCAGGGAAGGGGAGAAGAGGGAAGGGAAGGGGAGGGGAGAAGAGAAAATTGTTCCCTGCCCAGTCTGGGGACGGGACGCAAAGGGAAACACACACAGTGCCGCTGCTGCCGGCTGTCTCCTCTCGGAGGCTCCCATCCAGTTGTCTCTTCTGTCCGCACGTCTTCCCTTTCCTCTTCTTTTATCCTGGGCTCACAGAAATTGTTTTAACAGTTTTGCCTGGTCTTCTCTTAGTAATTTTTTCCTCTTGTACATTTGCCCTGTGTCCCTTCCCCAGTTCACTCACATTGCCTTCTCCATTTCCATTTTATTAAAATAAAAAGTGCCCTGGAGTGGGAGTCATGTGCCCCGCGTTCTCGTCCTGGCCCAGCCTCCCTGTGCTACCTCATTACGTTATGGGAAGGGACTCATGGCCTCTCTGCTCTGCAGTCTGGATTACTATTTCCTCTTTTGTCTAGCAAGGGGCTTCATTGGGTGTCTTTATTCAGTCTTTCAAAAATTTCCTGAGGACCCACTCTGTGCCTCACAAGGTGCTTCATGTTGGTGGTACAAAGTAAAGAGAGAATCTTTCAGTTTACTGAGGAAGGTAGATACTGTGACATGATTAAATCTGTAAGTGTGCTTAGTAGTGATACGTCCTGCTGAAAAATCAGGGTGCTATGAGAGCAAACAATAGGGGGAAACAGACCTTGTGTGTGTATGTTGGGGGGGAACCAAGAAAGACTTCCAGGAGGAAGCGTGTGAGCCCCATGGGGGCAGGGATCTTGGTGTACTTAGTTCCCTGCTCTATCCCCAGGGCCTAGGAGAGTTCCTGGCACATAGTAGGCACCTAATGCGTATTGTAGAAGGAACAAGTGAGTGCAGTGAAATTTGGGCTGAGACCTGAGGGATGGATATGAGCTGTTTAGCGAAGCAGCAAGGAGAACAGTAGGGAAGGAATGGGCAGCACGATGAAAATCCTGAGGCAAGAGAGACAAGGCTGGAGTGGGACAGGGAGGGGACAGTGTGGCCCGAGACGATGCCAGGCAGGAGGCAGGTCTTAGGCCATATTGAGAATTTGATGGTATTCTTAGGGAATGAGGAGCCATTGAAGCATTTAAGGAAGAGAGAAACAGAATATAGTAGGAGTTGGTTTGGGTAATCATTAAAACATAGTCTCTGTCCTGTATAAACTAGCGAGGATTTATGGTGGTCTACAGTTGGCCTGAGGCTGGGACCAGTAACCTGAGTGCCACGATAGGAATCACAGGGTACAATCGGTGAGAAGATATCCCGACATGGTGGCAGTGGCTCCAGGACAGGAGGTAGACATAGGAAGGGAAAAGGAAGGGATTCCTTCTTTTTTAACAGGCAACATTTACAAAGATCTTAGGAAAAGGGACATTTCAACAGGGGGAAAGGAGAGCCTTCCAGATAAAGAGCAGGAATAAAGGCCTGGATACAGGACAATAGTGAGACACACTTGGAGAAGGAGGAATCACACAGTCGTGGAGGGCTGGGACACTGGGGAGAAGATTAAGTGAGTTCAGGCTCCGACTGGCATTTTTTTCCTTTTCCAAGTTTATTGAGGAATATTTGGCAAATATGATTGTATATATTTACAGCATACAAACCCGATGATTTGATAAACACACACATTGTAGAATGATTGCCAAGATCAAGATAATAAACATACCTGTCACCTCACATAGTTAACTGTGTGTGTGGAAGGGGGAGAGTGGTGAGAACACTTTTAAGATCTACTCTCAGCAGCTTTCAAGGATACAATACCGTCTTAATGTTAATTATAGTCACCGCTGCGCTGTACATGGTGCCCTCAAAACTCACTCATCTTGTAACTGAAGGTTTGTACCCTTTGACCTACATCTTCCCATTTCCTCACCTCCTGGCCCCTGGCAACCACCATTCTATTCTCTGTTGCTCTGAGTATGACTTCCAGTTTTTTTAAAAATTCTACATATAAGTGATACCATTCAGTATTTGTCTTTCTTTATGTGGCCTATTTCACTTAGCGTGCTGTCTTTCTTTTTTTTAATGACTGAATAATATTTCATTGTGTGTCTCCATTCATCTGTCTAACGGCATTTCGGTTGTTTGCATATCTTGGCTACTGGGAATAATGCTGCAATGAACACAGGAAGGCAGATAGCTCTTAGAGATACCGATTTCATTTCCTTTGGCTATATTGCCAGGAGTGAGATGGCTGGATCATATAATCGTCCAATTTTTAATTTTTTGAGAAACCACGGTACTGTTTTCCGTGGTAGCTATACCAATTTATATTCCTGCTAACAGTGCACATCCTGGACAGTATTTGTTATCCTTTGTCTTTCTGATAGAAGCAGTCCTGACAGGAGTGAGGTGATACCTCCTTGTGGTCTTGATTTGTATTTCCTGATTAGTAGTGCTGTTGAACACCTTTTCATGTACCTGCTGGCCATTTATATGGCTTCTTTGGACAAATTTCTCCTCGGGTTCTTTGCTGAATTTTTAATTGGATTATTTGCTGTTTTGCTGTTGAGTTGTGTGAGTTCTTTATATGTTTTGGATATTAACCCCTTATGTACGGTTTGAGAATATTTTCTCTCATTCTGAAAAGGTTGCCTTTTCAGTTTTTTGATAATTTCTTTTGCTGTGCAGAAGTTTATTTGTTTGGTGGTGGTGTTTAGTTTGATATAATGCCACTTGTTTGTTTTAGCTTTTGTTGCCTGTGTTTTGGTGTCTTATCCAAGAACATCACTGCCTGCCGTGACCAATGTCAATGAGCCTTTGCCCTATTTTTGCTTCTAGAAGTTTAATGGTTTTGCTCTTACATTTAAGTTTTTAATCCATTTTGAGTTAATTTTTGTGAGTGGTGTAAGATAGAAATTCACTTTCTTTTTTTTTTTTTTTCCCTTTCTGGATACCCAGTTTTCTCAATACTATTTACTGAAGAGACTCTCCTTTCCTTATTGTGTGTTTTTGGCACCCTTGCTGAAGATTGGCTGACTGTATATGCAGGGGTTCATTTCTGGGTCTGTACTCTATTCTGCCTGCCGGTGTATGTGCTTGCTTTCATGCCATCACCATGCTATTTTGATTAATATAGCTTTGTGTATACTTTGACATCAGGAAATGGGATGCCTCCAGCTTTTTTGTGGTTTTCAGAGTGTTTTGACTATCCAGGGTCTTTTGTGGCTCCACACAAATTTTAGGATTATTTTTCTATTTCTGTGAAAAATGACATTGAAAATTTCTTTTTTTTTTAGTTTCAAGGTTTTGTTTAAATTCGAGCTAATTAACATACAGCGTAATATTACTTTCAGGTGTATAATTTTGATGGGGATTGCCTGAGAATGTAGGTCACCTTGGGTAGTATGGGCATTTTTTTTTTAAGATTTTATTTATTCATTTGAGACACAGAGATACAGAGAGACAGAGAGAACATGAGCAGGTGGAGAAGCAGAGGCAGAGGGAGAAGCAGGCACCTCGCTGAGCCAGGAGCCTGATGTGGGGCTCCATCCCAGGACCCCGGGATCATGACCTGAGCCAAAGTCAGTTGCTTAACCATCTGAGCCACCCAGGCGCTCCTAGTACGGGCATTTTAACGATATTAATTATTCCATTCTCTAACACCGATGTCTTTCCATTTAGTGTGTCTACTTCCGTTCTTTAATCAACATCTTATAATTTTCAGTGTACAGATCTTTTACCTCCTTGGTTAAATTTATTCCTAAGTATTTTATTGTCTTTGATGCTATTATAAATGAGACTGCCTTCTTAATTTCTCTTTTGGATAATTTGCTGTTAACATATAGGAAGAAACACAACTGAGTTTTTTATGTTAATTTTGTATCCTGCAATTTTACTGAATTCACATATTATTATTATTTTTTTAAAATGTTTTATTTATTCGACAGAGACAGAAACAGCCAGCGAGAGAGGGAACACAAGCAGGGGGAGTGGGAGAGGAAGAAGCAGGCTCATAGCGGAGGAGCCTGATGTGGGGCTCGATCCCATAACGCTGGGATCACGCCCTGAGCCGAAGGCAGACGCTTAACCGCTGTGCCACCCATCTAATTTGGATGCCCTTTATTTGCTTTTATCGTCTAATTTCTGTGGCTAGGACTTCCAGTATTGTGCTGAATAGATGTGGGCTGAGTGGGCATCTTTGTCTTTTTCCTAATTTTAAAGGAAAGGATGTTAACTTTTCACCATCAAGTATGATATTAGCTGTGAGCTTTTTACATAGGACTTTTCTATGTTGAGGTACGTTCCTTCTATACCTCATTTGTTAAGACTTATTATTATAAAAGGATAGTGAATTTTGTCAAATGCTGTTTGTGCATCTATTAAAATGATTATATGATTTTTATCCTCCGTTCTATTAATGTGGTATCATTTATTGATTTGCACATGTTAAACCATCCTTGTATCCTAGGGCTAAATATCAGTTGGTCATGGAGTATGATTCTTTTAATGTGCTCTTGAATTCAGTTTTTTAGTTATTTTTTTTGTTTAGTTTTGTTTTGGTTTGGTTTTTTTGGAAAGATACTCTTTGGGGGTGCCTGGATGCCTCTGTGGGTTAAGCATCCAGCTCTTGGTTTTGGCTCAGGATCATCATTTTGGCCCTCAGATCATCCCATGATCTCATAATCATGGGATCCAGCCCCGTGTAGGTCTCTGTGCTTGGTGGGGAGTCTGCTTGAGATTCTCTCTCTTCTTCTTCCTCTGCCCCTCTCCCACCTCTCTCTCAAATAAATAAATAAATCTTAAAAAAAAAAAAATAAAGTCACCCTTTTTTTTTTTTTTTTTTTTTTTTTTT
>NW_024426663.1:43608675-43639511 GCF_017311325.1 Ursus maritimus
CCCTTTTTTTTTTTTTTTTTTTTTTTTTTTAAAGATAGGCCCCACAGCCGATACGGGGGTTAAACTCACAACCCTGAGATCAAGACCTGAGCTGAGATCAAAAGTCAGATACTTAACTGACTGAGTCACCCAGGCACCCCAGTTTGTTAGTATTTTGTTGAGGATTTTTGCATGTATGTTCATCCGGGATGGTGGCCTGTCATTTTCTTTTCTTGTTGTGTCCTTGTCTGAGTTCGGTATCAGGGTAATGCTTGCCTCCTTAAATTGGGTTTGCAAGTGTTCCTTTGTCTTCAGTTTTTTTGAGAAGAGTTTGAAAAGTATTGGTATTAATTCTTCTTTAAATATTTGGTAGAATTCACCAGTGAAGCCATCTGTTCCTGGGATTTTATTTGTTGGGAGATTTTTGATTACACAGTCAACCTCCTTGCTCATTATTGGTCTGTTTAGATTTTTTTTCCTTTCTTTTCTTTTTTCTTTTTCTTTCTTTCTTCTTCTTCTTCTTCTTTTTTTTTTTCTTTTTGAGAGAGAGAGAGAGAGAGAGAGCATGTGAGAGTAGAGCAGGGGCAGAGGGAGAAAGGAAGCAGAGAATCTTAAGCAGTCTCCATTCTTAGCGTGGAGCCCAACGTGGGGCTCGATCTCATGACCCTGAGGTTCATGACCTGAGGTGAAATCAAGAGTCCAATGATTGTGGCACCTGGGTGGCTCAGTTGTTAAGCATCTACCTTTGGCTCAGGGCCTGATCCCAGGGTCCTGGGATCGAGCCCCACATCGGGCTCCCTCCTCTGCTGGAAGCCTGCTTCTTCCTCTCCCACTCCCCCCTCCTTGTGTACTCTCTCTCGCTGTCTGTCTCTCTCTCTGAAGTAAATAAATAAAATCTTAAAAAAAAGAGAAAGAGCAGGATGTTTAACTAAATGAGCTGCCCAGGTGCCCCTACATTTTTTAAAATTTTCTATTGGTTTTGTTCAGTCTCGTACTTCATGATTCAGTCTTGATATGTTGTATGTTTTTTTAGGAATTTATCCATTTTTTCTAAGTTACCTAATTTGTTGGTATGTAACTGTTCACAGTGGTCTCATGATCTTTTATATTTCTACAGTATTGGTTGTAATGTCTTATCTTTCATTTATAATTTTATTTATTTGAGTCTCTCTTTTCTTCTTAGTCTAGATAAAGGTTTGTCAATTTTGTTCATCTTTTCTAAAACCCAAGTCAATTTCATTGATCTTTGTTATTGTTTTTCTAGTCTCTATTTATTTTTGCTCTGATCTTTTGTTTCTTTCTGCTAACTTCAGTTCGTTCTTCCTTTCTTAGTTTGTTAAAGTGTAAGTTCAGGGTTATTTGAGAAAATGGGACAAGAATGTCTTTGGGGGTCATTATTCTCCCTACCATGTTGCACTCTCCCTTTGACACTTTTCAGTCTCCTGCTGTTGCTTTTCAATGGACAAATTCAACCAGCAGCAGAAGACAAGGAAGCCTGAGGATGGAATTCATGGAAGTCACCATTTTGGGCATGGCGTCATGAAGGACAGAGAATGGAACCAGGGTGGGGCTTTGGAGACTAAATACTTAAAAGAGTTAGTTGTGTAATGAAGTATATAATGGTAATATAGTGATATGTGGTATCATTTATATAAATTGGAAAACCTATAGAGTGCTTATAACAATGCTATATGTTATCAATGGCTAAGATGGTTATAATATTTTTAAGATATTCTTTTTATGGTAGAATAAACTTAGATTTACAGAAAAATGATGAGAACAGTAGAGATAATTCCCATATACCTTTACTCAGCTTCCCCTGTTATTACCATCTTACATAGTATGGTGCATTTTTCACAAATAATGAGTAGATATTGATGCATTATTAACTAAAGTCCACAGTGTATTGAGATTTCTTTCTTATTTCCTAATTTCCTTTTTTTTCTGCTTCAGCCTCCATCTAGGATATCATATTACATTTAGTCTTCATGTGTCCTTAGGCTCTTCTTTGCTGTGACAGTGTCTCAGACTTACCTTGTTCTTGATCAATAAGGGTATTTTAAAAGTGCAAGGAAATCACAAATACCAGATCCAGGACATTGGTTACCTCTCGGGAGGTTTTGAGGGCCAGGGAGTCAGGGGAGGGACACACAGGTGCTCCAGATACATCTGTAATGCTGTATCTCTTTAAAGAGATGTTAAGTGGGTGTGGCAAAATATTGAGAATCACAAGTATTGGGGGGAGGGTAAGTCTGCTGTATTATTTTCTGCTATATGTATTTTTTTTACTTGTTGGAAATATATCAGAGTCAAATAGAGGACTTGGGAGGGAGAAGGAGGAAATGCCATGCAGAGGGAGGAATGGGAGCAAAAGATGGCTGCAGGCTAAGGAGGCGGGTGCGGGACAGATGGCGCTGGGACACCGGGTTGGCGAAGGCTGTTTGAGGGCCGGAAATGCAGACTGTGGATCTGTTGCAGATCCTAACGATGGAGGGTGAATCAAGCGTCTTCAGCCGCCGAGGGCCATGATGCAGTCAGAGCTGTGGAGTGGGATTAACAGACTTAATCTTTGGGATGTGTGCAAGTGTGCAAGTGGCTCTGGAGGATTAGGGAGTCATCTCAGCGAGGAGGATGGTGCCGAGGTACAGGCGGGTATCAGTGAGGCTCTCCATTGAAAAGGCAGCAGACACTGTCTGCTCTTCTAGTGCTCTGTGTTACCTAATTTAATCCTGTTGCAACGAGCCACTGGGGTAAGAATGATTGTTACCAACTTTCTTTTGTACGTGGGGAAAATGAGCCCCAGAGCAGTCAAATAGCTTCCATACGTGCATCTGGGAGCTGAGGGCCCTGGACGGCCGGCAGTCAGGCTCGCTGCTGCGGGCAGGCGCCTAATAGTCTTGTTCCGTTCCGGTCCTGGGCTGAGAGCCCGGAGGAAAGGGTGCGAACCAGGCTTGAGGGAATCGGCAAAAGTGGGCCTAGGGCGATGAATGGCTTCAAGCCTGGGTAACCAGAGGAGATTGTTACCACGGAGAGAAATCTTAAATCAGCCAGAAGTGCTGGATGGAGGAGCTGGCTAAGAAGAGTTGGCTTGAGGAGCTGAGGAAAGGTGGAGCAGGGCACTGCCTGCCTTCCAGCAGGGGAGTTAGAGCCGTGAGAGTGAGCCAGGAGAGCGTTCGCTTTAGGAAGGAAAGGAAGGGAGAACAGCAAAAGGCAGGAAGCTATCAGAACTGTAAAGTTAGAAATGGTTTTATAATCTTGGTTCATTAAATATTTAGTAGGCTTTTTACTTAAGTATGCTATTTCCTCCCACCTTGGTTTGGGCGAGCCTGATGAGAGGTCGTTTGTCCTTGACTTTTACAACTCCATCCGCTAGCTCACGGAAGGGGTTGTTGGCTTGCTGTGGTTTCTGCAAGGACGAATTAGCATTCTTTTGCCTCAGTGTATATCCTTATTATTTGTATTATTCTTCCTAACTGGACCCAGCACTTTTTGTTTCAATTTAAAGAGAATGATATTTTTTTTCAATGTTTTTAGTTTATGCGATCTCTACCTATTATGAGGGGAGATACCAAAAGGAGTTGAAATAAACAGTTTCAAAGTGTGTGATGTTATGCACCGAACCTTACTGACTTTTGATTTTTTTTTTAAATCCACCTTTGATTTTAAAGCAAAATTAAGTTTTTATATGCTTCTTTCTTTTGTCCCCATAAGGAGACGTTGGGGAAGGGACTAAAAATCTTCTTTCTTTGTCTTACTGTGGTTCAAAGTCAAGTCTTCACTGAGATCCATTTTAAAACACACTGAAGAATGAGCATCTTTTTAAATGATTGACTGCAAGGTGGAGAATTCCGTGGATGTTATATATCAGGTTATTATGAAACATGCACTTTCTGCTAAAGTATGTTCAAAAGATGCATTAGGGGGCTATCAAATGCAAGTCAGATTCAGGTAAGGAGTCTCTTTTTTCCCCAATTATTTCTGAAGAAATCTAAAAAGAAGAAACTCGGGGGAGAAAAGTATTGAAACAAAGCTTGACCTTTGTTGTTGTTCTCATGGAAATGAAGGTTTGTAGAATGTCAGTTATTAGTCAAATCATTTTAACATCTATCGAATTGCACAAGATAAGAGAGTAGAAGCCAGTAGGTGAAAGAACATTGAACCTGGAGTCAGGAGACTTGGTTCCTTCCCTAACTTTCTACAGTCCTGGGCAAGCCAGGATCATCTGCTCTTGCCATTGAAGATGCCATTATCATTGATCTGGGGTTTAGACTCACTGGGTTTTAAAATTCTTCCCAGGTGGTTCTACTGAACATCCAGTGTTGAGATCCATTGCACAGAACAACACTTTGGTATCACCTATCCACTGCTGCTTGATGGAAAAGGAGGCTGGGGCAGCCTGTGCTTGTGATGGGAGAGATTGAGGCAGAGTCAGAGGGGAATGTAGTGGACATTACAGTTGACTCTCAGCATCTCTTTCCCTCTAGATGCTTACTCTAAGGTAACTATGAGACCCTCATGCTCCTGGCCAGTCATGCAGATGATAGGGTCGAGCATGTGACGTAAGAAGTCTGTTGCTGCTGGTTGGGGGTTGGGGTGTCATTCTGGGAAGGGTCTCTCTTACCTGAGAGAAGGTGCCAAAAGGAGATATTGCGGTTTTTTTTCTTCATGATATTTTGTGTAAGCATGATATTTGGTTCCACTGAAACTATCTGGCTGCCTGCCTGTGGCTGAAGTAAACCTCAAAGCTCAGAAGGTCCTGGGTGTTGATGACATTGTTAAGCCACCATATAGTAACTTGTTCTGGAGCAATCCTACCTCTGAGATTTTTATGTATGTTGGAATTTTACAAAATTGATATGTAAAGCCATTTTGAGTTAGATCTTTATTTTCAGCCAAAAATACGCTAGATGATATTAGTGGGAGATATTTCATTCTTGGCATGAAGTCAAAGGAGAGTTTCCTAATGTAGTCTTCTCTGGGACAATGCCAGAGTCTTCTTGTGGCTTTGGTGAAGGCCAAGTCTGGAGCCTGGAAGCAGAGAGTGGTAGACTTAGTAGAAAGCTGTGCGATTCAAACTTCCTGTTATTCTTTTAGTGAGGTATAATTGGCGTACAACATTGCATTAGTTCTATATGTACAACATACCGATTGACATTTGTATATATCAGTGAAATGATGACTGAAGTATGTCTATAAACTTCCTATTGTTGATGAGTAGGTAAAAACCAGAGAAGTAATAGGATCTTCCTAAGATCACACAGCAAATTGGTGACCTGGCTATGTGTAGAGAACCTGAGCGATATCGCCTGGTAAAACTCAATGAGAAGGACCACATTGCACCATATTTTTAATACACAGCAAGTTCTGTCTTCCTTCCCTGTGTACAGGGATGCCATGTCTCCAATATACATAGTGCACCAAGAGTGTTTCTCACCAAACTTAGCCTAAGATACAGTGTTCAAGTTTTCAAGCAATTATTAGGTCTTGCAGTATCCGAAGGACTTAATTCTGACTAATTCAGATTTTCCAATCAAGAGAAATTAGATGAGCTGCCCAAATTCCTTTTGGTTCATGTTAGAAGCCACTAGGGCTTGGCTGAACACGTGCTTCACCCTGGAGCATCCTTCCTAGGATTTTACAGAAATGTAAACAATTCACCTGCCCTCCAGGGTGCCTTCCCATCATTGATATCGTACCCTGCAGTTAGATTTATTCTAACGCTCGGTTTGTTATGAAAATTTGAATAGCTCTGGAGGGGATAGTACACAAATCCGTGCTTCTTATGGTGAGGCAATTGTACCCCTGGGTAAGCTCCTAGGGAAAAACATGGCACAACATCCTGGAGAACAGACTTAACGTGATGGGAACAAAGAAAACGATGTAGGAGAAAATCCAATTTCATGCTGAGAGCCTCAGTTTATCTCCTTGTGGGCTAACTTGGGCTTCCTGTGCCCACACAAGCGTCCCTGAAAGCTGGACCCAGCAGAAGCTGTATCCTTTTTGGATGACCCAGTCTTGGAAGTCAGTTAGCATCACTTCTGCCATGTTCTGTTGAGTGGAACAGTCAACGCCTGCTTAGGATCAAGGGAAGGGGACATAGAAGACACCTCTTGGGTAAGTGAAAAGTCCTAGACAAGCAAGCAGGACTGGAAATACTATTGTGGTCATTTTCAGAAACGAGCTCTGCTGCACTTAGCTTACTATGGTCAAGGGGATCTCATCTTTTTTTGAGTCTGCTTTGGCTACAGAGAAATCCCTCAGTATGTCTGTGTCTCATTCAGTTGAAAGGTTGTTTTAATAAAAACCTAGGAAGAATATGGATGGGTCAGTCTAAACTTATTTCCAGTGCTTGAAAAGGAATTCCACCTGCTGTTGTTCTAGGAATCTCTTTAAAAATAATAAAAAATACATTAAATCTGCCTCCAAAATATATTGTTGTCAAGGCAATTAACCATTAGGTATTTGGAAATAAGCTGGATGCTGATGTTGTCCCAGACTTTCTGGGTCTAAATTTCCTCACCTGAAAGGCCTGTCCCCTGTCTACCTGAGAAGTTATCAAGATAGTGTTATGTGGTAGAAAGCTTGGGAGTTAGAGAGTTTGGCATCAAACCTTTACTCCCTTCTGAATCTGATCTTGAACAGCTACATCATTTTTTAAAAGCCTTTGTTCCTCATCTGGAGTTTAGAATAAGGATCCTAGGTAACAGAACCTACCTCCTAGAGGATACAAGAGAATGACTAAGTAAGCGATCAAGTAGATTCCTAATAGAAGTTATGAGGCCAGTTGTGATGGTCAATGGGAAAATGCAGGTTAGGTCACTTTGCACTGGAGAATTTGATATTGTTGTTACCCAATTTGCTAGCTCTTGCCTAGTTCAGCAGTTCTGAAATATAATGTTCATGGAGATTCTAATAAAATAGTTAAAAATATGGATTCTTGATACCTGGCTTGGGAGATTCTAGTCAGTAGGTCTGAGATTGGATCTGGGAATGTGTAATGGTAATATCCCCCACCTGTGATTCTGGACCCATTCACAGGTGGGCATTTGGGATCCCCTGAAAAGATCCCTAGAGGATCTGACCCCTTGGGCACTAAAGTCCATTACAGGTAGTTCTGCTTCATAACTGGCAGTGAGGACGGCTCCCCCTACAAAGTCTGCAGGCACCAGAGGGTGTCAGAATGTTTGCACACCTGGGAGACGTTTCGGCAAGAGGGAGAGCAGAGCACAGAATGGAAGGTCTGCCTGTCATCATACCCACCTATTAGACTGTATCACTGCCCCTAGTTGAGGAAGCGTGAGATTTGTATCAACAATGGAAGGTCATTCTCCACTAATAAAGTAGAAAGATTACCCAAGACTTAATTTTTGTTTGAAAGATCAAGTAATTAAAGAACAAAACATACTTCGCATAGGACTAATTTACATGTCAAGCATCAGTAGAATGAGGCTCTTTAATGTTGGGTTTGGTGTTTCTGAAAGAGCTCCAGCAGTAAGCTGGCTTTTGATATGTCTGCCCCACAGTCCTCACTGCCTTTCTAGAGGAAATGTACACAGAACGTCAAGTGGTTGCCACTGAGTGAGACATGGGCAAGAAGTAGGGAGTGATTTATTTTCTTTGGCAAGTGTATTCCCTGGGCAGCATTGGATAACTCAGGAATGGCTACATTTAAGGAGTTGTTTTCACTCTGACATAGTTTTGCCTGCCTGCCTTCCTTTATTGTAGTCTTACTTCTGTGATTTAAAAAATCTTAACTTTTTTTTTCTGGGAAACATAGTTGCTTGTACTGTTTAACATAAAGAACAGAATCAATATAGTTTTTTCATCTTTCTATTTACCCCTATATCATATTCTAGAATAAGTTTAAGGATATTGCTGATTACTTTTTGAACTTTAAAAATCTTTATAATGATTATACGTTTCCTCACTATCAAACTTTCCTGCTTCAATAACTTATAGAATGTATAATAATATGCAGTTTATTATTGTCCATGTATTTTGTTTTTGTACTATTATTTCTTCTCTTTTTAAGTGTTTTAGAGCCCCTCAAGATTTAAAGAATTATAAGTGGTATTTAAATTATGGGCTTGTGGAGTGTCTGACCTCGGCTCAGGTCATGATCTGGGGTCCTGGGATCAAGATCCACGTTGGGCTCCCTGCTCTGCAGGTAGTCTGCTTTTCCCTCTGCCCCTACCCCCACTCATGCTCTTGCTCTCTTTCTCAAATAAATAAAATCTTCAAAAAAAAAAAAAATCGTGCACTCACATCACAATCTAGTTTCCCTTACCAAAAAATGACACAGGAAAAGGCATAGTAATTCTTACCTGCCCCCTGGTGGAGGTAGTTGAGGGCAACTGTTTCCTTGCTGCTCTTGTCTACTTCGTAGCATATGCATAATGATCTGTAACACATACTGAGCATCACATGAGCCCTGTGGCAGACATTGTATCATTTAAGTCACACAACAATTGGAGATGCTATTTTAAAGGAAACTAAAGGTCATGGAAGTCAGAACCTAGTATCTAGAGGCAAGATCCAAATGCAAAGCTTCTGTTCATTCTGTTACGCCATGCTGCCTCCAGTCCAATATCTTGGACAAAAAACAGTCTAACAAAACTATGCACTGAATCTCTGATAACTATGTAAAGGGAAAAGTACAGCATTTGGTGTCAGAAAGACCTGGCTGTAAAGGCTATCCCTGCCATTTATAGTCTCGGTCACTTTGGACAAGTTAGTTAATGTGTCACCGCTTCTCATCTCCTACTATCTATGAGGATAGTAGTGGCCAGGTTTCAGAAATCTGTGGTAAGTACTGAATGAGATAATTAATGAAAACACAAGGTAAGCAACCATTGCATGGTAAGTTTGATGTCCATAATCTGTTGAAAAATATTGTGCATGCCTCAAACTCAAGTTTATTAGGAACACTTTTTTTGTTTTTGTTATGCTTGTCTTTTATATGACTTCCCTATAAATTTGAAATACAATTTTCCTGGTAGAAAGGTACTTACAGTCCTTTGGCATCTCATAGAGTTGACCCTGGGAACTGAGTTATTTCCTCAGTGGGTCTAGTTTATGAGAGAGTTGCCTTTGTTTTTGTTAAATAGCAAGGGGCATATACTTAGCCTCAAATGAGAATCTGTTCATTGGACTTTTATTGCTTTTATATTATTCTATTCAAAGTCATTTAAAAATTTAGCTCTTCGTTAAAAAAATACATGAATTTATGAATTCAGTGGTTTATTGGAGATTTGGTCACTACATTCTATTTGATGCTAAAACTTGCCAACCAAAGGGCTTACCATGCTTGAAAATGGAGTTATCGTCAAATGTGAACATGTTTTCAATGAGGGAAACAAAATGATATGGAGCAGTTGTGGGGATGGTAAAACTCTTGAAATTCCTCAGAAAACTCGTGAAAAATACATGGTACAACTTAAAAAAATTCCACAATGTTTATAAAGATGTGGTGAGACAGGAATTCTTATTTATATCATGTCAGTGAGTCTGTAAATTGGCCTCGTGTTTTTGGAAAGTAATTTGGTGATTTGTAATACGAGCTTTAACAATGTTCACACATGTTGAACTTTCGCTTTGAAAAAATCTATCCTGAAGAGAGAAGCAAGTAAAGCTTTAGCTAAAGGGATGCTTATTACAGCATTACTGAGGACCAAAAAGTTAGAAATGTGCAAAGTATTGATAACAGAGAATTGCTTATACATATTATAGCATTCATATGAAAATGAACTATAAATAGGCATTAAAAATATTGTATGGGAGATAATCTGGGAAAACACAATTCCAAAAACTCTCATTCATCTATCTCAAAATTATGTACTTACACGTTGTGTTATAAATACACGATTTCCTTCCAGTTCCAATTTCCTTCTTCAAGGTTTACCAGAATGTTCTGTGTCAGTCTTTCTTGCTTCCAGTTGCTCATTTACTCGAGACTGGATTGTAGTTAATTAGAACATTTCCACTCCTGTTAGAAATTGTGTTGTTCATATTTTCTTTTTAGCATATCAGGAGACTTGGGCTGAATAAGGAACAGATCTTGACAACCAACGGGAATAGGAATCCAGCAACTATGGCTGGCTCTTTATTTTGAATATGGAGTTGATATAATAACATCATTCTTTCCTGGAATTCTTTTTGGGGTGTGGTGGGTGGGGGTCTGATTGACCAAAAATCCGGTTTTACACCTGGCTTTAATCTGCATGTTGGTCATTTTAAAAAGAGCCAAATCTCCGTTCAGTAATCATAGTACATTAGTTCTATTTTGCATCTTTTACTTTTTCATTTTATTGAGTTATAACTGAGAAATAATAAATTGTACATATTTAAAGTATATAATGTGATAAATTTGATATATGTGTATACCTGTTGCATTAGTTATCTATTGTTATGGAACAAATTATCCCCCAAATTAGTGGCTTAAAACAGTAAGTGTTTGTCATCACACAGTTTCTGTGGATCAGGAATTGGGGAGCAGCTTATTTGGGTGGCTCAGGCTTAGGACCTCTTTTTTGGTTCCAGCCAGGATGTTAAAAGAACTGCAGACACCTGACGGTTTGCATGAGGCCAGAGCATCTATTTCCAAGATGGCTGACTCTCATGGCTGTTGACAGGATGCCTTCACTTCAGGTCACTTCAGTATCCTTGCATTGGCAAGTGACTTCCCTCAGAGTGTGTGATTCAAGAGAGATCAAGAAAGAGGAAACTGCAGTGTGTTAGGACCTAGCCCCTGAAGTCTATCATCACTTCCTCTTTTTCCTGTTTGTTAGAAGCAGATTGCTAAGTGCAGTTCACACTCCAGGGAAGGAGAATTAGGTTCCATTCCTTAAAAGGAAGAGTATCAGAGAACCCATGAGCACAGTTTAAAATCCCTGCAGCCACGCAATCAGCAACACGATCAAGATAAAGAATATATCCCATCTTAGTCAAATTCTATGCCAAATTAAATGTCACTGTCTGTAATACTTGAATTCTGGTGAAGTGATTACATTGCACAAAGTATTTTTCCAAATTCCACTGCTACCTTATATTCACAGAGCACCTTTCAGTCTGAATTATTTTTAAAGTGTTTTCAAAATTGTACTGAGAGTAGTTGGCATCTTTTATGTCTGAAGCCAGTGAACATCCGACCAGAAATATAAAAATTCCTTATTTGAGGGGAAAAAGTAAGGAAAAAGGGTGCAACAGCGGGTAAATAAGAGTATGCACATAATTTATATTTCCTTATGTCAGACCTTTGACCCCCCCTCACAGCGTCACTGGAAAAGATTATCTGGACCTCCTAAAAAATGTTTTTTCTGATCAACACTGAAAACATGTCTTTACTCCTAGCATGCTCGCCCAGCATCTCTTCAACGAGAACAGAAAGAACTCATTTTCTAACTCTTGAGTTGTTCTGAGAGCAAAGGGTTTTCTCTGTCATTGTTCCTGTCACAAGCACTTATGTGAGGACCATAGAAACACAAGTGCCATCACCACCTCCACGCAGTAGATTCTCTGTATGGCTATCAGGCTCCTTGCAAACTATTGCACACATGTTAGCTGATTTAATTCTTACAATAGCCCTCTAAAATAGGGGTTACCATCCTTGTTTTCATTTTTTTTTCTAAGAAAATTAGTGAAATTAAGACAGTTGTCTTTAGTCATCTACTCAGTCACTTGTTCACTCAGCAAACTTTTTTTAAGATCATATATATCTTTTATTTTTTTGATTTTAGTTTTTTAATTTAAATTTTAGGTAGTTAACATACAGTGCGATATTGGTTTCTGGAGTAGAGTTCAGTGTTTCATCACTTACACACAACAAACACCCAGTGCTCATCATAACAAGTGTCCTCCTTAATACCCTTCACCCATCTAGCCCATCCCCTCCATCAACCCTGTTTTCAAGAAACATTTTTTGACCAGCAGCTACGTGCCAGATGCTGTTTAGGTGCTGGGGATCCTGAAAGAACAAAACAGTTAAAATTTTCAGAAGAGTTGAGATTTAAATGCAGATTATTCAAAGTCTGCATTCTTAACCACCATATCAGTCATTCTTAAACTTTTATGAGAATAAATACCATTTGAGAAGCTTATTAGGAAGGCGCATTTACTCCCTGGAGATTCTAATTTAGACAGCCCAGGAATCTGCACTTTAATCAACCATCATAGGTGATTCCAATGTAAGTGGTCCGTGGACCACATTTTGAGAAACACTGCTCCAGCTACCCAAGAGAAAGCCAACACTTCTTTCCCTGTTGTGGCCAATCATATTGTATACTCAGTATTTTCTCCCCCTATTTACATAGACCGGTCTCCTTGAATCCAAGGCTAATATGTTCCAAGTTCATAACAAATCATTCCGGAATTTAGCAGCTTAAAACAACAAGCATTATTTTAGTTTCTGTACATCAGGAATTGGGGGACGGCTCAGCTCAGCTGAGTGGGTCAGGTATAGGTTCTTTCACAAAGGTGCAATCAAGAAGTTGGCTGCACCTGCAGATCTTTCACGGCCTTGCTTGGGTAGAGATACTTCCAAGGTCATTCATTTGGCTGTTACCAGTCCTAAGAAGATCTGCTTCCGCTTCCAAGCTCAATCCACGGACCTCTTAATTGTATGTTTGCCTTGCAACATGGCAACTGGCAAGCCCAGAGCAAGGGATGAAGAGAGAGTGCCCCAAGATGGAATTTGCATTCTTTTTCTCATTAGTCTTGGAAGCGACAGCTCATAACCCCTGTTGCATTTTACTTGCTAAATCCGTTCTGTAGTTAAGGGGAAGGAGTTAGGTAAAGGCATATGTTAGCATCAAAATGGCTCCTCCTAAAGACATTCACTCCTAAATCCCTGGGACCTGTGGATATGTTACATTACATGGCAAAAGGGAGTTCGTAAATATAATTAAGGTTATGGACTTTAAGGTGTGGCGATTTTTCTGGAATCTCCAGGTGGGTCCAATGAAATCACATGAGCCCTTAAAAGCAGAGGAGGCGGCCTGAAGAGGGAAGCGCAGAGAAATGGCAGAAGGAAGGTGTTCGCAGTGCGGTTGCCAGCTCTGAGACGTGAAGTACAATGAGTGGAGAGGCTTCTAGGACTCTTTCTAAAGCATGAGGACATACACGGACTGGCTGTAGGAGTAAAGGTTGGTTCCTGAGCGATAGTGAAGAACTGAAGATCCCAATCCTCCAACCACAGGAAACTGAACTCGTCCGAGAATGTGAAAGCGCTTGGCAACAGCTTCATACCCAGAGCCTCCGGTAAGGAATGCGTTCGTGCTACACATTAATTTTAGGCTGGTGATACCAGTAGAACTTCTGTTTACTGAATCGCAAGATAATATGTGGGTGTTGTTTAAAGCTAAGCCTGTTGTAATTTGTTACAGCTGTACTATGAAGTGAATAGGAGCATGAAAACCAGGATATGGGATCGTTAGGGGCTGTTTACCGCACTGAGTACGTGCAGAGTAAGTGAGTGTTTCCTAGAGTAAAGAGCACATTCCGCTGCTCTTGGGTTTACCTGCGAACAAAGAGCTGTCTCTGCCAGTACCACGAATGGGGAGGTTACTGTAATGTCCCTGCACTGTTAATAGAGGAATGGGCAAATGCATTTTCATGGGCCACCACAAGAAATTAGAAATTGCCTGAAAAGGAGACAAAGGGGGAAGTCCTTCAGGGATCATTTGTGGATTTGTTTGGGGGGTGGTTTTTTCCACCATGTTGCCATGGCTTAAGTTGCTCTGCCCCGGGCTGAATTTGCACGCTCAGATGTTGAGGCTAATGTAAGTCAGGCAGCTGTTACTCTTGGACTTGATAATTCCTGGTCGGTGAAGGATAGGGGACAGGTGGAAGAGCGAGTGTGACGACTCCTGAATAGGTGTGGAACCCTTGAGGCCAAAGAAAACTCTAATTTGCTCTCTATTTGGGAAAGCTGCACCGAATTGTGCTATTGTCCATCTCCTAATGAGATTTGTGTGTGTGTGTGTGTGTGTGTGTGTGTGTGTGTGTATGCTTCACAAAACAGGCTTGCATGAAAAGCATTTGAGAAACTTAAAATTCTTTACCCTGGGCTTCATCACCATACGTTCTGATTAGTCAAGGTGGAGATAGTAAACTTGGAAGACCTTTCTCTGTGGGATCTTTCCTCCAGAATGTGTTTCGGCTGGGTCATTTTCGTCACTATGGGGATCAGGCTGACAACAGGCTAATGGGCTGTTTTTATGGAAAAGAACCTGAGTGTCATGAAGAACTCAATTAAGGTGCCTGATAAAGGGTCTAAAATAAAAGAATGAGTAGATGAACAAAATAAGGCACCTGATGCCCCAGAGGAAAAGATTGGAGATACCATACAACTGTATTTTTTTTTTTTTAAAGAATTTGTTCATGTATTTGAAAGTGAGAGAGAGCATGAGGGGGGAAGGGGCAGAGAGAGAGAGAGGGAGAAGCAGGCTCCCCCATGAGCAGGGAGCCCAATGTGGGCTCTATCCTAGGACCCTGGGATCACGACCTGAGCCAAAGGCAGACGCTCGACCTACTGAGTCCCCCAGGTGCCCCGTGCACTTGGTTCTGATGATGAGATCATGGAGTGGTATTTAGGGTGGTCTTAATACTAAATGACATTTAAAATCTAGGGATTGGTTCTTCTATATGAAAATCATTGCATTGACAGGGAAGACCTGGGGATCAAATGATTAAAAAATTGTGGAAAGTTATTTGGTTTTTTAAATAGTATACTGCCCTTTGAAGAGTTTTCTCTTTTCTACTGAGAGTACAAAGAAAATGTTGTAGATCCTTACCATCTAAAGGGAGACAGGTATGCAAGCGAAATGATGATTTTTTTTTTTTTTTGAGCGTTCCAATAATCTTAGCTGACCCAAGCACCAGCCAATGTACAGTAGGCCCTAAGAGTGAGTGGAAAGGCAGACTAGAGCTTCTCTAGGTGTCTTCTTCAGGTTTCAGGTTTTGATAATATATGAAAATCTTGTGTTACTGATAAAACACTGTTTTCAGCTCAAAGATTGGAATTCTTGGCACCTGAGAATCTGTTTCAAGACCCTTTTTTAAACCAGATTTTGACTGCTTGCTCATACCATCAAATCTCTAAGAAATGCTCCCCCCCTTCCCCTCACAAAACCTGACTTCCCCTTTAGCTCAAGTGTCAACACATGCCCTTTTGTGAAGGCCAATTTCTTCCTTGCTAAGCCTATGGTTATGTGTCAGTTTCCAGGATTTCCATTAGCAATACCACTCTTCCCTCTCAAGTTCTATTTTTAAATGTCCTTTGAATTTTGGCTTGATATCCATTAGCTGACCCCTGTCTTTTGACTTCTCTGCTCTATGAATAGAGACAAGGGCAGAAAGATGCCAAGAGATATGCTAATTTACACTTGCTCTGGAGGGATGTTGACCACAGGAAATGGATTACACCAGGTGCATACCAATGGTGGGGGGAGGATAAAGGAGCAGCTGCCAACTTTTCAGAAACATGATAGTCTTTACTTGTCTGCGGAATGGTTTTGTGATTTGGTGAAAACAACAGTTTAAAACCCTAGCTCAGTTAGGCTTGTCACCCACTTGTGACTGACTTTTGGCCTCTATTACATTAACTCTGCATTCATCACTGTTATGAGGTAGTGCATTTCTTGATTAGTTGGAAAATTGTAAGAAAATAATTTAAATGTTGCAGTGTGGACATCAGAAATAGCATTGTTGATATCATTGCCAGTAGTTGTTGGAAGCTCTGTGGCCTAGAAATGAGTAATATTTAGGAAAAGACAAAATTAATTTGAGATCGTCCTATTGAAAATAAAGTGTGTAGGGTGGGAGTATAGGAGAAAGGAACAGGAGTAGAAATGGGAGAATATTCTTTGGATGGTGAGGATATTCATTTTTGTTTTATCTTCAAACTCTATGGGTGTTCTCCTTAATATATAATAAGTCTCTGGTTTTGGGGGGAAAGCCTCTTTAGACTGTCATCATTCAATTACTCTCTTAGGTTTTCTTTCAGAGTACCCACCAGCATAGACTCGTGTGTTCACCACTATCTTTCATGGTCCATTCAAGGTTGTCTGTCTCTCCATTGTTACTGTAAAACTGCTCTTGTCAAGGTGATTGGAAATCTTTTTTTTTTCTTCACATTATTGGACAGTGTGTGGTGCATCATTTCTTTTTTTTTTTTTTTAAAGATTTTATTTATTTATTCGACAGAGATAGAGACAGCCAGCGAGAGAGGGAACACAAGCAGGGGGAGTGGGAGAGGAAGAAGCAGGCTCATAGCAGAAGAGCCTGATGTGGGGCTCGATCCCAGATCGCCGGGATCACGCCCTGAGCCGAAGGCAGACGCTTAACCGCTGTGCCACCCAGGCGCCCCTGCATCATTTCTTCTATCTCAACTCGCTCCTTTCTTGGTTCCTTACACCCCACTCTCACCCGATTCTCTGTCCATCTCTTTGGCCACCCATTTTTAAGTCTCCTTTGTGAGCCTGCCTTCCTCAGTGGTCTGTAGATGTGCTGTATACTAGTTCCCAGTCTGCTCCTGGCTCATTTGAAAGAATTTTGTTTCCTCCATTCCCAGAGTTCTGATTATCATCTGTTTTATGTCAAATACATTCCGTAAAAAATTACAGTGTTTGAATTTCAGATGTATACTACTTTGCTTTGATACATTGCTGTACCGTAACATGAACACAGTTGTAGCAATATTTATCACATTACCTAACTATGGTACAATACTGAAGGTACTCTACTGTATGTTCTCTCTGGCTTATTCACCACTTGCTGCACATTTGTACCTTAAAATAACATGAATTGTATGCCTCCACCCCACCCATTCCCTGGTAACTACCATTTTACTCGGTGGGTTTGTTTGTTTTTGTTTTTGCAAGTTGGATTGAGATTTCCCATATAAGGGATATTCAGCAGTACTCGACTTCATCTTTCTGACTTGTCTCACTTAGTATAATGTGTTCACGGTCCATCCAGGTTATCAAAAAAAAAAAAAAAAGTGGCAGGGTAACCAGCTTTATCCTGGCTAAAGAAGAACCCAGTGTGTATAAATGCCACATCTTTTTTTATCCATTCATCTGTTGATGGACATTTAGGTGCCCCTATCTTGACAGTCATGAATACTGCAATAAACATGTGCGTGCATCTCTCTCTGGGAAATCCTGTTTTCATTTCCTCTTTCCTTTGTGAGGGGAAAACCCAGTTATTCTGAGTTCCTTGACTGTCCATGTCCTTTACTGTGCACAATAAACACTCCTAGTTACCAAATGTGTGGAGGATTTTTCCCATGCTAAGCACTTCTCTATGACTACAGTTGGTTCTGTAATTTAACTCAATTCCAACATTGTCTACCTGCATAGTGTTAGATCCCCCAGGTTAAGGGCTCAGTCCCACAAAACTCCTATAGCACCACACCATTTGCAAGGCACAGATCAGACATTCCAGTAACCCCTTCCTCAGGTTCTAATTGGCTGGAGTGGCTGACAGAACTTAAACATTTTATTGGTCAGTTATTAAAAAAAAAAAAACAACAACAAACCATGCTAAAGGATACAGTTGGACATCCACATGGAAGAAATGAGGAAAGCAAGGAGGAAATCTGGAGTGCTTCCCACCCCTCTGGAAGTGTCACACTCCTTGAATGTCAATGTGTTCACCAACCTGGAAGCTCTCTAAACCCCTTCCTATAGGATTTTCATAGACGCTCCTTCACGTAGCTTGACGAATTAACTCCTTTCCAGTTCCTATCTTCTCTGAAGGATGAAGGGGAGGACTGAAAATTCCAAGTTTCTAATCATGGCTTGGTCTTTCTGTTTATAAGCCCCCATCCAGGAGCCATCCAAGAACCCACTCATTCACTTCAAAAGAACAAAAGATGGAATCAATTGCTCTTAACACTTAAAGAATTACAAGGGTTTTAGGAGCTCTGTGCAAGAACTGGAGAGAGTCAGTATCTCTCTCACACTCTCTCTCTTTCTCTTTTTATTTATTTTTTTGCATTTAGCTAACAGTCCACCCCTTGGTCTCTGGCCACATGCTTCTTAAAGCAAAATGGTAGGGAAGTCAAATGACTAGACCAAGGGCACCTCAGTGGATCCCATGCGGTGATGAATAATCTTTCCAGCCCATCATTACTGTGAAGAAAGTGAACAAAGAAAAATGTTTAAAAAAGCCTTAATTGTAGAGAACAAACTATTGAAAGACTATTGTACACCTGAAACCTAACACTATTATATTGGAATTTAAAAAATAAAAACTAAAAATTAACTCCCCTATAGGACCACTTAAATTAATAATCTATTCAATGTATTGTAATCGGTAATCCCTTAAATATTTATAACCTAAAAAGAAAATTCCCCAAGGCAAGGCCACTCAGGTTTGTAGGCTTCCGTTCAGTATTTCAGGTTCCAAAAGCAGGAGTGGTGTCCACAAATATCTGTGTTCACCCTTTGAAGCCTGTGTATATGCATATAAAGCTGAGCTAAGACACAACATTCTCTCGCTCTGATACTTTTTCAAGGTGTTAGAGTAATACTGGATTTCCTTAATTACATACCTCATTTATTCCTTACTCCACCATTAAGCTACTCCTCCTCCTAGTCAAAGTTGATTTCCGAACTGTCCTTTGGAAGGGACATTGATTTTTGGCCACCATGCTGGTCTGGGTTACGGGTGGAAATACTAGTCTAGCAAGTGCCTCCCTCTTACTCTCTTCCTTTTCACGTAGGGTAAGGTTACATGGAGAATGAGTGAGCTAATTTGACCATCAGACAATGTAGGTGCATTTACTGTTAGTCCCAATTTTGTCAGGTAAGGTAAAGGCACATCTTTCCCCATCAGGCTGTAACGAATTCTGACCTAGAGGTTTAAAATACAGTTACTTTGAATCCTCCCTGCTTCCAGCCGTTGTAGCTAAAGCCCTGGTCATATGTCCAACCCCTCCATCAAGTAAGGAAAGGGGAAAAAAATGAAGTGATTTAGGAAGGACAGTACCAACCTCCTTCCCTACCCCATCTTCTCCAGATCTACCAGAAAAATAAAGGAGTCTATCCAGTGAGGGCACTCCTTTTAATACCACTCATGTTGAGTGTTAGCACACACTCAAGAAGGTATGTACATAAGCCCTTCCTGTCTTTATTTCCCTCCATTTTAGGCAACCAGTGTTCTAAGTCTCAATTATAATTCTCTGTCAAACCAGTGCTGAGGAGAATTACTCTCGGCTCATTGTTGGCTGGTAAAGTGTGTTCCTTGGTATGGTGAAATGATGGTTAGCTGTCCAGATTTGCAAGTCTTGTGTTCAGGTTCTTTCATAGTATTTGAAGCATTTATATCTTCTTGATAAGTGAAGCCCAGTCCAGGGTCAGCGTCTATTCCCGGAAGTACCCATTTGTAGCCCCTCAGGGCTGGCAGCGTCAGCCTGACTTGGCAGCTGTGATGAAGGCCTTCCCATCAGGGAATCTGCCACATGGCTGTCTGTAGTCTCTGACTGACAGAAACTGCAGTTCTTACTGGCGTTGTGTGGCCATGGAGGGTTCAAGAGGGTGATGTACCTATATGGACATTGTTGCAGTATCCCCATGTTGATTCATTTCCTGGACCCATCTGGCCATCTCCACGGACACATGGAGTGTATGCTTGTTGCTTCCAGTCATCTTTTGAACCTAGAAGAAGCTACTTCTGATAGGTGTTGACATTTCCTATTTTGTTGTACACCTAAGTTTCAGTAGGGTTGTACCCCATACGCTAAGCCATGCTTTCATTGCCCTTCTTTCTGACCAAATGTCCAGACCATTGGTCACTGTCCAGGAGTCTGTAAAAACTCAAACATAGGGGCTTTCCCCGCGGTGTAGATCTTCCATCACTGCTGGGAAACAGTAACTCAGCCCACTGAGCTGCTCTTCAGTCCGTGCCTTTCCAATGCTGGTCTTAATGCAGGAGCTTTCCAAACAGGATGATGTCCATGCACATGGAACTGCCATCCCCACTCCAGTTAGCTCTTGGGGCACTTGAGAGCTGTTGATAGGACACTGTCCAAATGATAATAGAATCCAGTAGCTCCTCACACAGTTCGAGTCAGTCCTAGGGGAAAAGAGGATCCCTCCTTGGGAGTATCTCCTCAGATTCCCCACATGGTAGCATGATCCTGAATAAACCATTTCTATTTTATTGCGTAACGCTTCTGGAGGCTGCCACACCCCCATTAGGGCATCCAGTAGATAACATTCTAGACATTTTGGATATTCTAAGTTTAAAGATCACTTAGTGTTCGGTAGTCATCAGATTAGCATCAATTAATGTTAGACAGTAGGATAGTGAATACCCCGAAGTGGAGATTCTCTTGTCCAAAGTCCTACTAGTTCTTGCTGGGATGTTCCCACAGGCTCTTGCCATAGCCCCAGTCTAGGCTGCACCTGGGGCACGGCACAGTGAATTTGTCCCTACTGTCACTCTAGCTTCTGTTTGACATTGTGTGGGTTCCCCCATCTTACTGGTTTCCATTTAGCATATGCTATCACATGGCTTGAGAAGCAGATTTACATGCCTTCTATTTTACAGTACTGGGGATGTGAAACACTGTCAAGTCACAAGCAGTGTTCATCCCTGTAATACGGTCGCTAGCAGAGGCACAACCATTTCACGTGAGTCCTGTTGAAACAAAGCAATTCCCCTACAAACTTGTACCTTCATTCTATCAACCCTTCTGTTCTTAACTGTAGCCTCTGTTAAGGACTTTATCAACAGGTGGTGATTTATAGCACCAAGTAGGGGAACTGTTACCCAGTCAGACGTAGTATTTATTCCCATGGAATGCTCAGGTAAAGGAGACACAGCTTTTTTAGCTGAAGCCTGTTTGAACATGGCAACTTTAATAATCTCGGTAGCTTTCACATTGTTCTCTTCTTCCAATCTAATTGTAGCCACATCAGGGCTTCATGAATGGGTTTGGTAGTACAGTTCCTGGAAACTTCTGTTTTCAACCCCCCTGATCATTTCACCCACTCCTATACAGAAGGCTTTGCATCCCCAGTGAGGGGTTTAGCCAAGGGACCCTGGCCCTTTTGTCAATTGTTAACTTGATTAAGGTGCCTAACTATTGTCCCAAGAGATTGCCGGTTCGATTTCTTACAGTAATCTCTACTTTCCCACTTTAAAATTTTTCTGAACTGGGGTAAATAGAGCTTACTTGTTTGGGGCCCTCTAATGTTGAGAGACGAGCAGGGGGTTTCTTTGGCCTACCCAACCTTTGATCATGCTGTATTTAAACCTTTGATTTCACCCTATCAATATGCATTTTATTTAACCCACTTTAAAAAAATTCATGTATGTCTATTTATATATTTGTATTTATAAGCTATAAATTTCGGTATGATTAACATACCCTGTTAGATTAATTTTAGGTATACAACCTAGTGATTCAACAACTCTGTGCATTACTCAGTGCTCATCATAAGTGTACTGTTTTTTTATGTAAAATCAACATATAGTGTATTATTAGTTTCAGATATAGAGTTTAATGATTCATCACTTGAATAGAATACCCAGTTCTCATTACAACAAGTGCCCTCCTTAATGCTCATCACCCCGTTATGCCATCACCCCCTCTACTCCCTTCCCCTCCAGCATCCTTCAGTTTGTGTCCTGTAGTTAAGAGTCTCATGGTTTGTCTCCCTCTGATTTCATATTATTTTTCCTTCCCTTCCCCTATGTCCATCTGTTTTGTTTCTTAAATTCCATGTAAATCATATGATATCTGTCTTATTTCGCTTAGCATAATACCCTCTAATTCCATCTACGTCATTATAGATGGCAAGATTTCATTCTTTCTGATGGCTGAGTAATATTCCACTCTGTGTGTGTGTGTGTGTGTGTGTGTGTGTGTGTGTGTGTGTGTGTATACATATACATGTACGTAACATATCTTTGTCGATGGACATCTGGGCTCTTACCATATTTCGGCTATCGTGGACATTACTGCTATAAACATTGAGGTGCATGTGCCCCTTTGAATCACTACGTTTGTATCCTTTGGATACATAGTAGTGCAATTGTTGAGTCCTACGGTAGCTCTATTTTTAACTTTTTGAGGAACCTAATAGCGTTTTCCAGGGTGGCTGTACCAGTTTGCATTCCCATCAACAGTGTAAGAGCGTTCCAGTGAGTGTACTTAATTCCCTTTACCTATTTCACCCATCCCCCCACCAGCCTCCCCTCTGTAATGATCTATTTTCTACATTTAAAAGTCTGATTTTTGTCTTTTTTTTCTTGATCTGTTTCAGTTCTTAAATTCCAGTATGAGTGAAGTCATATGGTATTTGTCTTTCTCTGACCAACTTATCTCACTTAATGTTATATTTTCTAGAACTATCCATGTTGTTGTAAACGGCAAGATGTCATTCCTTTGTTGTGACTTATATCACCTCTTCTTTATCCATTCATCTATCATTGGACACTTGGGCTGCTTCCATAATTCAGCTACTGTAAATAATGTTGTAATAAACCTGGGGGATTTTTTTTTTTTTTTTTAACAAATTAGTGTTTCCTATTTCCTGGATAAATACCTGGCAGTGGAAATACTGGATCATACTATCAAATCCTATCTTTAACTTTTTGAGGAGACTCCATACTGTTTACCACATTGGCTGCACAAGTGTCCGTTCTCACCAACATTTCAAGAGGGTTCCCATTTCTCCACATCCTTGCCAGTACTTGTGTCTTGTGTTGTTCATTTTAGCCATTGTGAGGTCATATCTAATTGTAGTTTTGATTTGCATTTCTTGGATGAAAAGTGATGTTGAGCAACCGTTCATCTGTCTTTTGGCAATCTGTATGTTTTTTTTTGAAAAATGTCTTTTCAGTTCCTCTGCCCATTTTTTAATTGGATTATCCATTTTTTTAGGGTGTTGAGTTTTATAAATTCTTTATATATTTTGTGTCCTAACCCTTTATCAGATACATCATTTGCAAATATCTTATCCTATGCCACAGGTTGCCTTTTAGTTTTATTGATTGTTTGCTTCTCTGTCAAGAAGGTTTTTATTTTAATATAGTCTCAATAGTTTATTTTTGCTTGTGTTTACCTTGTCTCAGGAGACACATCTAGAAAGAAGTTGCTAGGGCATATTTCAAAGACATTACTTTGTGTTCTTTCCTAAGGATTTTAATAGTTTCAGCTCTTACATTTAAGTCTTTAATGCATGTTGAATTTATTTTTGTGTACGGTGTAAGAAAGTGACCCAGCTTCATTCCTCTGCATGTTGCTGTCCAGTTTTCCCAGCACCATTTGTTGAAGAAGCTGCCTTTTTCCCATGGGATATTCTTTCCTGCTTTGTTGAAGATTAGTTGACCATATAGTTGTGGGTTCATTCCTGGGTGTTCTATTCTGTTCCATTGGTCAATGTGTCTATTTCGGTGCCGGTACCATACTGTCTTGATCACTACAGCTTTGTCACATAACTTAAAGTCCTGAATCATGATGCTTCCAGCTCTGCTTTTCTTTTTCAAGATTGCTTTGGCTATTCAGGGTCTTTTGTGATCCCATGCAAATTTAAGGATTGTTTGTTCTAGCTCTGTGAAAAATGCTGGTGGTATTTTGATAAGGATTGCATTGAATGTGTGGATTGCTTTGCATAGTGGGGACATTTTAGCAGTATTCTTCCAATCTATAAGCATGCAATGTGTTTCCATTTCTTTGTGTCATCTTCAGTTTCTTTCATCACCATCTTATAGTTTTCAGAATATAGGTCGTTTACCTTTTAGGTTAGGTTTATTGTTTTTATAATTGTTCGTGGGATGGGTTCCTTGATTTCTCTTTCTGCTGCTTCATTATTGGTGGATAGAAATGCAACAGATTTCTGAACCTTGATTTTTGTATCCTTTGACCTTACTGAATTCGCTTATCAGTTCTAGCAGGTTTTTTTAGTGGAGTCTTCGGGTTTTCTGTAGAAAATATCATATCGTGGAAATAGTGAAAGTTTTACTTATTCTTTGCCAACTTGGATGGCTTTTATTTCTTTTTGTTGTCTGATTGCTGCGGCTAAGACTCCAGTACTATGTAGAGTAAAAATGGTGAGAGTGGACATCCCTGATTTGTTACTGAACAGGAAAAGCTCTCAGTTTTTCCCCATTGAGGATGATGATAGCTGTGGATTTTTCACAGATGGCCTTATTATGTTGAGGTATGTTCCCTGTAGATCTAGTTTGTTGAGAGTTTTTATCATGAATGATATTGTACTTTGTCAGATGGATTTTCTGCATCTATTGAAATGATCCTATGGTTCTTACCTTTTATTAATGTGATGTATCACATTGATTAATTTGCAAGTATTAAACCACCCTTGCAACCGGGAAGAAATCCCACTTGATTGTAGTGAATAGTTTTTTTAATGTGTTGTTGAGTTTGGTTTGCTAGTATTTTGTTGAAAATTTTTGCATCTATGTTCATCAGAGGTATTGGCCTATAGTTTTTTTTTTTAGTGGTGTCTTCATCTGGTTTTGCTCTCAGGGTAATGCTGGCCTCCTACATGAATTTGGAAGTGTTCCTTCCTTTTTGGGGGGAATAGTTTGAGAAGAATAAGTATTAACTCTTCTTTATGTTTTTAGAAGATGTATTTATTTATTTTAGAGGGAGCATGAGCAGGAGGGGCAGAGGGAGTCCCAAGCCGACTCAGCACTGTGCATGGAGCCTGATGTGGGGCTTGATCTCATGATCATGAGACCCCAGCCCAAGTTGGAACCAAGTGTCAGACACTACATGAACTTCTCCACCCAGGCACCCCATTAACTGTTCTTAAAATGTTTGGTAGAATTCACCTCTGAAGCCGTCTGGTCCTGGGCTTTTGTTTGTTGGGAGTTTTTTGATAACTGATTCAGCTTCTTTGCTGCTTATCGGTCTGTTCAAGTTTTCTATTCTTGTCTCACTTTTAGAAGTTTCTATGTTTCTAGGAGTTCATCCATTTCTTTTAGGTTGTCTGATTTGTTGACATAGTTTTTCATAATATTCCCTTAAAATTTTTCTGTGGTGTTATTTCTCCTCTGCCATTTGTTATTTGCGTTCTTTATCTTTTTGATAGGTCTGGCTATAGATATCAATTTTATTAATGTTTTTCAAAGAACCAGCTTCTGGTTTCATTGATCTCTCCTTTTTCTTAATTTTTGGTCTAGTCTTTATTATTTCCTTTTTTTTTTTTTAAGATTTTATTTATTTGACAGAGAGCACAAGCAGGGGGAGCAGCAGGCAGAGAAAGAGAGAAGCAGGCTCCCTGCTGAGCGGGGAGCCCGATGCAGGGCTCGATCCCAGGACCCTGGGATCATGACCTGAGCTGAAAGCAGACACCTAACTGACTGAGCCACCCAGGCACCCCGATTATTTCCTTCTTTCTGCTGGCTTGAGGCTTCATCTGTTGGTCTTTTTCTAGCTTCTTTAGGTGTAAGGTTAAGTTTGTTTTGGTTTTTGGTGTTTTGTTTTTTGTTGTTGTTGTTTTTATTTTTTGTTTTTTGTTTTTGAGATTTTTCTTTCTTCTTGAGGTAGGCCTGTATTGCTATAGTCCTCAGTATTTAGGACTGCTTTTGCTACATCCCAAAGGTTTTAGACCATTGTGTTTTCATTTTCATTTGTTGCCATGCATTTTTTTTACTTCTTCTTTGATATCTTGGGTGACCCATTCATTGTCTAGTAGCACGTTGCTTAACCTTCATGTATTTGTGGTCTTACCAGAGTTTTTCTTATGGTCGATTTCTAGTTTGTAGGTGGCCCTGTGTTTACGCTGAGAGTGAGGGAGGGAAATGGCACCTGCCAGCTCCTTTGTTCCCAGAGAGGCATCTCCATGATTTTTTCCATTCAGCACTTAGAGTATATCATGGCACTCCCTCTTGGTTTGCCCAGTTTGTTGAAAAATATCTAGGTGGTCTTATGGGTCTTCCCTTGTAAGTTAATGACTTCTTTTGTCTTGCTGCTTTTAATATTTTTTCTTTATCACTGTATTTTGCAAATTTAATTACATTATGTCTTGGGGTTGGCGTGCTCTTGTTGATTTTGATGAGAGTTCTCCGTTTCCTTCCCCAGATTAGGGACGTTTTCAGCTGTTCCTTCTTTAAATAAATTTTCCTCCCCTTTTTCTCTCTTCTTCTTCTGGGACTCCTACAATATGACTGTTATTACATTTGTTGGGTCACCGAGTTCTCTGTCTATTCTCATGTTCCATAATTCTTTTTCTGTTTTGCTCAGCTTCATTATCTTCCATCACTTTGTCTTCTAGATCACTAATTCATTCATCTGTCCAGCATACTGTTGCATCAAGACTGTTGCCAGTCTTGTTTATCGCATTCTTCATCTCTGATTCTTTTTAACTTTTATCTGCGACGAGGGTCTCCTTGATGTCTTCTATTCTTTTCTCAAGCCCAGTGAATATCCTTATTATTGTTGCTTTAAATTCTCCATTAGGCGTGTTACTTACCTCCGTTTGGCTTAGATTTCTGGCCATGGCCTTATCTCGTTCTTCGATTTAGGATAAATTCAGTTGCCTTGGTATTTTAAGTCTCTGCCTTCTCTGTATTAGAAAAGCCCATTATGTTTCCTGCTCCTGAAAAAAATGGCTTCATGAAGAAGAGGTCATGTCGTGCCCAGGGCCTGTCACTTCAGGGAGTGTCTCTGGTGTGTGCTCTGTGCACTCTGCTGTTGTGTTTTGGTTGCTCTGTCCTTAAGGCCAGTGATCTGCAGTGGCTCTCCTTGCCTCCTGTGGGCAGTGTTTGGTCCTTGGCCTGCATGTAGTGAGTTTTAACTAGATGTGCTCTGATCTGCTTATGAACTGAGGCCCTACAGAACTCTCTGGTAGGCAGAGGTGGTGTGATCAGGGGTTTGTGCTGCTTTTCTGGGGGGAGGGACCCACTGTGCTGGGACTGAGGCAGACTGAGAAGGGCAGTCCTGCCATGGCAAAGGGGGATGGGGTTTGGTGTAAGCAAGGTAGGCAGCCAGTATCCACTTTGTGCTGCTTCCTGCAGGTGGCCCTGTGTTTATGCTGAAGGGTAAGGGAGGGAAATGGCACCTGCCAGCTCCTTTGTTCCCAGGGAAGCATGTCCATGAATACTGTGCATGAATAACCTCCCCACTCTGTGCCCCAGGCGTTCTTCAGAGAGTTGTTTCCACATTGTCTGTCCCTGGGTTATTGGCCTGCCTTCTGTTCAGGAGCAGCGCAGCACCCTCAGGGCTTATCCCAGCCAAGCCCCACTGACCTTTAAAACTCCAGGCTTTAAGCCCTGCTGGTTGCAAGAACTCACAAAATTCAACTCTTCCTGTTCTCCAAGCCAGGAGTTCTGGGCTGCTCCATGCAAAAGGATGCCCTGGCAAGCTGTCTGGAGCTGAAATAGGATGGGCCCAGAGTATATCAAAGGGCTTTGTGCTTGTGTCACCTTGGTGAGATGCCTGGATCTGTAGTGAGCACTAACCTGTTGTGTCCCAGTGAGACTGCCCTTGATGGAGGCCTTGGGCTGGTGTGGTCTAGAGGTCCAGGCAGGTTTCACTGAGACCCCAAGTCAGCTAAGGTGTCCAGACCCTGCTCTTGTGGGTATTGTCAAGGTGGAAGGGGAATATAAACAGTGATGCTCACCAGCCCCTCCAACTCAGAACATTCCAGTAGCTCCCGCACCATTTGGCAACATTTTAGGATGGGATCTTTATATTCTAGTTGCTCTTGTAAACACAGGTTTTTTCCTGTGTCCCAGGGCAGATGAATCTGCTCACAGCCCCTCATGACGATTTCTTCCCATTGCAGTTCACAGCATTGGGGGTGGTTGTTCCTTAGTTACTATGTCCTGCTGTTCTCTATGTGGTCTTTCTTTTGTTGGGCAGAAGTTACTAAGTTAGTCCTCAGTTTGTCTTCAGGAGGAATTGCTCTCTATATAGATAGATGTAGCTTTGGTGTGTCCTTGGAGGAAATGATTTCATGTTCTCCCTGCATTGTCAGCTTGAACTAGAAGTCCCTGTAGTATATTTTTTAATTTGTTAGTGTATTCTTCAGCTCTGATATATATGTGTATGTATATATGTATATGTGTATGTATATATGTGTATGTATATATGTATATGTGTATGTATATATGTATATGTGTATGTATATATGTATATGTGTATATACGTGTATGTGTATATGTGTATATGTATATGCATGAATATGTATGTGTATATATGTATAATGTGTGTGTATGTATATATGTATGTATATATATGTGTGTATATATATGTGTATATATATATGTATGTGTGTGTGTGTGTGTATATATATATATATATATAGTTGAAGTTCTCGGTGAGTTCGTAGACTCTTCTCTAGAGTCTTGTATCTTTATGACCATTACTTTGAACTCCTTATCAGGTAGATTGCTTATCTCCATTTCCTTTGGTTTTTCTGTGGGGTTTTGTCTTGTTTCCTCATTTGGATCACATTCCTCTAACGTTGTCTGATTCCTGTATGTGTTAACTGTGTATTAGCTTGGTCATCCACATCTGGTCTTGAAAGTCGTGGCCTTCTATAGAAGCTGTTCTGAGGTGCCCACTAGTGCAATCCCTCCCCAACTCTGTCACCAGAACCAGGTGCTCCAGTTGTGTTCCCTGTGTGGGCTGTGTCTGTCTTCCTGTTGTGAGGCCATGACTGCTTCGGGCGCTCCTGTGGATGGGGTCAGTCCTCAGCCTAGCTGTATGCAATGACTGGCTGTGGAGGGCACTAATGAGCACCACTGAGGCCAGGCTGCAGCCACTGCTGCTGTGCTGGGAGGTGGGGCTAGCTTGCCCCTATTCCCTAGGATAGAGTCACTCTGGAGGGGCACTGGTCCCAGTCATGATTGCTAGCTGGTGTGGCAGGGTGGGAGTCACTCTAGAGGGGTGCTGTTTCCTACTGAGAGTACCTGCTATGTGGGAGCTGCTCTGGGAGTGCACTTGCTGAAAGCTAGTGGGTTGGGTGGGGCAGGTCCCTCAGGAGCACCTGGGTGGGGCAGGCAGTGCTACCAAGGTAGACGAAGAGTATCAGAACTGGTCCACAGATGTTGGGCTAGCTAGGCTGAAGGTATTTTAAAAAATGGTGCCTACTAGAGAGAGAGCACCAGCACATGCCTGCCTCTCTGGCACATGTCCTGAAGTTAGTACATCTCCTTCTTTTTTTTTTTTTTTCTTTAATTTTTTTAATTATATTATGTTAGTCACCATACAGTACATCCCCATTTTCCGATGTAAAGTTCGATGATTCATTAGTTACGTATAACACCCAGTGCACCATGCAATATGTGCCCTCCTTACTACCCATCACCAGTCTATCCCATTCCCCCACCCCCCTCCCCTCTGAGGCCCTCAGTTTGTTTCTCAGAGTCCATAGTCTCTCATGTTTCATTCCCCCTTCTGATTACCCTCCCTTTCTTTATCCCTTTCTTCCCCTACCTATCTTCCCAGTTCTTATGTTCCATAGATGAGAGAAATCATAATGATAGTTGTCTTTCTCTGCTTGACTTATTTCACTTAGCATTATCTCCTCCAGTGCCGTCCATGTTGCAGCAAATGTTGAGAACTCGTTCTTTCTGATAGCTGAGTAATATTCCATTGTATATATGGACCACAACTTCTTCATCCAGTCATCTGTTGAAGGACATCTCGGTTCCTTCCACGCTTTGGCTATTGTGGACAATGCTGCTATGAACATTGGGGTGCATATGGCCCTTCTCTTAACTACATCTGTATCTTTGGGGTAAATACCCAGTAGTGCAATGGCTGGGTCATAGGATAGCTCAATTTTTAACTTTTTAAGGGACCTCCACACTGTTTTCCAGAGTGGCTGTACCACCTTGCATTCCCACCAACAATGTAGGAGGGATCCCCTTTCTCCACATCCTGTCCAAAAATTGTTGTTTCTTGCCTTGTCCATTTTTGCCATTCTAACTGGCGTAAGGTGGTATCTTAGTGTTGTTTTGATTTGAATTTCCCTGATGGCTAATGATTTTGAACATTTTTCATGTGTCTGTTAGCCATTTGTATGTCTTCATTGGAAAAGTGTCTGTTCATATCTTCTGCCCATTTTATGATTTATTAGTTTCTCACGTATTGAGCTTGAGAAGTTCTTTGTAGATCTTGGATACCAGTCTTTTATCTGTAGTATCTTTTGCAAATATCTTCTCCCATTCCATGGGCTGCCTCTTAGTTTTTTTGACTGTTTCCTTGGCTGTGCAGAAGCTTTTTATCTTGATGAAGTCCCACACATTCAATTTATCTTTTGTTTCTCTTGCCTTTGGAGATGTGTCATGAAAAAGGTTGCTTTGGCCGATGTCGTAGAGGTTGCTGCCTATGTTCTCCTCTAGGATTTTGATGGATTCCTGTCTCACATTGAGGTCTTTCATCCATTTGGAGTTTATCTTTGTGTATGGTGTGAGAGAGTGGTCAAGTTTCATTCTTTTGCATGTAGCTGTCCAATTTTCCCAGAACCATTTATTAAAGAGACTTTTTTCCACCGATGTTTTTTCCTGCTTTATCAAAGATGAGTTGCCCAAAGAGCCGAGGGTCCATTTCTGGGTTCTCTATTCTGTTCCCTTGAAAGATGTGCCTGTTTTTGTGCCAGTACCATGCTGTCTTTGTGATCACAGCTTTGTAGTACAGCTCGAAATCCGGCATTGTGATGCCCCCAGCTTTGTTTTTCCTTTTCAACAGTTCCTTGGTGATTCGGGGCCTTTTCTGGTTCCATACAAATTTAAGGACTATTTGTTCCAGTTCTTTGAAAAATGTCTTCGGTATTTTGATCGAGATAGCATTGAAAGTGTAGATTGCTCTGGGTAGCATGGACATTTTAACTATGTTAATTCTTCCGATCCATGAGCATGGAATATTTTTC
>NW_024426663.1:43640163-43656985 GCF_017311325.1 Ursus maritimus
ACTCTGCGAAAGAGGCATTTTGACTTCTTCTTTGCCAATTTGGATTCACCTTTTATGCCTTTTTTGTTGCCTGGTTGCTGTTGCAAGGACTTCTAGTACTATTGCTGAATAATTAGAGAAATGGGCATCCTTATCCATATTCCACAGATCTTGAAGGCTTCCAGCCTTTCCCCGTGAAATAATATCCATAGATGGCTTTTATGAGGTGGGAGATGTGCCCTCTATCCTACACTCTGAAGGGTTTTAATCAGGAAAGGATGCTGTATTTTGTCAAATGCTTTTTCTGCATCAATTGAGAGGATCATATGGTTCTGAGTCTTCTCTTGTTTGATATGATGTATCCACGCTGATCGATTTGTGAATGTTGAACCGCGGCTTGCATCCCAGGGATGGATCCCACTTGGTCATGATGGATAATCCTTTTAATGTACTGTAGGTTCTTAGCCGAGGATCTTGTTGAGGATTTTTTGGCGTCCATATTCATTATGGAAATTGGTCTGTAATTCTCCTTTTTGATGGAGTCTTTGTGGTTTGAGGGGAATCAAGGTAATATTGGCCTCATAGAATGAGTTTGGTGGCTTTCCTTCTGTTTCTATTTTTGAAATAGCTTTAGGAGAATAGGTATTATTTCCTATTTCTTTGAATGTTTGTGAAATTTAGGAAAACCATCGGGCCTGGAGTTTACATTTGAAGGTTGTTTTTATGCTGATTAATCTCTTCATAATTATTGGCTGTTTAAAAATCATTTCTTCCTGTTTCAGTCTTGGTAGTTTACATAGGTTTCCAAGGAAGGCCTCCATCTCTTCAGATTGCTTAATTTATTGGCATATAGCTGTGGATAAAAGTTTCTAATAATCCTTCCAATTTCATTCGTGTGGTTGTGACCTCTCCTTTTTCATTCATAATTTTATTAATTTGGGTCCTTTCTCATTCTTTGGATAAAGTCTTTTGCAGCCGGTTTTATAATTTTATTGATTCTCTCAAAAGAACCAGCTTCTAGTCCTGTTGATCTGCTCTACTGTACTTCTGGTTTCTAGTCAGTGATTTCTGCTCTAAATCTTAGGTCCAACTGCTTCCTCGTGAGTGGATTAGGCCTGTCCCTCTGTTGCTGTTCCAGCTTCTTGAGGTGAGAATATAAAAACTGCATTTTAGATTTTCTATTCTTTGAGTGAGGCTTGGATGGCTATGTATTTCCCCTTGGACTTGCCTTTGCAGTATCCCATAGGTTTTTGGACCCATTGTGATTTCATTCTCGTTGAGAATGCTCACATAAATTGTTTAAATTAATTTTGATTTCTGGTTTGTCGAGTCATTCCTGAGCAGGATGGTTCCTTAGTCTCCAGTGTTTGAGTTTCTTCAAATTTTTCCTTGTGGTTTAGTTCCAATTTGAAGTGTTGTGGTCTGAGAATGGCAGGGAATAATTTCAGTCTTTAGTATAGGTTGAGACGTGTTTTGTGTCCCAGAACATGGTCTATTCTTGAGAATGTTCCATAGGCATTACTAAAATAGAATGATATTCTTTGGTTCCTAGGAGTGTAGTGTTCTATATATATCTATGAGGTCCAACTTGTTGAGTATGGCAGTTCAAGGCTCTGTTTCTATGTTGGTTTTCTGCTCAGTTCTGCTCTGTTGCTGATAGTGGAGTGTTGAGGTCCCTACTATTAACGTATTTATATCTATATGTCTCTCTATTCTGGTTAAGAGTTGGCTTGTGTATCTTGCTGCTCCTGGTGGGGCATATATATTTATAATTGTCATATCCACTTGTGATACATCTTTAGAATAATATAGTGCCCTTCTGTGTCTCTAACTATATAGTCTTTAGTTTGAAATCCAATCTGTCTGATAATTAATGCTACCCAGCTTTCTTTTGAGTCCACTGGCGTGAAGATGTATTCTAACTCACTTTTACTTTCAGTCTGAATGTATCTTTAGGTTCAAGATGAGTCTCTTGTAGACAGCAAATGGACGGTTCATGTCTTTTTATCCAATCTGCAACCCTGTGGTGTTTTCTGAGAGCATTTAGGCCATTTACATTGAGACTGATTATTGAGAGAGATGATTTTAATGATGCCACGTTGCCAGTAAAGTCTTTGTTTCTATAGATTGTGACTTTCTGTTCTGTATCACTCTTGGGGCCTTTTTACCTTTATAGAACCCCCCCTTACTATCTCCTGTAGGGCTGGTTTCGTGGTTACAAAATTGGTCAGTGGCGATTCTGGAAGGTCTTTTTTTCTCCATCCATTCTGAATGATAGCCTTGCTGGATAGAGGATCCTTGGCTGCATGTTTTTCTCTGAAAGAGCTTTAAAAATGCCCTCCAACCCTTTCTCTCATTCCAGGTCTATGTAGACAGGTCTGATGTAATTCTGATACCTTTGCCTTGGTACGTGAGAAATTTCTTTGCCCTGGCCGCTTTCAATACTGTATCCTTGGATCTAATATTTGAGAAATGCACTATGACGTGACGGTGGTGTAGGTTTGTCATGGTTGAGCTTGGGAGGGGCCCTTTCTGCCTCTTGGACACGAATAGTTGTTTCCTTTGCTAGATTAGGGAAGTTTTCAGCTACAATTTGTTCAGATATCTCTTCTAAACCTCTGTTTTTCTCCACCCCCTCGGGGATGCCGATGATTCTGATATTGGAACATTTTATTGAGTCAGTAATCTCCCGTAACCTACATTCCTGTGTGTGGATTGTTTTGAGTCCAGATTCTATTTTAGTTTTTTCTTCTACTAACCCATCCTCCAATTTGCCGATTTGTCTTCTGCCTCAGTGACCCTGGCTGTCAGAGCCTCTAGTTTTGCCTGCATTTGGCTCATAGAATTTTTAATTTCTGCCAGATTCGCTCTCATTTCCGCCCTTAGAGATTCTATATTCTCATTAACATTTTTGTTAATACTTTTTTCAAGTCTACACATCATCTTGACCATTGTTACTCTGAATTCCATTTCTGATAAGGCCTGCTGCGCTGATACTCAGGCAACCCTGTTTGGGTAGAGTCTCCGTGTTCCCTGAGAGGGGGGATGGGGATGGGCACCGGCACACTGTGAGCCGGTATTTCCAGGCTTTTGTTCTGTGGTGGCTTTCCCTGGCGGTTTGCTGTGCCTCTTCTGAGAGTCAAAACAGCAGTGGCCGAATCTCAGCATCTGTCTCAGAACAAAGGGATCGCGGACCGTTCTCCACTGATGTTCTGGACACTTTAACTCTGTTACTGTTGGTGCTGCTCAACCCTGCAGCGTCCGGGATGTGCGCCCCATACCCGGCGTCTCTGCCCTCACTTCCAGGGCCAGCGCATCTCTGTCCTTTGTGTTTCTAACACTGCCAGCCGCCCCCGTGCTCCCGGAGCTCCCGGTCTCAGTCTGGATCCAGTCAGCACACCGGAGTTCCGGAGTTCCGTGACAAGTCTGGTGGCGCGCTCCCCGCTCACGGTCTCAGTCTGCTCTCTCGTGGGTGCCGTCCAGGAGTCCGCCTGCCTGCTCCGCCGTGCAGGTGGCTACCGCTTCCCGGCGCCTGAACATGGCGGCTCCCTCCCCCTTCCGTTTATCTTCCGATATCTGTGCGCAGTTTCACGGCTCCCCACTTCGTACCTCAATACTCAGCGCTGGAGATGTTCATTTGTAGAGATCCAGATGTATCTTCCTGCATCTCAGGCTGATTCCGTGGTTGTTCAGGCTGGTCTGGTACTTATCCAGCTCGACTCAGGAGACTGGCTGAAAAAGGGGTCCCCTACTCCTCCGCCATCTTAACTCCTCCCCCAGATGCCGACTTCTATCTTACCACAGAGCTCTACAGTTTGTCCAGTACATCTCCTTCTTGTATACACCAGGGACTTCTCAAATTCCTGCTTCTGTGCTGGGTCCTCTGCAAAGTGCTCTAGCCTTCTGGCACTTTGAGAACAGAGACTTGGTTACTGAACCCCTCTACCTCTCTCTGACGTAAGCCCTGCTGAGTTTCAAAGCTCCCAGAGTTAAGTCCTGTAGATTTTCAAGGCCAGACATTACAAAGGCTCATCTTTCCAGTCAGGTCTTCACGGGCAGGTGTAGGTTTAATCCCCCGGTCCTCAGGGCATGCCTCCATGTCTGTGATATTCTGCCCCATTGGGGGGCACGGCTGTTTTCCCCATGTGGCCTTCTCTCTGCTTTAGCTGTGGAAGGTCTGCTGGTCGCAGGTCATCTGCAGAGTGAGTTGCATTGCACGTAGGTGTTGCCTAGGTGTGTCCGTGGGGGAAAGGGAGGCCAGGATCTTCCCACCCTACCGTCTTCCTCTCTCTGGTAATCTGATGTTTTTTTTGTTATCTCTAAAACCCATAAGGTGAAGCTGAGACCGCAAAATCACTAAGGTTTCTGAACTGTCTTTTGGTTTTGCAACACTGTTATATGGGGTGTCCATACGAAAGGGCCCCCTACGCTTGACCACAGCATTTACCTTGAATGACTATTGGGCCTATTTAGTGGGTGAATATTCTGATCATCCTAAAGCTAGTCCCACAGGGCTTGCATGTGAAGCACATCAGCTGCTTCCTCTGTGGTCTTCAGTTCGGTATTTGTAGGTGGGAGGTGGACCATCCTGCCTCCTACTGTAACACACTTTACTGTGGTGTTTATCCAGTGCGCCAGGCTAGTTGTTCCCTCAGGGGTAATCTCCTGTGTGTCTAGATCACATATAGGCATCTGCGATTGTTCCAGACTGAGCTGAGTTGCATTTCAACCCAAACATGCTCTTCTGTTCTGCAGCATCGAGAGCCATAGGCATAGCCCTTAAATTAGACATTCTCACAGTCCATTTCGGTAAAAGTTCTTCAGGAGCTGATACCAACGTATAAGGGGAAACAATGCTTTCACACAATACCCTCTGATTTCAGCGGTTTCTTGGTCTTGCCCTTTCTGTTTACTACCTTTTTGAAAACCAGAGGTCTTATAGGTACTTTGTTGTCCTTAGACAATTTTCCCCTTGGGATCTGGCTTTGAGGCTAGTAGTTGAAGATCAGACTCATTGAAATCTGAGTTTGATCAAGCATCAATGTCCAATGCAGCGTTCTCTTCTAGATTAATCTCTTTGAGATTAGCTATTAGAATTTAGCTATTGTATTATACAATTACCAATGGATCATGCATTTTGTCTTTTTATTATTTGCATTTCCTTATATATTGAGTGAACCACTTACCTGGGAGTTGAATCCATCTCTAAACTCCATTGGTAACTTTTATTGTTAGTAACTGATTACAGCCAAACTGTTGCTCTGTACCATGGATAATCATGGACCACCCAGGAATCAAAAGTTCCTCATTCTCCTTTCCTTTCTCCTTTCCTTTCCTTTTTTTCCCCCAAACCACATGTTTCCATGAGCTAGGCCATTTTAGCAAAAGCCCACTTCACTGACAGCAACAGTAATATAGGAAAAATTCAGCTTTTTTCTCTATATGAAAAACCCAATTCTTCTCTACTATGACTTTATTCCCTGTGAGTCTCTTTAACATCTTTTTTTTTTTTTTTAAGATTTTATTCATTTGAGAGAGAGAGCACAAGAGGGGAGAGGGAGAAGCAGACTCCCCGCTGAGCAGGGAGCCCAAGGTAGGGCTCGATCTCAGGAAACCAAGTCTCCTGGGGACCATGACCTGAGCCAAAATACAGTTTGCCTTGTGGAATAAATTTGGAAGCATTCCTTACTTTTTAAATTTTTGGAATAGTTTGTAAAGTCTAGGTATTAAGTCTTTTTAGATGTTTGATAGAATTCACCTGTGATGCCATCTGGTCCTAGACTTTTGTTCATTGGGGGAGTTTTTTGGTTACTAATTCAATTACATTCTTAGTAAATGATCTGTTAATATTTTCTATTCTTGATTCAGTCTCACATCATTGTTTATTTCTAGGTATTTACCCTTTTCTTATAGGTTGTCCCATTTGTTGCCATGTAAGTGTAACAGTCTTTTATAATCCTTTGTATTTATGTGATACCATTTGTAACTTGTCCTTTTTCATTTCGTATGTGGACTATGTGTCTTTTTTTCTTGATGAGTCTGGCTGGAGTATTAACAATTTGTTTATCTTTTCAAAGAATCAGCTTTTCGTTTCATTGATTTTTTTTTAATTTTTTAATATTTTGGGTTTGACTTATTTCTGCTCCGATCTTTACTTCTATTACTTTGGGCTTTATTTATTTATTTATTTATTTAGTTAGTTCCTTTAGATGTAAGTGTAGATTGTTACAGATTTTTCTTGTTTCCCGAGGTAGGTAAACTTGCGTTACTAAAAATGTCCCTCATAGAACTGCTTTCGGCTTTTCCCACATATTTTGAAATGTTTCCATTTTTATTCTCAAAGTATTTTGATTTTCTCTTTGATTTTTTTCATTGAGTCATTGGTTGTTAAGTAGCATGATGTTGCGTCTTGCCATGTTTTTGTTTTTGCCGGTTTTCTTCTCGTAACTGATTTCTAGTTTCATGGTGTTGTGGTTGGAAAAGTTGCTTGATGTGATTTTATTCATCCGAACTTGATTGAGACTTGTTTTGTGGTCTAACGTGTGATCTATCCTGGAACATATTCCATATGCACTTGAAAAGAATGTGTATTCTGCTTTTGAATGGAATGTTTTATATATGTCTGTAAACCATCTAATATGTTTTTTAAAATCAAAGTTTTCTCATTGATTTTCTGTCTGGATGATCTAGCCATTGATACAAGTGGAGTGTTAAAGTCCTCTTATTACTATCAGTTTCTTCCTTTATGTCTGTTTTTATTTGCTTTTCTAAAAAAAAAAAAAAAAAAAAAAGATTATGTGAGAGGGGGAGAGAGCACGTGCACAGAGGAAGAGGGATAAGCAGACTCCCCACTAAGCAGGGAGTCCAGTGCAGGGCTTGATCCCAGGATCCTGGAATCGTGACCTGAGCTGAGGCAGATGCTTAACGGACTGAGCCATACAGGCACCCCATATTTTTATTTGCTTTATGTATTTAGGTGCCCCTGTGTTGGGTGTATATATATTTATAAATGTTATATATTCTGGGCGGATTGATTCCTTTATCATTATATGATGAACTACTTTGTTCCTTGTTATAGTCTTTGTTTTAAAGTCTGTTTTATCTGATGTAAATATTCTTAGGCTAGCTTTTTTTTTTTTTTTTTTTTTTTTTTTTTTTTTTTTTTGCTTCCATTTACATGGAAGAGCTTTTTGCGTCCCTCCACTTTCAGTCTGTGTGTCTTCAGATCTGAAGTGAGTCTCTTGTAGCAGCATTTATGTTGGTCGTTTTTATCCACGCAGCTACCCTGTGTCTTTTGATTGGAGCACTTAGTCCACTTACACTTAAAGTAATGATTGATGGATATGTACTTCGTTCTATTTTGTTGATTTCTTTTTTCCAGTTCTTTTTTGTTCTCTTTTCCCCTTCACTTTCTTTCCTTGTGACTAGGTGATCTTGTTTAGTATTAGGCTTGTTTTTCTTTTTTCTTTACTTTTTGGGTACCTATTACAGGTTTTTGGTTTGTGGTTACCTTAGGGATCATGCATAACATTCTATGTATATAACAGTCTATTTTAGGTTGATTGTTGCTTAAGTTCAAACATTCTAAAAGCACTACGTGTTTACCCCCCCCCCAACTTGTATATTTTCAATGACCCATTTTACCTTCTATTATTTTGTATATTATTGACTAATTATTGTAGGTCTACATGATTTTACTACTTTTATCTTTTAACCTTCTTACTAGTACATAGGTGGTTTATCCAGTACCTTTATCATATCTTTCCATTTACCAGTAAGATTTTCTTGTTTCCGGTTATGGCCTTTTCTCTGTGAAGTTTCTTTACTATTTCTTGTAGTGCAGGTTTCGTGGTGATGAACACTTTCTGTGTTTCCTTTTCTGGGAAACTCCTTACCTCTCCTTCAGTTCTGAGTGACAGCCTTGCCAGGTGGAGCATTCCTGGTTGCATTTTTTTTTTTTTTCTTATAGTATTTTGAATATATCTGTCATTCTCCTCTGGCTTAGAAAGTTTCTGCTGAAAAATCCGTTGACAGTCCTAACAAGCTTCTGTACATAACTAGTTGTTTATCTTTTGATGCTTTTAAGATTTTCTTTTAATCTTTAACTGTTCACACATTGATTATAAGGTGTTTATAAACCTTATAATGGTGTGGGTTTCATTTTAGTTGTGATTCTCCTTTATTCCTGCGGTTAAATGTATGTTTCCTTCACCAGATTAGGAAAGTTGTCAGCCATTATTTCCTGTAATGGGTTTTCTGTCTCTTTCTCTCTCTCTTTTCCTTTTCTTGAGCCCCTGTAATGTGAATGTTGTTATGCTTAATGTTATCCCACAAGTTCCTCACACTGTATTCCTTTTTGTTGATTCTTACTGCTTTTGCTGTTCTGGTTGGGCAGCTCCACTACCTGTCTTCCGGGTCACCGATCCATCCTTTGGCATCATCTAATTTGCTGCTGTTTCCTTCTAGTGTATTTTTTTATTTCAGCTATTATTTTCTTCAATATTGATTATTTAAAAAAAACATTTTCTAGATCTTTGGAGTTCTCACTGTGTTCATCTCTTTTTCTCCTGAGGTCTCCTAAAGAACATCTTTATGACCTTTATTTAAAATTTTTACGTACTGGATTGCTTATTTCCATTTCCTTTTGTTCTTTTTTCTAGGGTTTTATCTTGTGTTCATTTGCAATGTGTTCCACTGTCTCCTCATTTTTTTTTTGGTAATTACCTGTGTTTTTTTCTGTGTATTGGGTGTATTATGTACATCTCCTAGGCTTGAAGGAGTAGCTTCATGCAGAAGGTGTCCGTTGGGGCCCGAAAGTACAAAACTTATTGGTAAGCCAGTGAGTGTCGTCAACCAGGTGCCTCAGGAGTAGGCTCTGTGTGGGCTTTTAGAGCATTGTACAGCCCAGCTTCTGGGGGAAGTCCAGCTGCAACTGCTGCAGTGTGTGGGTCTCTTGGGTCTGCTCTGGCATCGCTGGCTGTGAGGCCTTGATGTGACCGGTGCGGGCACTTCAGCGTGTGAGGCTCCCTCCCCTCTCTGGAATGAGGGCTTCTTGGGTGATCACTGGTACGGGCCAAGGTCACCACCTAGGTGTGGCAAAGTGGAAGGCCACTTAGGAGGGGCACCTGCTGGGTTGACGGCTTCGGTGGGGCGAGCTGGCTGAGGAACGGCAGGGTGGGGGTGAGCATTGCTAGTGCAGTGGGTGGACAATGTTTCCAGCAGCGCCAGGCTAGCTTGATAGAATGAAAGCAATTAAAAGAAATTGTCCACCAGCACTTTTGCCCCTGCAGAACATCCCAAGAGATCCCTGCCCCTCAGGCACATACCCTAAGATGAGTCAGTGGGTCTTGTTCACTTGTAACCCAGGCAGTTTTCAAACTGCTGTCACTGTGCTGGGACTTAGAGTGAGAGTGTTCATGTGCCCTTTAAGAGCAGAGTGCTGGTTTCCTAATACTCTGGCTGAACTAGACATAAGTCCTGCTGATCTTCAAAGCCAGATATGGGGGTTCATGTCCGTGGTACAAGTTCTCTGGACTGGGGAACCCCATGTGGAGCTTGGACTGCTTGTTCCTTGGGGGCGGCCTCTACGGGATAGCCCTCCTGGTTGAGGGTGTGGATCCTCCGTAGACTGCGTACCGCTCCTCCTGCCCCTCTTGGTGTGGCTTTTTCTCTAAATCCTTTGTTGTAGTAAAATCTCTTTAGCTAATCTTCAGTTAGTTTCTAGAAGTAGTTGTTTTATATGTAGTTAGAGATTTGTTTTATCCTTGGGTAGAAGTGAGCTCGGGATCTTCCTACTCTGCGGTCTTAATTCCCCCGAGAAGAACGGATATTGTGCAGTTTGTGGAAGAAATGCTGTGTGTAGGTCTGTTACGTCCATTCATTCTAAAGCGTGGTTCATTTCCAATATGTCTTTGATAACTTTCTGTCTGGATGATCTATCCATTGGTAATAGTGGGACATTGAAACCTTCTACTCTTATTATATTGTTGTTTCTTTCCCCTTAAGTCTGTTAGTATTTGCTTAATACATTTGTGGTGCTCTGGTGTTGGGCGCATACGTATTTATGACTGTTACATCTTCTTGATGTGTTGACCCCTGTTTTCTAACACAGTAACCTTTGTTTCTTGTTATTTTGGCCTGAAGTCTGTTTGGTTTAAGTTAAGCTACAACCACCTTATTTTGCTTTCTGTGTGCCTGGAATATCTTCTGTCCCTTCATTTTGAGTCTCTGTGTGTCTTTAGAGCCAAAATGAAATTTCTCTTACGCACCATATAGTTCGGTCTTGTTTTTTACCCGTCCAGCTGCTGTGCTTTTCGACGACTGAATTGAACTCACTTGGATTTAGGGAGATGATGGACATGTAAGGACTTGCTCCTGCCACTTTATCTTTGGCTTTCTGGTTATTTTGTGTTTCCATTACCTTCTGGTTCTGTCTGCGTCTGTAACTTGATGATTTTCTGTGGTGATTGGCCTAGTTCCCCCCCACCGCCTTTTCAGGTTTTAGGGCTCTGCTCTGGATTTTTGCTTTGTGGTTACTTTGACGTTTAAGTACAACGTCTCTTTACTCCCACCCTTTCATGTTTTTGATGTCACAACTTACCTCTTTTTATGTCATGAATTGGTTACAGAATTGTTGTAGCTATAATGGTAGTGCTTTTTCTCCTTGAATTCTTAATTACAGTGTAATGGTTAAGTGCTCTATTCTAAAATAGAGTTAGTTTTCTAATTCTGGTTGTTTTCCACCTTAAACAGAGGTTTTTGTGCTTTTTTCTTTTTTTTAAATCTTGAAGAGCTGCTTTCAGGTTTTTTTTGTTGTTGTTTGTTTTGTTTTGTTTTTTGTTTTTTGGTCAGTCAGCTCTAGAGGTGGTAAACTCCCTCAGCTTTAGTGTCTGGGAAAGCCTTTATTTCACCATCTTATCCAAAGGATAACCTTGCTACATAGGGTACCTTTGGTTACCAATTTTTCTTTCAACACTTTGAATATGTCATGCCACTCTGTCTGGCCTGACCAGTTTCTTCTGAGAAGTCTGATGATACCCTAATGGGGTTTCTTTTGTAGATTACTGTCTCTTTTTCCTTGCCTTTACAATTCTTTATCACAGATTTTGACCATTTCATTATAATGTATCTTGGAGAAGGTCTTCTTGCCCTGAGGTGATTAGGTGTTCTATTAGTTTCTATTAGTTTCTTATATCTAGTTTCTCCCTCAAGTTTGTGAGGTTCTTAGATATTAGTGCTTTAAGTAAACTCTCTGCCCAATTTTCCCACCCTTCCCCTTCTGGTCTATCATTCTTGTTTTTCAAATGGAATCTGATAACTCTCATAGGGTTTCTTGACTTTAAAAAGAAAAACAAGAACTTATTTCTATCTCCTCTGACCTGAGTAACATCTAAGTTCCTATCTTCCAGATTTCCTATTCTCTCTTCCCCCTGATCTTCTATATTTCTAGTACTTTCTGAAGTATTCTTCATCTCACTTACTGATTTCTTTGGCTCAAGAATTTCTGTTAGGTACTTTTTTTTTTAATAATTTAAATCTCTTTAGTAGATGACTTCTTCTGTTCATTAACTTTATTCCTGAGTTCATTAAGTAGCTTTCTTGAATTTTCTTGTACCTTGTTGAATTTCTTCATAACAGCTATTTTGACATTTTTATCAGATTACAATATTCCATTTTTTCCAGTTCACTTGCTGGAGAATTGTTTTCTTTTTCGGTACCATTTTACCATAATTTTTAAGAGTACTTGATGAAATATGTCTGTGCCGGCACACTTGAAGTAGGGAACACCTTTTTTTAAGGTAAGATTTTGTTTACTTGATTCTAACAGTTGACCAGATCGGCAGTTAGAAGTCTTTCTTTCATTTTCCAGAAGGTGGCGATATAACACAAGTTTTTGTTTCTCTTACTGGAGCCGACTCATTGTTGAGAGCAATCATGTTAAAAAAAAAAAAAGTGTTAAAAAATTAGAAACAGAATTGGAGGAGTTGTGAGACTTTAAATGTGCTTATGACCTAGTAGGGGGATTTTTGAATGGGGAAGTCCCAGATGTCTGACTGTGGACCTCTTGTAAAACCCTGGGACCTGGGTGCCTCAGTTGGTTAAGCATCCTGCTTTGGCTCAGGTCATGATCTCAGGGTCCTGGGATTGAGCCCTGCGTTGGGGCTCCTAGCCCCCCCACTCGTGCACACACACGCTCTGTCAAATACACACATAATACACACACACACACACACACACACACACACCTTAAAAAAATAAATAAAACCCTGGGGCCAGTTAAAAAAAACATGTTCTCTCTGTTCTTGTCTGTCTTCTTCGAATTATTTTCCCTCCTCCAAATCATTAAGGTCCTTCCTGAGAGACGTGACTGTTCCTAAAGAGTAGCAGGACTCTCCAACCACAGCCTGTGTTCCTCTTCAGAACTTCACTTGCTCCTTTGATTTTTACCTTCTCTGCTAAAGGCATAACTAGTACCCCTGCAACTAGTGCCACAACCATCTAAGATCAAAACTATTTGTCTTGCTCTAACTTACTTCACGTAGTGTCCTCAAAGTCTATCCATGTGGTTGCAAATGGCAATGGCAGGCTTTGCTTTTTTTTGACGGCTGATTAATTTTCCATCGTGTGCTCTCTTTCTCACATACACGCGCGCACACACACACACACATCTTTTTTTTCCAACCATCCATTGGTGAACACATAGCGTTTTTTGATTTCTTGGCTATTTGAAATATAATGCCGCAGTAAACATGAGTGTGTCCATATCTTTTCAAATTAGTGTTTCGTCATCTTTGGATAAATACCCAGAAGTGGAATTGCTGGATCATATGGTGGTAGTTCTAATTATGGGGGGAGACTCCGTACTGTTTTCCACATTACCTGCACCAATTTATATTCCCACCAACAGCGCACAGGGGTTCCCTTTTCTCTATATCCTCACCAACATTTATTATTTTTGATCTTTTTGATAATAGCCATTCTGATAGTTGTGAGATGATATCTCATTGTAGTTTTAGTTTCCATTTTTTTTTTTTTTTGATTAGTCATGTTGAACATGTTTTTTCATATTCCCATTGGTCATCTGTGTGTCTTCTCTGGAAAAAAGTCTATATGGATTCTCTGCCCATTTTTTTATCAGAATTTTTTCAGGGTAGGGTCCTGAGTTGTATGAGTTTTTTAGGTATCTTGCAGAGTAACCTCTTCTCAAATACATTCTTTGTACATATTTTCTCCCATTCAGTAGGTTGCCTTTCTATTTTTTTGATGATTTCCTTTGGTGTGTAGAAATTTTTTATTTTAATGTAATCCTGTGTTTGTTTTTGCTTTAGCTGCCTTTGCTTTTGGAGTCAGATTAAAGAAATCATCACCTAACCAGTGCTAAGCAGTGCATTGCTTATGTTTCTTCTGGGAGTTTAGTGGGTTCAGGTCTTATGTTCATATCTTTAATGAATTTTGAATTTGCTAATGGTGTAAGAAAGTAGTCCACTTCCATTCTTTAGCATGTGGCTGTTCTATTTGCCCACCACTACTTACTGGGGAGTCGTTTTTGCATTGTGTAGTCGTGGTTCTTCTGTCATGAATTGAAAATTTACGCAGGGTTTATTTCAGAACTCTAAACTGTGTTCCTATGATCTGTATGTTTTTATGTCAATACCATACTATTTTGATTACTATAATGTTATACTACAGTTTGAAATCGGGAAGTGTGATGCCTCCAGTTGTGATCTTTCTTGATATTGCTTTGACTGTTTGAGGCCTTTTGTGGTTCCATTCAAATTGTAGGACTGTTCAATGTGCCATTGAGATTTTGATAAGCATTGCTCTAAATCTGTGGATTGTGCTTCATTAGTATGGACATTTCAACAATATTCTTTCAGTTCGTGAGCATGGACTATCTTATTTGTATTTTCTTCAGTTTATTCAATCAGTGTTTTCTAGTTTTCAGGGTACAAGTCTTTTACCTCCTTAGTTATGCTTATTCTTAGGTATTTTATTCTCTTTGATGTAATTGTAAATGAGATCATCTTGTTAATCTGTTTTTGATAGTTGCCACTGGATAGAAACACAACAGATTTTTTTGTATACTGACAGTTGTATCCTGCAACCTAACTGAATTTGTTGATTAGTTCTAACAGGTTGTGTTTTTGTTTTTGTTTTTAAATCCTTAGGGTTTTCTATATATAATATCATGTCACCTGCAAATTGTGACAGTTTTACTTCTTCCTTCCCCATTTGGATGTCTTTTGATTTTTGCTCCGGCTAGGACCTCCAGTACCGTGTTGGTTAAGGGCGTTTGGAGTAGTCGTCATCGTTTCATTCCTGATCTTAGAAAGCTTTCAGCTTTTCACCATTGCATGTGTTGTTACGTATCGGCTTCTTATATATGACTTTTATTATGTTGTGTTACATTCCTGTATACCTACCTTGTTGAGAATGTTTATCATAAATGGATGTTGAATTTTATCAATTTTTTTTGCATGTATTGAACAGATTATATGACTTTTATTCCTCATTTTGTTACTGTGACACATCACGTTGATTTGTAGTTGTTGAACCATGCTTCACCTCTGGAATAAAACCCATTCGATCTTGGTGTATGATCCTTTAAATGTATTGTCGAATTTTGTTTGCTAATACTTTGCTGGGAATTTTTGTACCTGTGCTCATCAAGAATATTGGTCCATAATTCGTGTGTGTGGATGTGGTGTGCGTGTCTGGTTTTGGTATTAATTTTATGCTGGCCATGTAATACAAGCTTGGAAGGGTTCTCTTGTTTATTTGGAAGAGTTTGAGAAGAATTGGTATTAATCCTTAAATATTTGTAGAATTCACCAGAGAGGCTATGTGTTCTTGGACTTTGGTTTGTTGGGAGGTTTTTGATTAGTGATTCAATCTCCTTACTACAAATCAGTCTGTTCATATTTTCTATTTCTTTTTGAGTCACTGTTGTTAAGTTGTATATTTCGAGGAATTCATCCATTTCTTGTAGCTTGTCCAATTTTAGGGCTTAGAATTCTTCGTATTAACCTCTTAAATCCTTTATGTTTTTTGTGATATCAGTTGTAATGTCTGCTCTTTCATTTCTGATCTTATTTGAACCCTTTTTTTTCCCTTGACTAGTCTAGCTAAATGGTTTTTAGTTTTGTTTTACATTTTCAAGGAACTAACTTAGTTTCATTCTTTTTTTTTATTTTAATGTTTTTTATTATGTTAGTCACCATACAGTACATCCCCAGTTTCCGATATAAAGTTCCATGATTCATTACTTGCGTATAACACCCAGTGCACCATGTAATACGTGCCCTCCTTACTACCCATCGCTGGTCTATCCCATTCCCCCACCCCCCTCCCCTCTGAGGCCCTCAGTTTGTTTCTCAGAGTCCATAGTCTCTCATGCTTCATTCCCCCTTTTGATTACCCCTCCTTTTTTTATCCCTTTCTTCCCCTACCAATCTTCCCAGTTCTTATGTTCCATAGATGAGAGAAATCATATGATAATTGTCTTTTCTCTGCTTGACTTATTTCACTTAGCATTATCTCCTCCACTGCCATCCATGTTGCAGCAAATGTTGAGAATTCGTTCTTTCTGATGGCTGAGTAATATTCCATTGTATATATGAATGGATTAAGAAGTTGTGGTCCATCTGTTGAAGGGCATCTCGATTCCTTCCACGCTTTGGCTATTGTAGACAATGCTGCTATGAACATTGGGGTGCATATGGCCCTTCTCTTCACTACGTCTGTATCTTTGGGGTTACTAAGCAATTATTACTTGTGTAACACTGAACGAAGGCAGCAAAATGTCAAGTATGTGTCTCAGGTGTCATATGTTCAAAAAACTAGAAAGTGAACCCGTGGTCAAATAAACTTGGAAACCAGGAGATTAAACAATTTCCACAGCAGCTTCTTCTCCACAGGCCTTCTTATCCTCTAAAGCACTTGCCCGTTTCCAAGCCAGAAACACGGCAGTGATGCTTACAGTCACCCCCACCCCCACACCATCCTACACGTTTCTGTAAACTCGGTCTTCCACGGCAGCATTCTGGCCATGTCAGCCCACTAGGACCCCAAACAGCCAAGGGCTTGCCAGTCATGATGAAATAACCTCCAGGATGCTTCTGCATTCATAACCAACAAGTGGCCCCACGGCATTCCCAGCCTTTGTTCCTAGTATGCCCCTTTGTAAGCTCTCAAAATGTCAGCCCTAGAGATTAAACCAGACTGGACACCACTGCACAGAGACCTCACTGTTTAACCCCAAGGCCTTTACTCAGTTTCCTCCTCCCATCTTCTTATATCAAACCCTATGCATCTGTCAAAGGCCACTTAGAATGCCTCCTCCCCCAGGTTGTCTTCTTTGACTCCTCAATCTAAAAGTCATCACTTCTTCTGAACACCCATAGAAATTTATCCCTATGATACTTCCCTTCCTACTTGGTTTTGTGCTCCTTGAAGCAGGGGACATTTAATTCATTTGATATTCTCGAGAATGCAAAGCACAATATCTTCCACATAGTAGATGGATGGTAAACACTGCTTGAATGAATTACGAAGCAGGGCAATGGGGTGTCCAGGTTAGGAGTTACAGGATATGTTAAAGATCAAAGATGCTATAAAATAAGGAATTTCAAAAGATCTATTTAAGAATATATAAAGAACTCTCGGGGCGCCTGGGTAGCACAGTCGTTAAGCGTCTGCCTTCGGCTCAGGGCGTGATCCCGGCGTTCCGGGATCGAGTCCCACATCAGGCTCCTCCGCTGGGAGCCTGCTTCTTCCTCTCCCACTACCCTGCTGTGTTCCCTCTCTCGCTGGCTGTCTCTCTGTCACATAAATAAATAAAATC
>NW_024426663.1:43657579-43729256 GCF_017311325.1 Ursus maritimus
TTTTTCTGCATCTATTGAGAGAATCATGTGATTTTTGACTTTTTCCTTCTGCATAATATCTATGACACTGATTGATTTGCGACTGTTGAACCACCCTTGCATCCCAGGGATGAATCCCACTTGGTCATGATGGATAATCCTTTTAATGTACTGTTGGATTCTATTAGCCAGGATCTTGTTGAGGATTTCGGCGTCCGTATTCATTAGGGAAATCGGTCTGTAATTTTCCTTTTTGATGGGGTCTTTGCCTGGATTGGGGATCAAGGTAATATTGGCCTCATAGAATGAGTTTGGTAGCTTTCCTTCTGATTCTATTTTTTGAAATAGCTTTAGGAGAATAGGTATTATCTCTTCTTTGAATGTTTGGTAGAATTCCCCAGGAAAACCGTACAGGCCTGGAGTTTTGTTTTTTGGAAGGTTGTTTATCACTGACTCAATCTCTTCATAATTGGCCTGTTTAAAAAATCAATTTCTTCCTGTTTCAGTCTTGGTAGTTTATAGGTTTCCAGGAAGGCCTCCATCTCTTCCAGATTGCTTAATTTATTGGCATAAAGCTGTTGATAAAAGTTGCTAATAATCCTTCCAATTTCATTGGTGTTGGTCGTGACCTCTCCTTTTTCCTTCATAATTTTATTAATTTGGGTCCTTTCTCTGTTCTTTTGGATAAGTCTTGCCAGTGGTCTGTCAATTTTATTGATTCTCTCAAAGAACCAGCTTCTAGTTCTATTGATCTGCTCTACTGTACTCCTGGTTTCTAATTCATTGATTTCTGCTCTAATCTTGGTCAATTGCTTCCTCGTGCCTGGATTAGGTCTGTCCCTCTGTTGCTGTTCCAGCTTCTTGAGGTGAGAATATAAAAACTGCATTTTAGATTTTTCTATTCTTTTGAGTGAGGCTTGGATGGCTATGTATTTCCCCCTTAGGACTGCCTTTGCAGTATCCCATAGGTTTTGGACCGTTGTGTTTTCATTCTCGTTGGTCTCCATAAATTGTTTAAATTGATTTTTGATTTCCTGCTTTATTGAATCATTCCTGAGCAGGATGGTTCTTAGTCTCCAGTGTTTGAGTTTCTTCCAAATTTTTCCTTGTGGTTGAGTTCCAATTTGAGAGCGTTGTGGTCTGAGAATATGCAGGGAATAATTTCAGTCCTTTGGTATCGGTTGAGACCTGTTTTGTGTCCCAGAACATGGTCTGTTCTTGAGAATGTTCCATGGGCATTAGAATAGAATGAGTATTCTTTGGTTCTGGGGTGTAGTGTTCTATATATATCTGTGAGGTCCAACTCGTCAAGTATGGCATTCAAAGCTCTTGTTTCTATGTTGATTTTCTGCTCCGGTGCTCTATTGCTTATAGTGGAGTGTTGAGGTCCCCTACTATTAATGTATTTTATCTATATGTCTCTTTATTCTGGTTAAGAGTTGGCTTGTGTATCTTGCTGCTCCCCTGGTGGGGGCATATATATTTATAATTGCCATATCCACCTGTTGGATACATCCTTTAAGAATAATATAGTGCCCTTCTGTGTCTCTAACTGTAGTCTTTAAAATCCAATCTGTCTGATATGAGAATTGCTACCCCAGCTTTGAGGTCCATTGGCGTGAAAGATGGTATTCCATCCCTTTACTTTCAGTCTGAATGTATCTTTAGGTTCACAGTGAGTCTCTTGTAGACAGCAAATGGATGGGTCATATCCTTTTTTCCAATCTGCAACCCTGTGGTGTTTTCTGAGAGCATTTAGGCCATTTACATTGAGACTGATTATTGAGAGAGATGATTTTAATGATGCCATGTTGCCAGTAAAGTCTTTGTTTCTATTGATTGTGACTTTCTGTTCTGTATCACTTTTGGGGCCTTTTTACTTTTATAGAACCCCCCTTAATATCTCCTGTAGGGCTGGTTTCGTGGTTATGAAATTGGTCAATGACTAGCGATTCTGGAAGGTCTTTATTTCTCCATCCATTCTGAATGACAGCCTTGCTGGATAGAGGATCCTTGGCTGCATGTTTTTCTCTGAAAGAGCTTTAAAAATGCCCTCCAACCCTTTCTCTCATTCTAGGTCTGTGTAGACAGGTCTGATGTAATTCTGATACCTTTGCCTTGGTACGTGAGAAATATCTTTGCCCTGGCCACTTTCAATACTGTATCCTTGGATCTAATATTTGAGAAATGCACTATGACGTGACGTGGTGGAGGTTTGTCGTGGTTCAGCTTGGGAGGGGTCCTCTCTGCCTCTTGGACATGAATGTTTGTTTCCCTTGCTAGATTAGGGAAGTTTTCAGCTACAATTTGTTCAAATATCTCTTCTAGACCTCTGTTTTTCTCCACCCCCTCGGGGATGCCGATGATTCTGATATTGGAACGTTTCATTGAGGCAGTAATCTCCCGTAACCTACATTCCTGTGTGTGGATTGTTTTGAGTCCAGATTCTATTTTAGTTTTTTTCTTCTACTAACCCATCCTCCAATTCATCAATTTGTTCTTCTGCCTCATTCACCATGGCCGTCAGAGCCTCTATTTTTGACTGCATTTGGCTCATAGAATTTTTAATTTCTGCCAGATTCGCTCTCATTTCCGCCCTTAGAGATTCTATATTCTCATTAACATTTTTGTTAATATTTTTTTCAAGTCTACACATCATCTTGACCATTGTTACTCTGAATTCCATTTCTGATAATTTGGTTATATCCATATCCATTCGTTCTGGGGCAGAGGCCACAGACTCATTGTCTTTTCTTTGCTGGGGGTGGGGGGAACTTCTCCTTCTCGTCATTCTGATGAGGAGAGGTTGCGGGGTTGTCCAGAGCCCAAATTATTGACCGGGACCCAGGCCATGCGCCCTTGTTTTATAGGGATCTTAGGGATGTGGGCTTCTTGATTTTTCAGCCTGCCTTCTGGGGGAGGGGCCTGCCACGCCGATACTCAGGCAGCCTTGTTTGGGTGGAGTCTCCGTGTCCCATGAGAGGGGGGATGGGCACTCTCTGAGCCGGTATTTCCAGGCTTTTGTTCTCTGGCGGCTTTCCCTGGCGGTTTGCTGTGCCTCTTCTGAGAGTCAGAGCAGCAGTGGCCGAATCTCAGCCTCTGTCACAGAACAGAGGGATTGCGGCCCGTTCTCTAGTAATGTTCTGGCCACTTTAACTCTGTTACTGTTGGTGCTGCTCAACCCTGCAGCGTCCCGGGATGTGCGCCCCACACCCGGCGTCCCTGCCCTCACTTCCAGGGCCGGCGCGTCTCTGTCCTTTGTGTTTCTAGCACCGCCAGCCGCCCCGTGCTCCCGGAGCTCCCGGTCTCAGTCTGAATCTAGTGAGCACACGGGGATTCCGGTGTTCCGCGAGATGCCTGGTGGCGCGCACCCGGCTCACGGTCTCAGTCACTCTCTCGCGGGTGCCGTCCACGAGCCCGCCCGCTCCCCCGTGCAGGTGGCTACCGCTTCCCGGTGCCCGAACATGGCGGCTCCCTCCCCCTTCCGTTTATCTTCCGATATCTGTGCACGGTTTACAGCTCCCCTCTTCGTACCTCAATACTCAGCGCTGGAGACGTTCTTTTGTAGAGATCCAGATGCATCATCCTGCGTCTCAGGCTGATTCTGTGGATGTTCAGGCTGGTCTGGTACCTATCCAGCTCGACTCGGGGACCGGCTGAAAAAGGGGTCTCCTACTCCTCCCTCTTTAATCTTTTGTCCTCTACAGTCCCTATTTCATTTATTTCCTCTCTGAGTATTGTTATTTCCTTCCTTTTACTAACTTTGGACCTCATTTGTCCTTCTTTTTCTAGTTCTTGAGGAGTAAAGTTTTTTGTTTGGGATTTTTTAACACTGACTGTAGGTTTTAGTGACTGAACTCCCTCCTACAATTTCTTTAGTTGCTACCTGAAGGTTTTGGTATGTTGTATTTCCATTAGACTCAGTTTTTTTTTTTTCTACAAAATAAAGATTTTATTTATTTATTGGAGAGAGAGAGAGAATGAGAGAAAGCACAAGCGAGAGGAGAGGCAGAGGGAGAGAGAGAAGCAGGCTCCCCGTTAAGCCGGGGAGCCCGATTCAGGACTCTGTCCCATGACCCTGGGATCTTGACCTGAGCCTAAGGCAGACCCTTAATGGACTGAGCCACCCAGGCACCCTAGACTCACTCTATTTTTAAATTTCTCTTTCGATATCTCTTTTGACTCATTTGTTTAGTAGCATGTTGTTTAATTCCTACAGATTTGTGATTTGCCAGGTTTCTTTTGTAATTGATTGCTAATGTTGCACCACTGTGGTTGGAAAGGATGGTTGGTACAATTTCTATCTTCTTAAGTTTATTAAGACTTATTTTGTGGCCTAACATGATCTGTCCTAGAGAATGTTCCATATGCACTTGAGAGGAATAAATAATCCTTTGCTTTTGGATGGAATTTGTTCTGTATTTATCTGTTCGGTTCACCTGGTCTAATGTGTCATTTGTAGCTCATGTTTTTTATTGATTTTCTAACTGGGATGATGTATCCGTTGGTGCAAGTGGGGTGTTATGACACCTATTGCTTTGTTGTCTGTTTCTCTCTTTAGGTCTGTAAATGTTTGCTTTATGTCTCTAGGAGCTTCTCTGTTGGGTGATAAGTACTAACAAATGTTACATTCTCTTGTTGGATTGACCCCTCCATCCTTATGTAATGCCCTTCTTTGTCTCTTATTACTGCCTGTTTGAAAGTTTATTTTGCCTGATATGAGTACAGCCTGATATGCGCACAACCCACTTTCCTTTGGTTTCTGTTTGAATGGAGTATATTTTTCCCTTCCTTTCCCTTCAGTCTGTGGCTTTCCTTACATTTCAGGTGGGTCTTTTATAGGCACCATATAGATTGGTCTTGGATGCTTTTTTTGTTATTTTTTATGGTGTATTTGGATGCTCCAGTGCTGGGTGCATAGATAATTACCGTTATTTTATCCTCTTGTTGGATTGATGTCTTTATCATTTTTTAAAGCTTTTTTTTTCTTTAACTTCGATTTTTTTCTGATATAAATATTGTTACCTTGTTTTTTTTTTTTCCTCTCTTATTTGGAGTATCTTTTTCCATCCCTCCACTTACAGTTTGTCTGTGTCATTACATCTGAAGTCAGTATCTTATAGGTATCGTATACCGTGGTCTTTTTTTTTTTTTTCAAATTCATTCTGTCAGCTTATGACTTTTTTTTTTTTTTAAGATTTTATTTATTTATTTGACAGAGAGAAACAGTGAGAGAGGGAACACAAGCAAAGGGAGCGTGAGAGGGAGAAGCAGGCTTCCTGCCAAGCAGGGAGCCCAGTGCGGGACTTGATCCCAGGACCCTGGGATCATGACCTGAGCTGAAGGCAGACGCTTAACGGCTGAGCCACTCATGTGCCCCTGTCAGCTTACGACTTTTGATTGGAGCATTTAGACTACATACATACATTTATTTATTTATATAATATTTTTTTATTATGTTAGTCACCATACCGTACATCCTTGGTTTTTGATGTAGTGATGATTCATTATTTGTGTATAACACCCAGTGCTCCATGCAATATGTACCCTCCTTAATACCCATCACCGGCCTATCCCAGTCCCCCACCCCCAACCCTCTGAAGCCCTCAGTTTGTTTTCCAGAGTCCACAGTCTCTCATGGTTCATTCCCCCTTCTGTTTACCCCCCCCTTCATTCTTCCTTTCCTTCTCCTACTGATCTTCCTGCTATTTCTTATGGTCCATAGATGAGAGAAATCATATGATAATTGTCTTTCTCTGCTTGACTTATTTCACTTAGCATGATCTCCTCCAGTCCCGTCCATGTTGCTGCAAATGTTGGGTAATCGTTCTTTCTGATAGCTGAGTAATATTCCATTGTATATATGGACCACATCTTCTTAATCCAGTCATCTGTTGAAGGGCATCTCGGCTCCTTCCACGATTTAGCTATTGTGGACAATGCTGCTATGAACATTGGGGTGCATATGGCCCTTCCCTTCACTACATCTGTATCTTTGGGGTAAACACCCAGTAGTGCAATGGCTGGGTCATAGGGTAGCTCTATTTTTAACTTTTTAAGGGACCTCCACACTGTTTTCCAGAGTGGCTGTACCAACTTGCATTCCCACCTTGCAAATAGACTACATACATTTCAAGTAAATGTTGATAGGCATCTAGCTATTGCCATTTTGTTAATTTTCTTCTGGTTGGCAATTCTTCTCTGTTCCTTCCTTCCTTACTCTTTCCTTGTGGCTAATGATTTTGTTTAGTTTTATGCTTGTTTTTTTTTTTTTTTCATTTTTAATTTGTGTGTGTGTGTGTTACAGGCTTTTCATTTATGGTTACCATGAGGTTTATATATAACATCCTGTCTGTAGAGCTGTTCCGTATTAAGTTGGTGGTAGCTTAAGTTTGAATGCATTCTAAAAAAACTTCATATTTTACTCCCCATAACTAATTTTTTAGATAAAATTGATTTTACTAGTTTTAGTTTTTTTACCTTCATGCCAGCTCTGTGATTCCTTTACTACATTTAATATGTGTTTGCTTTTACTCGTGAATTTTTTCCTTTCATTATTTTCTTATGTGTAATTTTGACCTTTGTTTTTCCCCTTAAATACCTTGCTCTGTTTCTTTTAGGTCAGTTTCGCGGTGATATACTCCTTTAACTTTGGGAACCTTTATTTCTCCTTCAATTCCGAATGATAATCTTGCCAGATGGAGTACTCTCGGTTCTAGGTTTCTCTCTTTCATCACTTTGATTGTAATCAGCCACTCACTTCTAGTCTAAGTTTCTGCTGAAAATCAGCTTATAGCTTTATACCTAACCACTTTTTAAAAAGTTATTTAAATTCCAGTTAATTAACATATACTGTGGAATATTAGTTTCAAGTGTATAATATAGTGAGTCAACACTTCCATACATCACAGTGTTCATGATAACAACTGCATTTTTTTTTTTTTTTTTAAGAGAGTGAGGGGGTATGAGAGGGACAGAGGTAGAGGAAGAGAAAGAATCTTAGGCAGGCTCCACACCCAGTGCAGAGCCCAATGCGGGGCTTGATCTCACAACCCTGAGATCATGACCTCAGCGGAAATCCAGTTACATGCTTAGTTGAGTGAGCCACTCAGGTGCCCCACAAGAAGTGCACTCTTTACTATCACCTATTTAACCCATCTCCCTATCCGCCTACCCTCTGGTAACCATCAGTTTGTTTTCTACAGTCAGGAGTCTGTTTCTTGTTTTTCCTTTCTCTTTTCTCCCCTTTGCTCTTTTGTTTTATTTCTTAAATTCCACATATGAGTGAAATCATATGGTATTTATCTTTCTCTGATTGACTTATTTTTTTTTTTTTTAGCAAAATACTCTGTACCTCATCTAGGTCAGTGCAAATGGCAAGATTTCTCTCTCTTTTTTTTTTTTTTTTTTGGCTGAATAATCGTGTGTATGTGTGTGTGCATATATATATACACACATATATACATATATATACATATATATGTGTGTGTATACACATACACCACATCTTTATCCATTCAGCAGGCAATGGGCACTCACAGTATTTTGTTAATTTGACTATTGTATATAATGTTGCTATAAACATCAGGCTGCATGTATCCCTTTGAATTGGGAGTATCGTATTCTTTGGGTAAATACCTAGTATTGCACTTGCTGGATCATAGGGTAGCTCTATTTTTAAAATTCTGAGGCATATCCATATTGTTTTCCACACTGGCTTCACCAGTTTGCTTTCTCCATTTATCTTTAATCGTTGACATTTTAATTATGTGTTCTGGTGTGGACATTCTTGATTGGAACTCTCTGTGCTTCCTGTACTTATTTTTTTCCTTCCCCAGGTAGGGAAGTTTTCAGCTATTATATCTTCAGATAACGTTTCTGCCTCTTTCTGTCTTCTTCTTCCAGGACCCCTATATTGTTTGCTGGTTTGATGTTGTCCAGGATCTCCCTTAACCTGTCTGCATTGTTGTAATTCTTTTTTCTTTTTGCTGTTTCGCTTGAGTGCTTTCCATTACCCTGCCTTCCAGATTGCTGATCTGTTCTTCTGCATCTGCTGCTCTACGGTTGATTGCCTGTAGTGTAATTTTCATTTTAGGTGTTGCATTATTCAACTCTGATTGGTTTTTTTTTTTGTATTTTCTCAGTTAAAGTTCTCTCACTGAGTTCATTCATTCTCTCTCCAGTCGGGTGAACATCTTAAGGACCGTTATTTTGAACTCTTTATCAGGTAGATTGGTTATTTCCAATTCATTTAGTTCTTTTTAGGAGGTTTTTATCTTATTTTTTTGGTGGAGCATATTCCTCTCTCTCTTCATTTTACTCAACCTTCTGTGTTTGTTTCTATGGATAAGGGGAACAGTTGCTTTCCCAAACTTGAAGAAATGACTTGTGTATGATCATTCTCTGTGGAGACTGTGTGTGCCTTGGGACTTTGGCTTACTGGCTGGTGGAGAGGGGTTCTGTCGGTGTCCATGCTTAGGCTGTCCTGGTGGGATGGCTGAAGATGGAGTGGATGTGGGCCAGGGTGATCCTGGGACTCTGCAAGGAATGTGCCCTGGCAGGATAGCTGAAGCTGAAGTGGGTGCAAGCTGGGGTGACTTGGGGCACACTGCACAGGAGTTGGTCTGGCAAATGACTGGAACAGATGCAGGCACAGGCCAAGGATTTTCAGGTCACTGTGTTGGGGGGACACCCTGACGTGGTAGGTGGACCTGAGGCAGTTTCAGGCCAGGCTTTCCCAGCTGCTTGGTGTAGGGTGAGCCCTGGAAAATTGAGGTGGTGTGGTCCTGCGGTATTCTTGGGTCATTTGCACCCATGTCACCTTTCCCAGATGGCTGTAGTTGTAGTGACTCCTGACTAATAATGTCCCATGTACAGTGCACTGAGCACACCTTGGTTGGACATCATGGTCGGGTATGCACTAGGGTCCTGGGCCTTACGTAGGTCATAAGCTGGGTGGGGCATCCAGACTGTGCTCCTATCCATGCTATCAAGTTGGAGGGGGCAATGAAATTGTGACTTTCACCTGTCCTTCTGACCCAGAGAAAGTTTCAGTAGCTCCCTCACAGTTTTTCTGGAGTTCTGAGGCTAGATCCTTTTTATTCTAATTGCTCTTTAAACTGCATTTTTTCCCTGTGCCCCATGGCATCTGGAGCCGGTGTGTAATAGAGCTCAGGGCTTCCCGGGCTTGCAGGCCAGCCAGGATGCCCACACCCTGCTCCTGCTTGCGCTCACAAGATGGAGGGCAACATGCACTGTGGTACTCACCAGTCCCTCCCACCAGGAGAGTTGCAGCAACTCCCCCACCATTGAGTAGAGTTCTGAGGCTGGTTCCTGTATATTTTAGTTGCCCTTCTAAACCGTGACTTTTTTTCCTTTCCCCAAAGCAGATGAATCTGCTTATGGTCCCTCAGTATTCTCTCTCCCCAGTGCAATTGCGGCATCAGGGATGGGGATTTTGTTCACTAACATGCCTTTGTCTCTCTCGCCGTTCTCTGTCTGGTGTCTATCTTTTCTTCTGCAGAAGCTCTTTAGTCAGGCCTCAGTTCTTTAGGAGGAATTGCTCCCCTAATCGGTGTAGATTTGGTATGTCCGTGGAGGTTAGGTCAGCTCTTCCTATGTCACCATGATGGACCAGAATTCTACCATGTGCCTTTTATTTGAAGAATTGAGTCCACTCATTTTACAGTAATTACTGATTGGTAAGTTCTTACTGCCATTCTACCAACTGCTGGCTATAGCTCATCTATTGTTTTCTGCTTTCTTGCTCTCTTCTTTTGTAATTTGATGGTTTTCTGTGGTGATATGCTTAGATTCCTTTATTTTTTGTATGGCTAGTATAGTTTTTTGCTTCATGGTTACCATGCAGCTTTAATAAAATGACTTATATTTATAATAGTCTATTTTACGTGATAACAGCTTACGTTTGAATGCACCTGTTTGACATTGTTAATCTCACCCTCCACGTTTTGTTTTTATGCCACATTTTACATTTTTAAATGTAAATCTCTGACTTATATAGTTATTTTTTGTTTTATAGCCTTCATACTAGCCTTATAAATGATGAATCCACCAACTTTACAAAATTAGAGTATTCTAATTTTACTACATATTTACACTTACCAGTAAGATTTATACTTTATTCTCCTGTTATTAATTAGCCCTCTTTATTTTCAGTTTGAAGAAGGGTCTTTAACGTTTCTTGTAAGAAGGGCTTAGTGATGGTCTGCTTCCGATCTTGCTTATTTGGAACACTCTCTTCGCTTCCATCCTGAATGGTAGCTGCTGTGTAGAGTTTATAGTTGTTTGCTTTCAGCGCTTTGGCTCTATCATGACACTCTCTTCTGGCCCTAAGAGTTTCTGCTGAAAAATCTGCTTATGGGAGTTCTCTTGTACTTAACAAGTGGCTTTTTCTCTTTGAGCTTTCAAGATGCTCTTCTTGTCTTTAGCTTTGGCCATTTTAATTGTGCGTCTTGGTGTGTTTCTCCTTGGGTTCATTGTATTTGGAACTCTTGGTGATTTTGGATCTGGATGTCTGTTTCCTTCCTGAGGTTAGGTGAGTTTTTAGTCATTATGTTTTCAAATAAGTTTTCTGTCCCTTTCTTCTCCTTCTGGGACCCCCGTAATGCAAAAAAAATAATGGTCTGTTTCATGTTGTTCTGTAAGTACCTTAAGCTTGCTTGCTTCCTTTCTTTCTCTCTCTTTCAACCCTGCCTCCGTCTTTGTTGTCTCTTAAAACTTTGCGGTTTCCAAACAGCCAAGTTTATTCTTAGTGGCTCCCAGTATTTCATGGTGTTAGTGTCCTAAATGGGAATACCTCAGCCAGCATTTAGGTTCGGGCTGCTTGGAGCCAGACCGTCAGGCACCAGCTTTAAGTGTGCAAATGTATACAGTCTTACGTGAGTGCGATCATAAATCTCACTGTTACTATCTAGAGGTGTCCCCTGGGTGGCAGTCAGCATGCCAGAAGAGTATACAAGGTCCTTTCCAGGAGATACCAGTGGCCTGGAGTGAAGCAAAGGGGGAGCACAAAGATGACCTCCAGAGGCCTCATCGCTGCAGTGCATGTCATTTGGCCCCTCCGTGAGTGTCAGACGGGAAGCTTGTTCCTCAGGCTCACGCCCCAGAAGTAGCAAATAAGCCTCTTTCATGGAAAGATTAGGGTGTATTGTATTCTGCTGTCTGCACAGTGCCTTGGGTGGTACCCTGCCAGGAAGTGTCAGTCCATTCGTTTAGATCCTTTGGGACGCAGGCATGCCACTCTTGGTGGCCACTGGAGCTAGGTCATTAAGGGGCATCTCCTAGGTGGCAGGCAGAAACACTGAAGCACAAGACCTAAAAAGTAGGCAAAGCACCTAGAATGGGGCTGTTAGGTGTGTCTGGAGCACAGTGTTGGAGAGATACCGGCCCTGGCAGATGTGGTAGCGGGAGAACACCAATAAGCACCAGCTCCCCGAGGTTTCTGGAGAGGATTACAGTGGGCTCTTAGATGTGTGTTTAATTGTAATCCTGGCCTTCGGGCCACAATTACCAAGAGAAGCTAATAGGCCTCTTTCACAGAAAAACCTGGTACCTCATTTTGTTGCCTTTTGCTGTGCTCTTGGTGCGGCAGCCCTTTCAGAACTGTGGGTTACAGTCCTGTGGGGTCCTTAAGCAAAATCTGGGGGAGATTGAAGTGAATGTAGTAGAGGGGAGAGTGTGAGGATGGTGTCCACCAGCTTAAGTCCCTGGAGAAATCCCCAGCAGGCCTCGAGATGTGTATTAAATCAGATGCCTGGCCCTCAGCGTGGTGTCGTAGTGCAGTAAGCCTCTTTCCGGAAGGGCCGGGCGCCTCGCCGTTGATTGCCTCCGTGCCGGTGCCTGAGGTAGGTCTGAGTCCACCAGCCCTGGCGCAGCAGTTTGTCAGTTCGCTATACATTTGTAAGTCTGGTGGACGTGAGTCCCTTTGGGTTTTGAAGCTAGATATTTTGTGGGCTCATCTTCCAGGGGCAGGCCTTAAAGGTTGGGGTGACTGATGTGGGGTTCAAGCCCTTTTCTCCATAAGGAGAAGCTCTTGGTTTTGCGTTCCCTCCTGAAATCTGGGCAGCCAGGTTACCTGTCTACTGGACTAAATCCCGCCTCCCCCAGGGTGGGGTTTATGGCTAAGTCATCTCTCCTGTACGCTTTCGTGTGTGTGTGCGTGTGTGTGTGTGTGTCTTTCCCCCTCATTTGTCCAATGTTTAGGTGGTGTTCAACTAGTTTTTCGGGGTTTTTTCAGAGGATGGTGTTCCATGCACAGATCTGCAGCGGCAGATTGGGGTGTCTGTGGGATAAGGTTGGTTTAGGATCTTGCTACCTCTCTTTCTTGCCCAAGAGCCTGGACTTTTTCCTTTAGTTAATCGCACTAACACCTACGTAATAAGCTGAGCCAGAAACAACAGGGTCACCCTTGATTTCCAGTTGTCACCCCATTGGTATCTTACTGGTTACTGTTACCTACCTACCTTCTAAATAGAACTGTCGCGTGTCCCCCACTCTTCCCCAATATGAAGCCATTTGTAATTGAGGCAAGTGCCTGTAGATAATTCTAATGGCTTTCTAGCACTTGTTCTGCTTCCACTATTGTCTCCTAGTAGTCCATTTCCCATATTGCCATTGGAGGGATTCTTTAAAACTCAAACCTGATGGAGCTAATTTCTTCCTTCGAGACTTTTTCACAGCTGGAGGATGAAATCCAGACTTGGAAAGCGTTTCAGACAAGTGTCAAGATTTCAGCCTTGGCTCATTCTCCTTGTTTTCCACCCTGTGATCACCTGTGTGAATGGCTTTGGCGTATGTGTACACTATGCTTTGAGGTAACTCCCTGGTTTGCATTTGCTGCTCCCTTTGTTCCGGACAATCTTCTTCTACTCTGCCCCTACCGAACTCCTATATACTTTTATCTCAGGCCTCATTTCTTTGAGTAGGCCTTCTTAGAACATTCCAGTTTCCTTGCCTCCATTCTGGGTTAATTGCCCCTCTTGTGTGCTTTCACTGTGTGACCTTTATTGGCACTTAACAAATTGTTCTGTAATTGTTGCCTAGGAAATCATTTTGAAACATTAATTCAGATTTTTTTCCCGGTACCTGCCTGTCTTATATTGTCTCCACCTTCTGAGTGGAAGAAAGGCAATCAGTAGAATTGCTTTAAGGGATAGACAAAAGATGAAAAAAATGGAGACCATAGTTTTTAGTTGAAACTATCTGAGACTTAGAATTCATAAACAAGAAAGTCTAGTGTTAAAGGACTGGGGACATAAATAGATCAGGAAGAAAAGCTGGGCAGCCAGATTACTTTCCACTAGGCTAAAGAGTCTTTGGACATGGTGAATGTGGGGTGATGTAATATAACCAAGGAGTGGCTGTTGCACAGGAAGTGTCCAAAGACCAGAGCGTGCCGTGTGCCCTTTTCTATAGAATATGCCTTTTTCAAGTCCTGTAGGAAGCCTGGCATCTTCCAAGGGTAACAGGTGTATTCTTCTCATGTCTACCTTGTTAATGTTATTGAGAAAGAAATAGCCACAGAGAAGCTTCATTTTTTTAAATTCAAACTGAGGAGTTATTACTAAGGTAGTAAGGTGAAAGTAGGGAATTTCTCCTAAAATCTTTTGTTACTGGTTTGGCCCCCTTAACCTCAGAATCACCAGGAAGTATGTATAATCTTTCTGAAGTCTTGCCACTGGCAAGGACTATTGTCTAAAAAATTTATTTCATAACATTTCAAGGAAGGCATTTTTTTTTTGATGAGACCTTTCAAGATGAAACAAATTTGGTGTTTTTGTTTTGTTTTTAGAGATTTTACTTATTTTAGAGAGCGTGCATCAGCAGGGGCTAGGGGGAGGCAGAGGGAGAGAATCTAAGGCAGACTCCCTACTAGCGTGGAGCCCAGCAGGGGCTCAGTCTTACGACTCTGACTGAGATCACGAGCTGAGCCAAAAACAAGAGTCGGACGCTCAACCAACTGAGCCACTCAGGCGCCCCCAAATGAAACAGATTTCTAATGTTCAGTATTAGACACACACGTTAGGGAGTATTACATTTATAACTATTCGTAATCCATACTAACTTATAAATTTCCCTTTGTTACATTTGTGTGAGTTCAGTGAGGGTCAGGAGTCTAATATATGTATTTTCATGTACAGCAAGAAACGAGAGAATACATCCTATAAATGAATGTTGACAATATAACTGGAGGTCCTTTGTTATTTTTTCCTTGATTTGTATGCTGTCAGTTTTGTCTACCCAGGTAGGTGAGATTCCGGTCAGTGAGTTTGGTTTAGGAACCTATTTTAGACCCATGTGGACCCATGTGAGTATTCCTGGGACCTCACTTGGCTTCTACTTAGCACAGAGTATGGAAGGCTCCGAGAACACACTTAAAAGAAAATATCCAGAAATAGAGCTAATAGCACAATTAGATCACTAAGAGATCTTGAACTTACTAGATCTGCTGTGATGTGAACAGGTTGATGGCGGGATGCTTCAGCATGCCCTGAGGTCCGAGCCCACGGGCAGCCTGCAAGGGTATCTGAAGCATTACCACACATGCACCACGCATAAAACAGACCCACAGCACTTACACATCCCATACACGTTGTCCTTGTCAAATGCTCCTTCCTTAGACTGCGCCAGTAGGATACCAATATGATCATCGGACCCCCAGATGCAGGGATAAATAGTGTTCTGGTAGAAGAGGTGACTTTTCAGTACATTGATAACTGTTCTTAATTCTACAACCAAGAGTTTTATGACCCTGGAATTTAGTCAGTTATGAATTAAACAGTACTTACCTTCCGAGATTACGTATATTCAATTTAACTCCTATGCCTAAATCCCAATCCACGTTATAAAATGTTAGGCTAAAATAATGAATTGACAGTCTTCAGTTCAAGCTCATCGTTGTCCCTAGGATTGCAGGAGAGGAAGGTAAGAAGAAATGAAAACAGGCATCCTAAGACCAAAAATAATATAAATGGAAAGGAAATGAAAAAAATTATCAGACTAAGGCTGAGAAATTCAGGAATATAGTCTCTTAGATATTTATTGTAATCTCCAAAAAATAAAACCAGATTAAACCCAAAGAACAAAACCACTTTCTATACAGAATTCACATACAAACTTAATACCTAATAGAGCACATACAGTTTTTACACAATTAATTTCAATAAAGAGAATTAAAACTTCATAATGTGAATACTTTGTAGCTTTAAACCCAGACAGGAGCTCCTGTGGACACATAAAGAGTCACGATATTTGCTGTGCGGATGTTAGTTTTCAACTAAATGTCACAATCACTATATGAAAACACTAAGCTGTTACTCAAGATTTTCTGAAGCAGAGCCCCACAGTATAGTCCCCGAGGAGCCAAAAGTGCCCGGTTGCAAAGGAAGGTCTTCATCTGAGCGTTTCCCAACACCCTTGATGGGAAACATGGAACTCCAGAAAAATCTCTGGGCACACATCTTTCTTGTTGACGTGGGAGTACACAATGTTTTGTGGTTTGGTGCATGGGCAAAATGTCTAAATCAACTGTTCTAATGTGACGTTAAAGCAGGTTGTGTTCTGTTGCGCAGTCTGGGGCTGCTCAGCAGAGGACTGTGTCAATGCTGCAGCTTGTCTTCTTCAGGGGGACAAAAGCCAGAGAGCCCAGCGGGTAATCTGTTGGGTTTTACAAGGCCAGTTGGGCTCTCTAGAGAAAAGCAAGAATCTTTAGCTGCCCCCTCTGCCACCTTTTCATTCATAGGGAACAGAATGTGACCTTTCCCATTTATTGGCTGACAAAATCTCATCATTATCAAATTCTTGTGGGATCTCTTTCTTGAGTTCTCCAGTTGTTAGAGCTCCCTCATTTTCTATGCTTCTATATCCGGACATCATTCAGCATTTACATAATATCCTGTTGTTTTTTTTTTTCCTTCATTTTTCAGTCAGTAAGTTTATTAGGGGTAGGAACCATACCTCTTCCCTGTTTGATTCCCACAATACTTAGCATATGGTATTCAATAATGGTGACGACTAACTAAATATTTAAACATGCTCTTAAATTATTATTATAATGTTGGCTATGTGCTTTTTTTTTTTTTTTTTAATTTGGCACAAAGTCGTCCCTAATCGCCCTGCTTCTCCCACATTCACTTGACTTCTTCAGGCAGTTTGAGAGCTGAGTACAAATTTCACGCTATCGTACTTAAAATAGGGCCACACATCACTGGTGGGAGCCCGAAGCCATTTAATATGATTGGCACATCTTCACATGTCAATTTCAGACAACTGCTGTAGAAAGAGCAGAAGGCTTCATATGATGTACAGATGGCCAAGGTCATCTAAAACCAACTGGTTTCCATCATTTTTAGTGAACAAGTCAGAACTTTTCTTCCTAATGGTATCATGATTTACTCTGCTAACTAAATGAAAAGGCAAAGCTCAGTATTAAAATGAGTGGTTTGCCTTAAAAGTTAAAATGGTAAATAGGAATTTAAGGTAGGTGACCCACTTTAAATGTCATATAAATAAACAGAGTTTTTGGTAATCCAGCAACCAGGCCTAATTTTTTTTTTTTTTAATTTTGCATCTCACTGAAGTCCTAGGCCACCAATTATAAGATTAACCGAGGGGGTTTGAGGACGAATGTAGGCGTTTCTGTGGAAATACCAAAGCAAATTAAGAATTCTGCCTTTTGCTTCTTCTATATCACCAGCGTGGACAATTGAGAATTGAAAGTGAATATAACATCAACTATAACCTAAAAAGACAGCAACATTTTAGAATTCCCAGGGTTGACAGTGTTAACTTTGCAAACAAAATACAAGGTTGAACAACAAAATATACACACAAATGCAAGAAGAAAAATTCTTAGTACATAGAGCATGTGACCAACATTTCTGAGAAGAATAAATAGGACTTTACCTTATGTGCATATATTTTTTTTTAGGTATCTAAATTAGCCTCTTTTAAGAGAATTCTGGATTTAAGAAGGGAATACCTATATAAAATAAATGACCATCCATTCTGTCTTAAAAATAAAATCCACCATTCTAAAGCGCAAAATTGACATATATTTGCAGATACTAAATGTTTGGTTTTATAGGAAAAAAATTACTTTGAAATAGGCACGGAGGAGTTTCACATGACACCAATAAGGTATTTACTGTATAAACTGCACCACTAGACAAATACAGCTACAAGAAATAATTTGAATAAGTTACACAGCCATCAAAGCATCTCACACATTCATTATAATTCACTCTTTCACTCTAGTTTATATACACTGAGTAAGTCATTAAATATTGCACTTATTGGCCCATGAACCCTCAATTATGAGGTGTTGAAAAATAGAAAACAAATCTATTTTTATAACATATTTCATGCAACATTTAAGACATTTCAGTTCCACAAACACCATTAAATAGTTGTACATTTGGACAGTCCAACGGTATCACATCACGTCTGACATCAACAATATATTAACAGGAATTACAGGAAGTTTTCATTTAGCACACATCCTAGGGATGATGAAACAATGCATGGAAAACCATCCTACTGATACAGCAAACAATCCCCAGTTTCACTTGTATGAGGCGCATGGAACCACTAGACAGGTGTGCGTCACGCTCACGTCCCTGAAAGGCTGGGCGCCTGCGCGGCTCACGTACCATCTGTGTCCTTAAGAACAGCATTCGTGAACCTGAGCAATCCCTAGCCCCAAACATGAATATGGAAATATGGCCGATAAAAAAAAAAGGCCACAGCCAACTCTCAGTTGTCCACTATGAAGGAAAGTATGAACACAGGTGAATGAAAATGCACACGTAAACCCCCAACCTCATTTCAGCAAATGATAACTGGTTGAAACTCCGACAACACTAGTGCTGATGTCAGGTAAATGGTGAAATTTGAGTCTCACTTCCTATTCTTAGTCCTGTCATTCAGTGAGAGGAGACTGTTATAAAAACTGAGATGAAAAACAGTATCAGGAAGTGGAAAAGAGAACCATAACTGGCAAGTTCAGTGTGTCTACCAGCTAGATGTTCTGACAGAGGTTTTGAACTCCTGTATTAGACTGTCTAGAATGTTCACAAAATGTATTTTCCTCTATTCTTCATGAAAATTATGTGCGTAAACATAAATCAGTGTAAAGAATCTTTGTAGACCTTCTTCAACAAAATGTGAGTTACAGTTGGAACGCAGCAAAAGCTCCCTTTTCCCTAGCACTGAGAAAGCACCACGTATGAAAATTTCCCTTCATGAAGAAGGTGTGTGTGTGTGTGGGGGGCAACATCATGTGAGTGGCCCAAGTATAAATATTTTAATCTCCCAAAGGGAATTATTAGTTGACTGGAGTGTCAAGCATTTCTGTAAAGGTGTTTAAGACAAACTAGATTTATTCATGAAATAACAATAGGTACATGTATTTTAGATAAATTCCTGGACCTGTTGCTGCCCCCCCTTAGGGGATACTGTATTTCTAGAATCTGGAGCCCTTTTTAGGTACATTATAGGGAGAACATTTTTTTTCCCCCTTTGGTCATCATACACTTTATCTTTGACCCAATTTGTCCCAATTCATTCCTAAATAGGAAACAGGTTAATGTCTTTAAGTGGCTTTGGTCAAAAAATCACTTTAAATACAAAGCAATCCAGAAAGCTGACCCTGCTGGTTCAGCTCACGGGAAGGACTTCCCGAACTTACTGGGAAACTACGCGAGCGCAGGTAGTCTACACCACGAGGCAAAGTGAAGCCGTGCCGCAGAGCTTGTATCTTCCAGGGGGTGATGAGAAAGGCCACGTGGGTCAAGTTGCTCACATGCTGCCCTGACCTAGCGTACTGATACACAAAGGAACAAAAAGTTTGTTACCAGTCGTGCAATGTCTGTAAGTTAGAGAGAGAGGATCCTTCAGAGAGAGCGACAGGCCACCTCCTAGGTGTTCCACACCAACGCCAGCGGCTCGAGCGTTCCAGTAGTGGATAGAAATGATGAACACTGTTTGGTCTGAAAGGGTGATAATCCTGACTTCAAGGTAAGATCTAGCTCACAGGTTTTCACCTGCAGCGGCTCCCTCAGCCTCGGGACAGTTTGGCGGAGTCTGGAGACACTTAAGTGCAGTGTGATGCCATCTAGTCAACCCAGGGCGGCACAGAACGTGCCGTGCGGTAAGATCTACAGCGGGCCGAGCACAGACTGCCACGCTCGAAAACGCACGTTGCTTTATGGAAGTTCTGGTAAAAATGGAATATTTTACTTAAAAAAAAAATATGTGAAAGTCTGTTTTCAGCATAGACATAGTTAGAATTGGAGGTTTAAATTGCTCCCTGAAAAAGGACCAGTGTGCTCAACAGCAGGACTGTAATTCATCTGGTAAGAGTTCAGTAGGTGCCGCGCGCGTGCTCACCGTGTGTGTGGGGAGGTAGGGGTCTCGGAGAAGTTCGGTTATGAGTTTTAGAGTTTATGCCTCACAGTAATCATAACGGCACTGCAGTGTTCTGCTGTGACTGAAGGCATCATCATCGCTCACTTGACAGATAAAAATCTTAGCACTTAGTTACCAGGCGGCAAAGAGCTACTGACTTGAAGTGAACCTCAGCAGCAACTCCGAGAATCTACTGACAAGTTCACCTCGCGGCAGTAGAAGCTGTTCGGGGGAGGGGTGGGGGGGCGGGCAGCAGCAATGAACTTGATCCACTGTTCAGAAGCAGTTGTTCTTAGGACCCCAAACGTGGGATGCAGCACTTAAACTGCCATCTTAGGACTTCAGAAAGGTCATGCACCTCCTACACTCATTCACATTCCCCCAGTTAGATGCCCATCCACTAGTTGTTCAGTTGCATTAAGAACGGAAAGGAACGTACCGACATCAAAGCTCTCGGAAGCGTTTGCTCTACAATCAGGGTTTGTCTCTAAAAAATGGCAGGGGTGAGACTGGTGAGAAGATGGGTAGCAGAGGAAATCATTCTTGAAAAACTAATTGAATTTCATCAAATACAGCAGAAGTTGGGTGTGAAAAGTGTACACATTTACCCCTGCATGTACTTTTTTAAGGTATCTTGATCTTTAAAATACAAATTTGGGGGGCGCCTGGGTGGCACAGCGGTTAAGCGTCTGCCTTCGGCTCAAGGCGTGATCCCGGCGTTACGGGATCGAGCCCCACATCAGGCTCCTCCGCTATGAGCCTGCTTCTTCCTCTCCCACTCCCCCTGCTTGTGTTCCCTCTCTCGCTGGCTGTCTCTATCTCTGTCAAATAAATAAAATCTTAAAAAAATAATACAAATTTGGTAGGCCATTGGTAAAAATGACTTATGGTTATTTAGACTGTAGTGGGAGTTGGAGGGAATATAGGAGGTTAAGTGTGTGTGTGTGTGTGGCAAAAAGGCTAAAAATCCTTGCAATTACACTGCTCCATTTTTATTATAGTTAGATGACAACAGCAGCTCTGTTAACCCTGTTGTGTTAGTTACTCTTACAACAAATTTTAAAACTAAAATCTCTTCATGAAATGAGGACTAGAGAATATTCTCTCTTCCCACAAGCTTTATAGCAGGATTATAGGTGTGCCTTTACCTGAGCTCTGTGACAGTCCACTCTGGAAACTTCTCAGTAAAATTCACACCAGGGTGGGAGCTTCAGAACAGAGAATGAACTAGGAAGGCTCCAGATTGGAAAATACAAATTATCGAGTTCCTTGGCCATGACACTTGGCCATCAAGCTTCCGTGACCAGCATTAAAGTAGTTCAGCGTAGGCATGCCTGACATGCGACGTAGGCTTCTGACTTGGTCTTTTGGTTGTAGGGGCAATTAATGACGTTAGCAATGATGTTTTCAGGGAAGGGGTTTACACAAAAGCAAAACTCAGCTCTGGCCCTTCCACTTCTCTCACCCTGATTTTGTTGGCCCTTCTACAATACTACATGGGGGAAGGGGCTTATAAGAGCCCTCTTAACATCATACTTCGGTCCTTGACATCTGCACGTGTGTATGGGAATGGGACTCAGGACAGGAAAGTTTTCTTGGCCTTACTGCTTCATACAAGTGAGTTAACAGCTTTAGCCTTGCCCTTGGCCACAGTCTTAGGCGGTCCCAGAAATGCCGCAGACGGACTTCTGGTGCAAACCTGTCTGCTTTGCTCGTCACCCTCCTTTCTCTTGCCCTTCACTGTGAGTTCTAGGATTTTTGAAGTTCGTTGGCCTAGTAAAATCTAAAACATTCTCGCCTTCACTAGGCTGAGGCCTGCCTTGCAGCGTGCCGATGTGGAAATTTATTAAAAATACTTGTATCCTAAGCTCCAGGTGAGAAATGACCTGGGTTTGTTGAAAACGTCCCACACATACTCTTCGTCTTCTAACTTAGTAATAATGTGTGTGACCTAGTTCGTTGACTTTTGGAGATGGTTATTATTCCAACGACACACTTAACCTGTCGGTAACCTTGCTCAATAGACTTGTACCCCAGACTAGAACTGTGTCTAGTTATGGAAAGAGGAAAACCAATCTTGAACATGACCAGCGCTGAAGGGCGATAGAGAATCACCCTAACTAAATGGTCCTTCTAAAGCTGCCCGTCTGTGCCTGCTGCCTTCCTAAAGGCCAGTATTGTGCACAGCTAAGGATGCCAGTTTCCTTCTGCGGCTCAATCAGAACAGCTGGTGAGATTTGTTGGCTTGTTATTCTCAGACGGTCTTAGAAGATCTGGGAGAAAAAATACGGGTGTTCAAATGGTTTTCTCCTCCTCCCCCCACTAAATTGCTTCTGGTGTCCTGAAGTGTTGGTTCACCTTAAAGAGTGTTCTCTCAGTAACTTAAGCACCTGTAAAAGCTTACTGAATGGGGAGGGATATGATTGGGTACAATGGGATTAAAAAATTACAGATAAAAATTGTCTTTTCCTCAACCTTAGAGCCATTGGGATATTGTTTAACTTAAACTATTGGGTAAAAGAAGTAAGGTGAGGTGTGAACAGAAGGCACTGGTTGTGGAAGCAAGTCTCTATCCCATGGGAAGAGGGGCTCTACCAAGCTTCAAATTCATCTCTATTCCATGCCTGCGTGATGGGTCCAGAAAGTGGTAGGGATGGTGTGTGTATAAATGGGGGGACAGTTATTAAGGAATCGGGGGGAAGTCTTTTGAGAAGTCTGCAGCTGTTCCTACCCTTCTTGGTTTAAAGACTCGTTACGTAATGCCTGTCAGTCTGCGCCCTCAAATATTCCAAATGTTGGGCAGAAGTAGTGGCACCGAGAGTCATTGTTTACATAACTAAAGAAGATGGATTAAATCTAGTTCCGGTCTGGGAAATATGATTGCTTAATCTCTTAAAAAATTTGCAAGGGTTTCAAACACAGTGTTTGTTTCTTTAGTTATTAGTAAGACTGAAAACCAGACCCATGACAGTCTCCTGAGATCTCCTCTTGCAATTCCTTGGTTGTCATCCTTACAAGCGAATCGCAAATTTGAACCTGTGTCACAAAATTGTTGTAGTGAAATTACAGTCTGAGGTCCCAGCAGTAGCTTAATTACTTTTGAGAAGAAATCGGAAACAAAAAGAGCCTACAAAGACAAGTAACAAATTACATGCAGATACCAGATGTTTATAGATAGTCCTTACAAATTTGAGATCACATATTTGCCACACATTAACACAGGAAACCTCCCACAAATTGAATGCGTGTATGAGCCACTGACATCAAAGATTTCCCTCAAATAATTACCAGGCAGTAGAAAGGAAGGTTACTCGACCATTTATAAATGCTGTTTGTTGGGGATGTGCCCCCTCAAGCTGCCTGTGTGTGGGGGGGGACATTAACAGCCACAGTTGGGCTGTGGCGGAGGAGGGCTTTCCTTGAGTCTTGTGTTCTGCTTGGCGGCAGTGATGGCCGGATCCGTCTCCAAACTCTCGGACATTTTGTCGCAGATGATATCCACAAGACGCTCAAACGTCTGCTTGACATTAATGTTATCCTTGGCACTTGTTTCAAAAAATTCAAACCCTGGAAGAAACAGACACAGCTTGGTCATTTTATACTTCTGCTGAAAGTAAATGAGACTTGATTATGGTTTTTCCTGGTGATTGTGGGAGACCTAAGAGGGGGGCCTAAGACTCAATTTGAACAAATGCTGTCATCTTGCTACCAAATTTTGTTCACGGGTATGCTGACATTTATTTATGCTCCCAGCATGGCTGAATGAACAACGACCACCAAATCTCTTTGCAAAAGTCTATTTAAGAATCCTCCACCCTGAGTCTGTCTTTGCCCTCCCTTCCTCCAGCTCCTGGCCCCCAGGAAGCTTCCTAGAATCTTTACTGAGACAGGTGATGTGGCCTGTTTTCCTTATTCCATTTCAGATTTGGCCAAAATTGTTAGTGGACCTATTCTCATTAACTGTGATTCCGTATATTTAAAGGGACTACTGACCCCGACCACACTCCCCTCCGACTCTTTCTGAGCCTGCCCTTCTGCGGCCCCACCAAGCTTGGAGGGTTGGCTTTTAGTAAATTTTCAGTACCTAACTGGACACAAGGTGGCACTACAGAGTCAGTGGAGTTAACCTTACATGTGCTTCGACCTCCTTTTGGAAATTTTCGTGCCCTGTTAGGCGAGTAGCCTTCCGGGGCTTTGTCTACGACCGCACATACCTATTGGTGCAGATTTTTCTTGGGCTTCTGTCAGTAGCACTGTTTTTACTGACATTTGGAAAGGGACACCTGGTACATTTCAAACAAGCGGCCACCATTGCAAGAAGGTACAAAAAAATGTGGTCACAGTTGCACACGTCTACCCATCACTGTACCTGGGCAGAAGCAGGCTCTGTCTGCCGTTACCACTCTATTGTTTGCCTTCACATTCCATGGGCTCAGCTTGCTAGTTGCCATGACAACCTCCCCAGTCCATTCAGGGGACTTTGATTTAGGATGTACTGGGCAGGACACAAAAATGCTTTCCTAATCCATTCTGAATTTTACGCCCTATAAATCCTTCTGATTACATCTGGCCCTACCTCAGAGGAGCCACATGGGTTCAGAATGATTAAATCGTGTGATGTTGTCTCAGCTCCTGGGACCCAAGGAGGAAAAACTGGACTAATATTTTACATTCATGTCTAAACCCTCTGACAACCCAGAAATACTTTATTCATCCTTCAGTATTAAGTATTTCTCTTGAGTTAAAGTTTCTAATTTAGTTACGATAGATGACTAGTTGGAGGACTGTAGTTGACCTTGAATTCCATTACTGATTGATTACATATTCTGTTGTGAATAATTGTGGGATTGGGGTTAAAGGAGCATGACTAGGACCAGTGTCTGTAAAATTTGGATATTTCTACCTTCTTGGGCTTGTAGTTTGCTTTCATTAGTCTCTGTGGAGGGTGCTTATAGAGCTCTCTAATGTTCTGGATTTCTTAGCAGAAACCACAAATGTACTTCTCTTTCCTATCCTAATGTTTTTATAACCTATCGAGCTCTGTCATTTGTCTTACAACAATCTGATCCAGATTTTGGAGAACTGAGGTATGGATCTAAACAATATCCTTATTGGGAAGATGTTGGAACTATTTGCATCTTACTGGGGATTTTCTCAGTGCTAAGTGAAGGGGTCTTTAGGTCACAAGATCCTAGGACCCCACTGAATTAGTTACGATCCCTGAATGAGACTCTGAGAAAAAACAGTCCATAGTTGCGCACAGACTCCATTCTCTTTTCTGCTAACTTAGTTTTCTTCCTAATGCTACTTGGGGAAAGCACTGAACTTGCAGGTATCATGAAAGATTTGGCTATTGTGACAAGATAGTAATCCAGGTAAGCTTTTGTGAAATGGGATTCCTTAAATCTGGGGTTTTAGACACAACCTGCTGCTGGTGTACAACTTCAGGTCAGTAAATCCCAGAATGTTCTCAGCGGCTTGACCAGGAAACATGATAACAGTTTGGATCCAACTCTATGACATGTGCCTTACTTCGTTTACAGAGCCATCCACGAGGCTCAAATGAGACTATGTACAAGTCCCCAGCAAACCAGACACTGCTCAGATGATAAACTCACATTTGAAGGGCTACCATATAGTGGTGTATTGTAACTCATTTTATCCATGAGGTAGGTGCTAGTATCGAAAAAATGTATTGGTTAGGCAATGGAGGCACACAATCATCGAGTACTTTGCTGAAACATGTATTTGCTCAGCCTGTAATGGTGAAGCTGACTTTGTACTACTGACCTGGACACGGTCTTGCTCCTCTAGGTACCCTGCAGAAGGAAGCGATTATTCGGTGCCAGCTGAATTGTAAGTTCTATGCTAATTAAGAACTGCACTATATATCAAACTTTGAACATTTAAGTAATCAGAAAATAACTAGTGACTGAGAAAAACATCTGAACGATATCAAGGTGGCCCTGAGGCCAGCTGTGCTGGCAGACCACCTCATGGAAGTGAATTTTTTGGTTTTTCCAATGCATGTCAGTCTCTAAAAAGGCACATAACTAAATGAAGAAATACTTTATTGCTTTAAATGGTTATACTCAGTGAGAGGTCCGATGGTTAATCTTTTTGCTGGCGGAGGGTCCTGCTTCGGGGCGGGGGGGGGGGGGCTGCCAGTTTCTCTGGAGCGTGCGATGCTGTTCGACAGCATTTTTTTTCCACAACTGGAGTCCATCCTCTCAAACCCTGTCTCTGCTTTGTTAGCTGGGTTGAAATGACAACAAAGGGCTTACAACAATCTTAACAGTATCTTCACAAGGAGTAGATTTTACTTCAAACCAATTTCTTTGCTTATCCCTACGAGGCAGCCCCTTCTCAAGTTTGACCGTGAGGTGGCAGCACTGCGGTCCTATCTTCAGGCTCCACTTCTAACTGTAGTTCTCTTGCTCTTATACAAATCTCCATGGTTACTTCCATCCTGAGCCCATCAAAACCCTTCATGAGGGTTGGAATCAACTTCTTCCAAACTCCTGTTAATGTCAATACTCTATTTTGATCTCTTTCCATGAATCACCAATGTGTTTAGTGGTATCTAAAATGCTGTATCCTTTTCATAATGTTGTCAATTCCTGGGCCCACATCCATCAGAGGAATCACTATTTATGGAAGGTAGAGCCTTACAATGTAGAAGGCTTGCAAGTAGCAATGACTCCTTGATGGTTCTCTAGAAGGCATGCAAACCACCCGCTGTGTGGCACAGCAGCAGATCTCTTGGGTGACCAGGTGCATTGTCAATAAGCAATAATGCTCTGAAAATTTTTTTCTCAGCAGGTCTCAACGGGGGGTTTAAAATACTCCGTAAACCATGTCGTGAGCAAATGTGCCATCATCGAGGGGATGGTGTTCCATCCCTAGAGCACAGGCAGCCTCGACGTAGCATAAATTTAAAAGCCCCTAGAACATTTGAAATGGTAAATGAGTGCTTTCGGTTACGGAGATGGCTCCTTCCCTTAAAGCCAGAAGCTAGCTGAGGTTGGCGTGCATAAGCTAGTAAAGACCTATTGCATGACTTCATTTGAGATAAGGCACTAAAGGAGCTCGTTACAACAGTAGCCTCAAAGACACGAAGTGATCCAATAAAATGGTGCTCATAGACAAGTCTGATACAGGGTTGCAATAAAACTAGCTTTGCCTCCATCTGTATACTGAATTAAAGATATAGAAGGTTCTCGAAAAGATTATTTTAGCATCTAGTTGATTCAGGGCAGATGCAAGTTTATAGTGCCATAAGTGATCCTCTCTCTAGCTGACTCATAATCAACTCTTTGTGAGGTCACTCACACCCTACCATTGTATGCTCATGGACATGTAAAGCCCCTGGTCTAAATCATAACAGATTCAAACACCTCACCCTTTATTGTTCTTTGTTGGATTTTTAGGGCCATTCCCTCCCAGTATTTTAACTTCAACTATAGCAAAGTGACCTTATTCTTAGGAATCTTGAACCTCTTCTCTACATACACAGACATTAGGGAGAAGCCTGTGCTTCAATCAGGAACCAGAGTTTTTCTTACTAAACTTGTAAGATCATTTCCAATTTACAAGGTAGGAAAGTGTGGTTCTGCAGTTTAAGGCTGTGAAGGCTGACAGAAATCTCCCGAGAAATAGGTTACTGATTTAGCTTCCAGCCTTGGACACCTGTCCTTCAGACTTGATCAGCCAGTATTCAGAAGTTCAGTGTACACTTGGAATTCACCAGAGACACTCTGACCGTCATTTTTCTTTCTTCCCTCATCAGAACCTCAGAACCTTTCTATCGGAAACGGCCCTGTTCGCAGCTTGGACGAGCCTCGCACTGTAACCCAGTACAGCTCTAGTGCAAGTCTTCATTCCTGATTCTCAACGATCACTCCTGCCCTTTCCAGAGGTTATGACAGGTACAGCTGGGCTTCACATGTGACCTTATGCTTTAGTTTCATTTGCACTGAGGGACTCAACAGAAACTGGCAAACATTTCGTATGGAAAATGGGTTCAAGAAGGGAAGAAAGCCAAAATCCAACTTGTCCTCTTCATATTATGTTTATTGCTAAAAGGGAGTAGAGAGCAGTGGTGCAAATCAGGTCATACTCTAGTGCCCAAGAGTTGTAATCCTGCATCCTGATGCTACAACATTGGAAGGTTACTTTTACCTGAATGGCTTACACACTTCTAACTCCACTCCACTCCAGACAGACTAAACTAGAATCACAGCCAGGGACAGAGTCTTAAAGATGCATTGAGTGCCTCCTTGGGAGGTTCCTTATGCACAGGAGGGGTTAAGATTCAATATTCTCTGTATACCCGTGTTCATAGCAGCATCTTTCACAGGATGGATTGCAAATAGCCATTGACTGAGGAGTGGATTAACAAAATGTGGTATAATAGAATGGAAGATGTGTCCATTTCTTTTTATACCTGAATAATCCAACTGGATGAACCTTGACATTATCTCATAAACCAGTCACAGAAAGACAAATACTATACGATTTCACTTGTGAAATACACAGAACAGTCAACTTCACAGATGCAGAAAGTGGGATGGTGGGAGCCACAGGCTGTGAGTTAATTTCCCTCAGGAATTCTTGAGCTGATTGCCTAACAAAGTGAATGTACATGCTTACCTATATGCTTAAACATGGTAACCATTAGGTGTATCTCTTTTACCCAAATTTATTTTTTTTTCCCATGGTGATAACTACATAAAGAAACAAAAATCTCTAACAGATTTACACCTCAGGGAACTAGAAAAAGAAAAACCGAAGACCCATGGGAGCAGAAATAGAGAGTAAAACCTGTTTCTTTGAAGGTATAAAACAAAATTGACAAACATTTAGCTAAACTCATCAAGACAAAAAGAAGTAGAGCAATTACTAGAAACATAAAACCTACCAAAGCAGAATGGTGAAGAAATAGAAAATAAGAACAAACCAATTGCTAGTAAGGAGAACGTATCCGTAATCAAAACTCCCAAAAGCAGAGGACTTCACCGGTAAATTCTTAAAGTCTTCAAAAAATTCAAGAGGAGGAAACACTTCCAAGCTAACTTTGAGGTCAGCATTACTTTGCTATCACAGCAAAGACACCAGAAGAAAAGAAAATTGCAGGCCAGTATCCCTAATGAATATAAATCCCAAACCCCTCAACAATGCATAAAAAGAGTCCTACACCAAGATCAAGTGCTTTATTCCAAGGAAGCAAGAATGGTTCACCATTTGTTAATCACTGTGATGCATAAACAAAAAGCATACAATCATTCTGTAAAAATGCAGAAGCAGCATTTGACAAAATTCGACATCCATTTATGATAAAAACTCTCAACAAGGTGGGTCTGGAGAGAATGTGCCTCAGCATCATAAAGGCCATATGTGACAGGTCCAGAAGTAATGTCACACTCAGTGGTGAAAAGCTGAAAGCTCTGCCTCTAAACTCAGGAACAAAGATGTTTTCTCTCACCACTTTTATTCAACATAGCATTGGAAGTCCTTGCCAGACCAACAAGGCAAGAAAAAGAAAGGCATCCAAATAGGAAAGGAAAAAATAAAACTAGTTGCAGAAGACATGATACTACACATAGAAAACCCTAAAGACTCCACCAAAAACTTAGAACTAATCAACAATTTCAGTAAAGTTGCATGATAAGCTGTTGAAATAGAATAAAATACCTAAGACTAAATTTAACCAAGGAGGTGAAAAATATAAAACGTCTTCATCAATGTCTTTCATCAGGTACTCTTTGGTCGTGGAATTGGAAGAATTCATGTTCTTAACATGTCCATACTTCTCAAAGCAATCCACACATTCAGTGCAATCGCTATCAAAATTCCAATACCATTTTTAACAGAAAAGTAACAGAGTTCTAAAATTTACATGGAACTACAAAAGCCTCTGAATACGCAAAGCAATCTTGAGAAGAACAAAGCCTGAGGCATCATACTACCTGCTTTCAAACTATTACAAAGCTATGGTCATCAGAACAGGCTCGTACAGGAATAAATAAAAGGCACATGGGTCAGTGGAACAGGAGAGCTCAGAAACAAATCCATGCATATGTGATCAATTAATTGTATATTCTTGGCTCATTTGTCATCAGTGGGAAAGGACTGTCTCTTTAATAAATGGTGCTGGGAAAATGGGCCAGCCTCCTGCAGACTGCAAATGACGCACTAACTTACTTACACCATATACAAAAATGAACTCGAAATGGATTAAAGACTTTCAAACATGGTGATCAATTCCTTGATGTCAGTCTTGATGACTTTTTTTTTTTTACTCTTCAAAAGCAAAGGCAACTAAAGCAAAAATAAAAGCTTCACCACAGTGAAGGAAATCATCAACAAAATTAAGCAGCACCCTACTGAATGGGTGAAAATATGCCCAAACCATAAATTTGACAAGGGGTTAAACAACAACAACTACAACTCAATAGCAAAAAAGGAAACAATCTGGTTTAAAAACGGGCAGAGGATCTGAACATTTTCTGAAGAAGACCTACAGATGGCAAACATATTAATATAAAGGGGATCAGCAACACTAGTCATTAGAAAATGCAAACAAAAACCACAATAATATCACTTCTCATTTCACAGAATAGCTAACATCAAAAAGAAGTTTTAGAGACTCCAGAAAAGGGAATGCTTATGCACATTCGGTGTAAATTGGTGCAGTTGCCATGGAAAACAGTATGGAGGTTCCTCAAAAATATAAACATCCAGTAATTGTACTTCTGTGTATTTTCTAAGAAACATGAAAACACTAATGGACCCCCATCTGTAATGCAGCCTTATATACAATAGCCAACATATAGGAACAACCTAAATGCCTATGGATAAATAAATGGAAAACGAAAAGGTGTATATATACACAGTGGAGTATTATTCGACAATAAGGATGATATCTTGCCATTTGTGCCAACACATGGATAGACCTTGAGGGCGTTATGCTAAGTGAATTAAGTCCGATGGAGAAAGACAAATACCATATGATCTCACTTGCATATAGAATCTAAAACAACGGAAAAACAAGCTCTCAAATACAAAGAACAGATTGGTGGTTGCTAGACATGGGGTGCAGGACTGGAGGTGGGTGAAGCGGGGTCAAAAGATCACATTACAAAATTGAAAAGTGAAGGATTTGCTATCTTCAGACATCTCTTATGGGAATGGAAAATGACCCAGGCTCTTTGGAAAATAATGTATCCCTACATATCCATGGTCACTCCATGTTCTGAAATGCTATTTGTTTTCAAAAGATGTTCTGGGAAATTGAGTCTCTTTCTCCACCCGCAGGAAAATCATAAACACCATTTGGGACACTTGGACTGTCTTCAAATTCACTTTGAAAGAATAATAAGAATTTCTATTGCTTCTATAGAGGGGAAGCAGCTCTTAAAATCATACTGCAGTAAATCATTTTCATCTAATTATTAAGAAATCTATAATTTGGGCTTAGGTTTCTATTCTCAAACTCCTAAATAAGACGTCTTGCTTCCAGATTCTAGTTGCAATTCTGTGGAACCGGATGAACCAGAGTGGCAAAAAGGTCATTCTGCTGCCAGCTGGGTGAAATGTGGGCCAAAACTCCGGATTGTTGAGCTTTCCAGATAGAATTCAGGAGGAGCAATCCTTAAGGATTTGGATATACTTGACGACTCAGGAAGGGCCCCAGACAGCCTTCTAAAGCTGGAGAAAATAACAGGAACTCAGCCAAAGAGTCACGTTGCTACAGTAAGTAATCAGATATTCTGGTCTTTGAGTCCTTGTCATTAGCCAGGCCTGACCAGATGGTAGCTTTCTCCTGCTTCATCAGGATTCTGAAACTATGCAACGGTTATTGTATGGTCTGGACAAATCATGGTGGATGTAGAGAGGGTTTGGTCCTTGGCCCTTCCTACTCCAGACATGAGCTCAGCATTCTCCGTATCAGGGAGAAGTTTAGCTTTGGCTGTACAGAGGACTACAATCCAAAGGACAGTAGTACAACGACAGTGGCCTGTGCTAGGATTCATCCTTTTCTGTGAAGGAAATCTACCTTACTGACTCCCTCTAGTGCAACCCCCCCCCCCAGACGTATGCCCACACACACCCAAATCATCCTCTTAAACCTGTCCACTACCCCTCTAGTGAAGAGACTTGATCCAAGGTCCTTGCAAACTCCTCTTGAGATTGCTATGTGTCCTATTTGGCCCCCAAACTGGTAAACGTTTAAAATTGTTATTTCTAGAGTAACCTCACTAAGATGGCAACATAGATCTTTCTTAACTTTGCTCCGCCTGCACAAGAACAACTAACAAACAATTAGGGATGGAACAGACACCTTTGAAGAATCCTAAAAGAAAGGGAAGAAGTTGAAGCAACTCCATGAACCACAGCGATGAAGACAGCATTAGAGAGGTAAGAGAAGCAGCTGCACATTATGGTCCCAGGACTACATTGCCCCTCCCTTAAGCTGATGCAGGATCATGCTGTACTTCTCCCTGAACCTAGTTCTTCAAGTGGGACAAGAGCCCAGATAAACCTTCGGCACTCCCGACATGTTGGGTTGCTCCTGGGAAGCCTCTGCTCCTGTCTTGCCCTATAGGACTTTTGGGAGAATAAGTGTGGCTCAATCACTGGGATTTTTCCTGTGACAGAGAAGGGGAGAGGAGCTTCAATAATGGACACTCACGTCGTGTTAGACTGAGTTTCTACCTGCAGGACCCAAGTAGCAGTCCCAACCAGGAGCATTGGTCATCCGCACATGGTAGTACAGTCTGTCCAGGAAATGAAGCAACAAAGAGCTTTGATGCCCTTGCAACCTGGGCTGTCCCTAAGTAGGGGGGGCTGAGTCCTAGCCCAGCCATGCCTAACCAAGCAAGGCTGGCCAGACCATGTTAAGCCCCACAGTGCTCAAGCAGGGAGTACAATAGGCTGAAGTAATCCTGTACAGAGTCAAGCCAGTGGTTGACAGTGTGGTTTGGAAATAGGGGGATGGGTCAGGCTGAGTCAAGACCCCAACATGAAGCCTTGGGGGCTGTGGAGCCAGTCCACATACTGGGCCTGGGCAGGGGAGGTAAATCCTATCCTTGTGCATTGCTGAATACAACCTTTAGCTCACCTGACCAGGAAATGTAACCGGAGCACAAGGAAACTGCATAGACCATACAACAGCTGTGCCTGTGATGGGCCATGAATAGAGACCACAGCCCATGGCTTTCCCTGAGAGCAGAGCAAAACGAGTGGTCACATGTACAGTCTTGCCAGATTCAGGTTTCCAAACAATATGCTGTGCAGCCAATATGGCCCACCCTCTGCCCTGCCAAGGCAGAGAAACTAATTCATTGTGCCATATATTCTGAATGCAGTACTCAGCCCTGTCTAGCAAGCCTGACCAAAGAACCCGTGTAAATGTGTAGTTCATGATACAGCCTCACTGGAGCAGGGAATCAAGGCAGCAGTCCTGTCTAACTTTACTTAGCAGCCCTCTACCCCCCTGACTTCAGAACTTGGGCAGTGAACTTGCCTAAAAATAGACCCTAACAGCAAGCCCCATCAACCCAGGGTTATCATCAGCATACAAGTCTAAAAACCCAACTGATCTTATAGGTGAAGAATGGTCTCTGCCAAAGTGAACCTATAATGTCTGGAAGAAGAGACTGCTTACTCAAATTCATAGGTAAAAAAAACCCCAATAGTTGGTGCTAGAGAAATGGAGATCTATGACCTGTCATACAAAAAATTCAGAATAGTTCTTTTAGAGAAGTTTCTGAACTGGGGGGAAAAAAAAACCCACACACACAAGTAAAATTTTAAAAAATGCATTAACAGAATGAGAAGTTCAAGGATATAAAAACACTTAAAAACCCCACAGAAGTCTTAAAGTTGAAAAACACAGTGGCCACATATAAGAACTCAACAAAGAACTTCAAAAGCACAATCATGCTGAATCAACATTTGAGAAGACAACACATTTGAAATTACCAAGTCAGAGGAATGAAAGAAAAAAAGAATACCTACAGGACCTAATGGACACCATCAAAAGAAACAATATCTGCATTATAAGAATTCCAGGAGAATAATAAGAGAAAGGGAGAGATAATGTAAGAAATGGACATCCAGATCCATGAGGCCCAAAGGACCCCAAATAGATTTAACCTGCTAGGGCTACACTGAGACACCTCTTAATTACTAAAACTACAGGAGAAAAGGGAGAAATTACAGACAAGGAAACATCCAAAGACTAGACTATTGGGGGATTTCTCACCAGAAACTTTTCAGGCTAAGAGAGAAGAGGATGATCAATTCAAAATAGTCAAAGGAAAAAAATGTCAACCAATAATTCTATACCCAGCAAAGGTGTCGTCCTTCACTAATGGAGACATAAAGACATGCCTGACGAAACAAAAACAGAGAGTTAACGCTAAACCTGTCTTAAAAATGCCAAAAGGACTTGTTTGGGTGGGAAAGGATGCTAATTAACATCATAAAACATAAGAAAATAGCTTAAAACTCACTGGTAGTGGCAAATACATATTCACAGTTAGAGTCCATAATATGATAATGGTGGTACATCATTTACTTACAGCTCCACTGAAAAGTTAAAAAACAAATATAGTAAAACTAAGCAGAACCACAGTACTCTGCTACTGGTTAAACAATATTAAACTGTAACATTAATAACCAAATCTGTGAAGGGGAGGACAAGCAATGTAAAGTTTAGGAATGCTATTGAAGTTATTTCCAGCTTATAGTATCTTAAAATTATAATACTTAAGGTAAGCCTTATGATAATCACAAGGGAAAAAACCTGCACTAATTACACAAAGGAACGTGGCAAAGAAGCCAAAGCATACTAATACCAAAATACAGCAGGATAACAAACAAGGAATAATTGATCTACACCACAGCCAGAAAACAACAAAGGGGCTACAGTAAGTCTTTACATGTCATTAATTACTTCAAATTTAAATGGTTTAAATTTCTAAGAGACATTAACATGGCTGAATGGATAAAAATCCAAACCCAAGAACATGCTGCTGAAAAAACACTCACTTTAGTCTTAAAGGCACACATAGACTGAGAGTGAAGGGATGGAAAAAGTTATTTCAGGCAAATGGTAACCAAAAAAAAAAAAAAAAAAAGGCAGGGGTATCTATACCTCTATTACACTTAAAATGGTAAAAGAGATGAGGAAAATGTTTAAATATTCTGTTTAGTATAAAAAGGTCACTCCATCAAGAAGGGATAACCATCGTATATATTTATACACCCACCATCAGAGCATCTAAATACATATAGCAAAACAGGGCTAAATGGAGACATAAATACCACTGTAAGAATAGTTGGGGACTTCAATACTCTATTCTCAACAATGCATAGTTCCTCCAAACAGAGAATTTATAAGAACACAGTGAATTGGAGGGGACACCTGCGTGGCTCAGCCAGTTAAGCATCCAACTCCTGATTTTGGCTCAGGTCATGATCTCAGGGTCATGGGATGGAGCCCTGCATTAGGCTCCTTGCTTAGGAGGGAGTCTTCTTGAGATTCTCCCTCTCCCTCTAAAATAAATAAATCTTTTAAAAAAAAGAACACAGCAGATTAGAACACTATAGCGCAAATAGACCTTAACAGAACATCACTCTTCGTAAACACACACCAAATATTAAACCATGAGTTTTAGCAAATTCAATAAGATTGAAATCATACCAGATAGATAGCTTCTCTGATCTCAGCAGTATGAAACTAGAAAATTCATGAATACATGAGAATTGAACAACACTCTACCAAACAACCAAGGGATCAAAGAAAAATTAAAGTGGAAGTAACAAGAGAGGCACTAAATGATACCAGGGAGCTCCTAAATGAAGCTAAACCCAAGGTGAGCAATAAAGATTATAAAAGAATTAAATGAAATAGAGAACAGGAAAACAATAGAACAAATTAAGAAAATTACAAGTTTCTTCTTAGACAAGAAGGTAACTGACAACTCTTTAGCTACACTAATGAAGGAAAAGGAGAGGACCGGAATAAAAAATATTCTAAACTACATGAAGACATGACAACTGCTACCCTAGTAATACAAAGAATGTTAAAAGGCTACTGTGAACAATTATATGGCAGGAAACTGGACCACACAGAAGAAAGAGAAAAATTGTCTGGAACATACAAACTACCATGACTAAATCAGGACAAAATAGAAAATCTGAACATACCAATTATTAGAAAGGCAACTAGATATTTTTGATTATTGATTCAAATGAAGAAAAACCCAAGACTGGGTGGCTTCACTGGTGAGTTCTACCAAACATTTTCAGAAGAATTAAGAGCAATCCTCCACAAACTCCAAAAAAAATGAGGAAGAGGTAACACACCCAAACTCATTTTATGAGGCCAGCATTACCTTGATACTTCAGCCAGGGAAGACCCCTACAAGAAAAAGATGCTACAGGCCAATATCCTTCTAGTATATACATGCAAAATCCTCAATAACATAGTAGCAAATAAATTCAGAACATTAAAAGAAGCATTGATCATGACCAAGTGGGACTAATCCCATAGATGGGAGAATGGTTTCACACAGGCAAATCAATCAATATGATATGTCATACTAATAGAATGAAAGAAAATCATTTCAATAGATGCAAAAATAATCTGATGAAATACAATACCCTTTCATGTTAACAAATTAGGTAGGTTCAAGAAGGAATATACCTCAACATAATAAAGGCCACATATGACAAGCCCACAGCTAACATCATCCCCAATGGTGAAAGACTGAAAGCTTTTCCTTTAAGATCTGGAACAAGAACACAGTGCCCACTCTCACCAATCTCATTCAACAGAGTCCCGCAAGTTCTAGCCATAGCAATCAGACAAGAAGAAAATTCTAAGCCTCCACCAAAAAAACTGTTAGATCTAAACAACAAATTCAGTAACGTTAACATAGAAAAATCAGTAATGTTTCTGTATATGAATAAATTTATCTGAAAAAATAAAATCCCATTTATAACAGCATCCAAAACAGTGAAATACTTAATAAATTTGAGGTGAAAGATCTCTTTTCTAAGACATGAAACAAATCGAAGAAAACACAAATAAATGTAAAACTATTTACGTTCATTAATTGCTGAAAAGCCATCTATAGATTCAATGCAATCCTTATCAGAATTCCAATGGCATTTTTTTAGACGTAGAAAAAATGATTTTAAAATTTATGTGGAACCACAAATCATCCTAAATAGCCAAAGTAAACCTAAGAATACAGAACAAAGCAGGAAGCATCACTCTTACTGATTTCAAACTATACTATAAAGCTATTGTCATCCAAACAGTATGGTCTTGGCATAAAAACTGTCCCAGAGACCAATGGAACAGAACTGAGAAGCTATCTAAAACCCAAGTATAGTCACCTAATATTTGACAAGAGAGCCAGTACTCTATGGAGAGAAGACAGTCTATCCAACAGATGCTGCTAGCAGAATTCCATGTCTGCATGAAGAAGAGTGAAGGTCACTTGATTTATGCCAAGTTGTCTTTCTGTACATTACACTTTCATTGTGTTTTTCATAAACAATTTTTGCCTTACTCTTCTGTGCCTGGGATACTGTGGTTGCTGAGCTGATAAGAGAAGGAGATCTAATGAGGATCATAAAGCCCCATGACTAGTTACTAAACAAACGAGTAGGTTAAAGTCTGTATTATCAGGAAGACCATTTAAGGTAGTTATGTAAAAAGGAATGGCAGACAGAGTAAAAAACTGATCTCAGAATTTCTTCTATAATAAAATTATTAAAATGGAAAAAAAAAGGAGAGTAGACCTGTATCTTACATCACTCACAAAAAAATTTGAAATGGATGAATGATTTAAAACCTGAAACCATAAATCTCTTAGAAGAAAACAAGGGGGAAAAAGCTCCTTCACATGGGTCTTGGCAATAACACCTCCAGCACAAGCAACCTAAAAATAAACAAGACCTCAAACTACAAAGTTTCTGCACAGCTAACAATGAACAAAAAGAAAATACAACCTATGGAATGGGAAAAAAAGGTTTACAAATCTTATCTGATAAGGGGGGTTAATATACAGAATATACCAAGAGCTCATAAAACTCAAAAGCAAAAAACCCAATCTGATTAAAAAGCAGGAAAGAACTCAAGAAGACATTTGTCTGAAGAAGATAGATGAGTGGCCAAATGGTACAGGAAAAGGTGCTCAACATTATCGATCACTAGGGAAATGCAAATGATTTCCACAATGAGATATCACCTCACACCTGTTAGAATAATATAATAAAGACAAGAATTAAATGCTGGCTAGAATGTGGAGATAAGGGAACCCTTGTACATTGTTACTGGTGGTAGGAATGCAAATTAATTAGTGCAGCCATATGGAAAACAGTATGGAGGTTCCTCAAAGAATTAAAAATAGAATTACCATATGATCCAGCATTTTAGCTTCCGGATCTTTATTTGAAGAAAACAAAAACACTAACTTGAAAAAATAATTTGTCTTTCCGTGGTCATTACAGCATTACTTACAATAACCAACACATGGAAACAACCTAATTATCCATCTGTGGATCATGGATAAAGAAGTTGTGGTACATATATGTTTATGTTCACATATATGCACACAAACACAATGGAATTATCCAACAATCAACAATGAAGAATTCCTGCCATTTAAGGCACCATGGATGGACCTTGAGGACATGATGCTAAGTGAAAAAAAATCAGAGAAAAACAAATTCTGTATGGTCTCACATGTGGAATTTGAAACAAAACAATAAACTCATTGAAAAAGTGATCAGATTTGTGCTTACCAGAAGTGGGGATTAAGGGACAACTGGATGGAAGTGGTCAAAACATATTAAGTATAAGACAGTTAAGTACTCGGAATGTAATGCATAACATGATGACTACAGTTAACAACGACCACATAGCAGACAACACTGTTAGGAGAGTACATCTGAAGAGTTCTTATCACAAAGATAAGGTTTTTTTTTTACTTTTTATGTATGACGTGGTAGATGTTAACTAAACTTTTTGGGGTAATCACTTCCTATATGTAACTCAAATGCTGTACACTTTATTTTTTTTAAAGATTTTTATTTATTTGTCAGGGAGAGAGCTAAGCAGGGGCAGCGTCAGGCAGAGGAAGAAGCAGGCTGCCCGCTAAGCAAGGAGCCTGATGCGAGACTCTATCCCAGGACCCTGGGATCATGACCTGAGCCACCCTGGCATCTCTAAATACTGTACGCTTTAAACTTCGTGCTACCTGTCAATTATGTCTCAAAACTGGAAAATTGTTTCTAATTTTTGGCTTATCTTTAACCATTGTAAGAGTGAAGAGTGAAAATGGCATTACAGGGACATGAGTCTTTCCTTCTCCCTCCCCGCCGCTATGATTGACAACTGATTGGATATCCATGACCAGACAAAAGTGCACCAGGACCTGGAAGATCCATCCATCTGTATACCTGAAAGTGGGTGGAGTATATCTCAAAGGAGCGTACAGTGCCCAGGGGGTGGGGGGAAGCACTCCCCTAGATACTGTTTTGGCAGAGGAGGTAAAGGGAGAAGGCACTGAGCAGGAGTAGGTCCAGCTGTGCCTTCTGTAACTGAAGGGACCTACTGCTCCCTCTCAGGAGAGCCTGCAGTGACTGGAGGGGAGGCAAAGGAAAGCAGACAGAACTGAAGGACAGCTTTTCCCAATGTTCTCCTTAGGATCCTGCCAAGAGGACTACCCACCGACCTCTGGGAATACCCATTAAATCTGCCAGCCCCCCCCCCCCCCACCTTATGTTTCTCCACCGGTTTTGTTTCATTTTTTGGGCACACAGTCCCAACCTTAGCAGTCAGTTCTGGCAAGAGAAACTAATAAACCTGGGTGATAGTGCCACCTTCTGGAAAACATAACAGCACAAAAATGATAATTTTTGATGTAAAGTGCTACTGCCTCATTCAAAGTAGTAAACACCTTATGTGATTAGGCAGAAATATGGTACCACAGAATGACAATTTTCCAGCATCCCACGCCAAAGATACAAACTACTGAGGTATAACTGATAGTTAAAACTATTATGAAATAATTCAGCAAACTACAAGAAAACTCAAAAAAGCAACACAATCTCGTGAGCAACATTATAGAAAAGGAGTACTTTACTAAAGAAATTGAAAGTCTAAAAGCAACCTAACAGAAATGGTGGAGCTGTAGAACTGGATAAATGAAATCAAGAGAGCATTAGAAAGGGTTGGAAAGAGAGTAGATCAGATGGAGAATAAGAGCTCAAAAATAGGAATTAGAAGTGATTCAGGGAGAAGAGAAAAGAGACTTGAGATTTAAAAAACAAACACTATGACAACTTTGGGACTCCATCAGAAAGGCCAGCTTAATGGCAAGGATATGGAGCAAGGGGAACCCTCTTATACTGTTGGTGGGAATGCAAACTGGTGCAGACACTGCAAAACAGTATGGAGGTTCCTCAAACAGTTGAAAATATGACCCAGCAATTGCACTACTATTTACCCAAAGGATGCAAACACAGGGATTCCAAGGGGCACCTGCATCCCAATGTCCCCAATAGCCAAAATATGGAAGGAGCCCAGATGTCCATCAACAGATGAACAGATAGAGAATAGGTGGTATTCATACACAATGGAATATTAGCCATCAAAAAAGTGCAGTCCTTCCATTTGCAATGACATTGATGGAACTAGAGTGTATTATGCTAAGCAAAATCAGTCAGAGAAAGTAAAATACCATGATTTCATTCATATGTGGAATTAAAACAGATGAACATGGGGAAGGGAAGGAAAAATAAAATAAGATAAAAACAAGGAGGCAAACCATAAGAGACTTAACTATAGGGAGCACACTGAGGGTTGCTAGAGGGGAGGTGGGTGAGGGGATGGCATAACTGGGTGATGGTCACTCAGGAGAGCACTTAACGTAATGAACACTGGGTGTTATATGCAACTGATGAATCGCTCAACTTTACCCTGAAACTAAAGTATATGTTAACTAACTCTAATTTTAATTTTTTTAAAAGGCAATTTAAGATTAATAGGTATACCAGAAGAGAGGGAGAAGGGGCAGAGATTTTATAAAGAAGTGCCCAAACTTGGCAAAGAACTGGATAGGAAGCCAACATAACACTTTATTATCTAAAGACAAAAATATCTTCTCCAAAACACAATATATTAAAACTGTCAAGTCAGTTCTAAAGAATTTAAAGGCAGCCAGGGAAAGAAAACAACCTACAAAGGGACCCCCATTAAGCTAATAGCAGATTTCAAAGCAGAAACTCTACAGGCCAGAACACAGTGGAATGACATATTCAAACCACTTAAAGATAAAAATTGCCAGCCAACAATACACTAGCAAAGTTATCTTTCAGATTAAAGGAGAAAATAAAGGCCTCAACAGACAAACGAAAACTGAGGGAGTTCAACACCATTAGAACTGTCTTACAAGAAATATTTAAAGCTCTTCAAGCTGAAACACACAAAAAAAGAAAACTATGTAAAACTCTTGATTAAAGTGATAGGTGGTCAGATTTAGGAAAGTGTCCTGTATAACTCTAGCATAAGGGTAAGAGTACTAACAGCACTAACAGTACTATAGCTAACAGTATAGCACTGACAGTAACTATAGCTATTACCACTTGATAAAGTATTATAAGGGATAATTTGTGACATCAAATATATAGAAGGGCAAGAATAAAAGCATTGAACCTTTATAGGTGCAAGAAGATAAGCTGCTCTCAGCAGAAAAGGAGTATTTAACCTATGATATGTTACAGATAAATCTCATCATAACCACATACACAAATCTAGAGCAGACACACAGACATAATAAAAATGGGAGACTAAACAAATCCATGGAAAACCAAGTTACTCAAGGTATACAGGAAAGAAAAAAATATGAAAAAATAAGGCAAAAGATAAAATGTCAACAGTAACTCTTGACACATCAGTCATCACCCTAAATGTAAATGGATTTAGCTCACCAATCAAAAAGCATGAGGCGGCAGGATGGAGAGAAAACAAGACCCAAATTTTGCTTCAGGAGGCTCATTTCGGCTCTAAAGAGACTCTTTAAGACTAAAAGGAAAGGATGGAAATTGATATTCTAAGCCAACAGAGGCTGAAAAGGGGCAGACATAGCCACACTTAGACTATATAGACTTGAAGCCAAAAACAGAACAAAACAAACCCCAAAAAACAAAGGAAGTCATTTTATAATTATGGGGTCAATACATCAAGAAGATGTAACATAAAATCATAAACACGTATGCGCCCAACACCTGAGCACCAACAAATGTATTAAGCAAATACTAACAGGTCTGAAGGGAGAAAGAGAGAGCAATACAATAGTACTAGGGGACTTTAATACCCCACTGTCAGCAATGGATAGATCACTCAGACAGAAAATCAACATGAAAACATTGGAAGTGAACCACACACTACAACAAATAGACTTAACAGATGCAGAACATTTCATCCAAAAAAAGAAGACACATTAAGTGTACATGGATCCTTCTCTGGGGCAGATCATGTGCTAAGCCACAAAACAATCCTCAGTGAATTTAAGACAACTCGAATCATAACTACTGTGCTTTCTGATGACAGTTGGTATGAAAAAAGTCATCAAAGTGAGAAGGTCCACATATAAGTGAAAACTAAGCAACACACTTAAAAAAAAAAGGCCATGGGTCAAAGAAGAAAACAGAAATAGCTTGTCTTCAAAAGAAAGTAACATATCAAATTTTATAAGATGCAACAAAAGCAGTTCTGAGGGGAAAGTTTATACCAATAAACACAGATTAAGAAATTCTCCAATATACAGCCTAGCTTTATACCTCAAGGAACTAGAAAAACTTACAAATTGATGCCGAAGTTAGCAGAAGGAAGGAAATAATAAACATCACCGTGGAAATGAAACATCACAGACCAGAAAAACAGTAGAAAGGATCAATAAAACTAAGAACTGGTTCTTCAAAAAGATAAAACGAACAAACTTTTAGCTAGACTAAGAAAAAAGATGACTCAAAATCAGAAATAAAAGGAGACATTACAACTAATACTAGGGAAATGTGAATAATTTCAAGAGACTAGTAAATAACCAAGAAAAAAAAATATACTTCTAAAAACACACAGCCTATAAAGACTGAATCAGGAAGAAATAGAAAAGCTGAACAAATAGTAAAAAAAATTGTACCAGTGATCCAAAACTTTCCAACACAGACAACTCCTGGACCAAATAGATTGACTGGAGAATTCCACCAAATGTTTCAAGAAGAATTAACACCAATCTTCCTCAAGCTCTTCCAAAATCATCATGGAGGGATCACTTTCCAAACTCTTTCTTCAAAGCCAGCATTACCTTGATACCCAAACTAGATAAAGATACCTCAAGAAAACTATGTCCTGATAAATACCACTGATGAATTCAGTTGATAATGTTTTTTTGAAAATTTTTGCAAGTATATTCAAGAGTAAGTTAGAAGAATTACGCCCCAGGACCAAGTGGGATTATCTCTGAGATGCAAAAATGGTTCACTATATGCAAATCAAAAAATGTAATGCATCACAATAAACTGAAAGATTAAAATCACAAGGTTATCTAATAGATGTGGAAAAAAGTTTGATAGAATACAACATCCTTTCACGATAGGAAAAAAAAAAAAAACATGTTGGATAAAGAAGCCATCTACCTCGGTAATAGTAAAGCCCATATATGACAAACCCATAACTCACATTATACTGAATGGAGAAAAATTGAAGTACTTCCTCTAAAATAAGAATCAAGACAAGGATGCCCACTTTGACCATTCCTATTAAATACAGTACTGGAAGGAAGAAGGCGTTCAAGATGGCAGCATAGGAGCACCCAGAAGTCACCTCCTCTCACAGACTCAGAGTCCATACCTACATATAGAGCACTTCCTACTAAAGATCTAAAAGGTCATTGAGTAGCTTCTGCAAAGCGAAGAACAGAGGAACCACATATAAAATGGCATGAGAGACAGAGACATGGTAATGACAGGAACTCTACTCCCGATGCTGAGAAGAGCAGCAAGGAGGGACATCACTGAGGGGCCTGCATATAGATTTGCAACTTGGGGCTCAGAAAAAAAAAAAAAAGTGGTTTACAGAGCAACTAGACATTAAGCAAAAGAAACCCATTTACTAACCTTAGAGCATCCACCAAATGGTGGACCGATTGCTGGAAAGCTCTCTGGGTCAGAGGTGGTGATGAATACCATTGTCTGTGTTCCTCCTTCAACTTGACAGCCCAGATGAGGGCAGGGTCCAGGCACCCTAGGCAGCCTGCCACTTCAGTGAGCCCTGGACCCCTTGGCCCACACTAAGTCTTGCTGTTCCCGCAAAACACATCCTTTCCTACATCCACCACAATGGCCCTGAATCCAGAACCAGATAGCCCATAGAGGCTTCAGCTCCAGCCATCCCACCAGGGTAGTCCAGCATGCACCCACCCCACCTATCTATCCAGACCTTCCCCTCTGGAAGCATCTGGTGTACATCCACTTCACCCTCCCTGCTGCCCCACAAGAGTGGCCAGGTGCACACTGCCCCAGGAACCCCACCCTATGCGGCCAGGTGCACAGTCTACACAGGAAACATTCCTGCACGAGGGTACTCCTTCAAGATTAGGAAAAGTAGCGGTTTCCTCTAATATACAAAAGTCACATAAAATGAGGAGTAAAGTAAATATACTCAAAATGAAAGGGCAAGGTAAAATTTTAGGAAAAGAACTAAATGAAACAAAGATGAGCAATCTACCTCATTAAAAGCTGAGAAAAATTCAGAGTCATGGGATAAAAGGTGCAGCATAGGAAATATAGTCAATAATATTGTAATAATTTTGTCTGGTGACGGATGGTTACCACGCTTACGGTGGTGAGCATTTGAGTCCCGTATGGAATTGTCCAATCACTATGCTATATACCTAAAACTAATAATATGTCAACTATACTCAAAAAACCAGTAAAATATATAGTACTGGAAGTTCTAGCTAGAGAAATTACTCAAGACAAAGAAGTAAAAGCATCCAAATGGGAAAGGAAGACATAAAATTGTTGCTATTTCCTGATGATAGATCTTCTATATTGAAAATCCCAGAATCCATCAAAAAATTTAAATTAATCAACAGTTTTAGTAACGTGGCATTTTATAAAATCAAGAAAGAAACCAGCTTCACTTTTTTTTACACTACTGATAAAGTATCTGAAAGAGAAAGCAAGCTGTCCCATGCACGGTAGCACCAAAAACTGTAAACTACTTAGGAGTAGATTGAAGCAAGGAAGTGAAACATCTATACGTTAAAATTAACAAGTTTGCTGAAAGAAATTGAGACATAAATGGAAAGGTGTCTTGTGTTCACGGTTCAGAAGAATGAATATTGTTAAAATGGCCACAGAACTCAAGGCCATCTACAAATTTGATGCAATCCCCATCAAAATAACAGATAATCTTCATAGAAGTAAGAAAAAAAAATCCTAAAATTGGAACAATGAAAGACCTCAAATAGTCAAAGCCATACTGAGGAAAAAGAACAAAGCTGGAGGTATCACGCTTCCAGATTTTGAACTATACTACAAAGACAGGAATAAAAACACTGTGTAATGGGCACAAAAATAGATACACAGACCAAAAGGACAGAATAGAGAGCTTAGAATTAAATTCTAGCACGTATAGTCAGCTAATATTTGACAACAGAGCCAAAAACCCACAATGGGGAGAGGACAGTTTATGTAACAAATGGTGCTGGATAAAATTGGGAGACACGTGCAGAACAATGAAAATGGACTCCCATCTCACCCCACTCACTAAAATCGACGCAAAACAGATCAAGGACATAAACATGAGACCTGATTCCATGCAACTCCTAGAAGAATATGCAGGAAAGAGTCTCATCAATATAGGTCTTGGCAATGATTTTCTTTTATGTGGTGCCAAAACCAAATACACACACACACACACACACACAAGCAAGAATCAACAAATCAGACTACCTCAAACTGAAAAGCTTTTGCACAGCAAAACAGTTAAAGTGAAAAGACAACCTACAGAATAGGAGAACATTTTTACAAGACATAAATCAGATAAAGGGTTAATATCCATAATTTGTAAGGAACTCCTGAGGCTTAATAACAAAAAGACAATCTGATTTCAAAATGGCCAGAAAAGGGCACCTGGGTGGCTCAGTCAGTTAAGCGTCTGCCTTCAGCTCAGGTCATGATCCCAGGTCCTGGGATCAAGTCCCACATCGGGCTCCCTGCTCAGTGGGGAGTCTGCTTCTCCCGCTGCTGCTCCCCCTGCTTGTGTGCACATGCACATGCTCTCTCTCTCTCTCAAATAAATGAATAAAATCTTTGGAAACAAATTAAGGCCAGAAAAATTATTTTTCCAAAGAGGACAGCAAAATGGTCAAAAGGCATATAAAAAGATACCCATTACTAGTCATTGAGCAAATGCAAAAACCACAATGAGATATTCTTTCACACCTGTTACAATGACTAATGTCAAGAAGACAAGAGACTTGGTGCTTGGGAAAATGCGGTGACAAGGGAAGCTTTATACAATGTAGATAGAAATGTAAACTGGTCCAACCAGCATGGGAAACAACATGCAAGTTCCTCAGAAGATTAACAATACATCTACCATATGATCCAGCACTTTCACTTCTGGGTATATGCCCAAAGGAAATGAAAACAAGATTTTGACTAGATATGTACACTCCCATGTTTATTACAGTGTTATTCACAATAGTCAGAATATGTAAACAAATGCCCAGCAAGAGATGAATGGATATAAAGATGTGGTATATAAACCACGGACTGTTGTACAGCTATGACAAAGGAGGCCATCCTGCCATTTGGCAGCAACATGGACGGACCTTGAGCACATTGTGCTAAGTAGGATAAGTCAGAGAAAGACAAGCACTGCATGCTATCACATATGTATAATCTAAAAAAAAAAAAAAATCAAACTTGTAAAAAACAAATGGTGTTTACCAGGGAATGAAGGGATGAGTGGGATAAGATTTATAGTGTTTAGGAGTACAAGCTTATAAGGAGTAGTAAATAAGCCTTTGGAGATCTAATGCCTAGTGTTATAGACAGAGACAATACGGTACTATAATTAGGAAATGTGATAAATATTGTTACAACTGCAATTATATTAAAATACATTTCAAATTTATTCAATTAAAATGAAGAGATTGAAAAACCATTGGAATACTGAGGGGCTTTGTGGCAGCGTATCTTGTGTGTCTGCAACTGGCCCACTTCAGGTCGGCCCCCTCTCCAGCTCCACCTTCTGTCACTTCTGTCTCTTTGACATGAAATGCAAGTTTCAGTCATGTTTTTAAAAATTTGAGTATATTCGACCCACAGTGTTACAATACTTTCAGGTATACAACATAGTGATGCAGCAATTAAGTTATGTTTACCACAGATGTAGCTGCCATCTGTCACCATACGACACTATTCCAGCACCACTGACTATGTGCCCTGTGCTGTACCTTTTATTCCCATGACTTATTTATTCCAAAAGTGGAAGCTTCTGTCTCTGCCTTTCTTGCACCTGTATTGCTCATCCCCCCAGCATCCTCCCCTTTGGCAACCACCAGTTTGTTCTCCATATTTATAGGTCTGATTATGCTTTTTATTCATTTATTTTTTATATTCCACATATAGGTGAAATCATATTGCATTTGTTGTTCTGACTTATTTCACTTAGCATAATACCCTGTAGATCCATCCATGTTGTCACAAATGGCAAGATCTCATTCTTTTTGATGGCTAAGTACTATCCCATGGTGTGTGTGTGTGTGTGTAGTGTATGTGTATATATATATATATATATATATGTAATATTCCATTGGGTGTGTATGTATATACATACATACCACAACTTTTTATAAACCATTCCTTTATCAATAGACACTTGGGTTGCTTCAGGATCTTGGCTATTGTAATAATGCTGCAATAAACATAGGGGTACATATACCTTTTCAAATTAGTGTTTGATTTTTCTTGGGGTAAATATCCAGTAGTGGAATTATTATATCATGGGGTATTTCCATTTTTAATTTTTTGCGGAAACTCCATACTGTTTTCCATAGTGGCTTCACCAATTTACATTCCAATCAATAGTGTATTAGGTTTCCTTCTTCTCCACTTGAACTCCTGTTTCTTGACACCCACCTCTCTGTTCACAGCGAAAAAACAGAAGCTACACAGAGAAGGCCTTCTTGACTCAAGAGAAAGCAGAGTATAGTCCTTGACCTTTGTTAAACAAATTGTGTTTGAATCTCACACTTGGCAGCTTTACTTATGTAATTATTTATATCATACATTTTTGAGCTGATGAACTTCAAGACTTGGCTGGGTTGTCACTCATCTGTAAGGTCTTGCTTGATGACTCTATCCTGCACTGGACAGGCACTGCTCCCTACCAATTCTAATTCTGGGTATTCGGGACTTATTGGTTGCTGTTTTCTGTGAGGTGTAAAATTTGTCTAAGCTACCAGTCACCCTTGTAGCCATTTTCAAGTGTACAATTTAGTAGCTTTTAGTACCTTCACAATGTTGTGCAAGTAGCACCAATAATTCTGGAACATTCATTACCAATAGACACTGTATCCAGTAAGTAGTCATTTCCCATTGCCTGGCTCCCCCCACCCTCGTCCTAGGGGCACTTGCTCCCCAATTAGTTGTGCATCCCAGCAGTATCCCACGCAGTATTTAACACAGTGCCAGGCAGGAGCAGGTGTCCAGCAGATGTTGGCTAATTAAAGCACTGATTGCCGTTAATTGGCTGGGGGAAGGGCTGGAATGGGAATGGAAATCTGAAAGAGAATCAATTTTTCCTTTTTTTTTATAGTTAGGAAGTGACCGAACCTATAAGCAATTTTCTCAGCCAAACTATTGCTGGGGAGCGTGTATGTGTGTTTTGGGGTGTGGTTACCAAGCACAGACTTTGACGTTTTATCATTTTGTTTCTGTCCTGTAGAAAAATTATGCCATAATTTAAACCACTTCTATTCAACTGTGAGGAAAGACACATTTCTGAAATATTTGAAGAAATGCAGGGTTGTTACACTTCAGCACCTCATATTGAGAAGTGAAGGTTTTAATGAAGAGATAAGGATCACTTACGATTGGCAGACTGTTTAGATGCAAATAGCTGCTACGTGTTTAAAAAGTGTATTTTCTTAAATCAGTTTAATATCCCCTTACTACTGTAACATTTTAATACGCTTTCAGTAATAAGGAAGACGGTTTCCAGTTTTATGAATTGTCAATAAATTTTTCACAAAAATTATCAAAAAATGGATTGTCAATAACTTCTACGCATAGGACTTCAATTTACAGTAACATTTTTATGCATTGTCAATTAATGGGTTATTTTCACTATGAGGAATACATATGAAAGAGAGCAAATAATATAATAAACTTTCAATTAACAGGGCCCAAACTAATTAGGTTTCATTGTGCTATCCAAGGTTGCGGAATCTTCAGTATAACTTAGCACATACTAAGGGCAGCTACTGTACTAGGCATTTTGCACTGATTTCCTAATCCTGGGACAAGCCCCATTTTTTACTTTTACAGCTTAGAAAAAAAAAAAAGTTGATTTGGCCTTTCTTTGGTAAAACAGAACAGCAACTGAAGTTGGGCTGTAAAGCCTACATTCTTAACCTCTTTACAAGCTTAAAGCTCAACAGTGCCCCCACTCCAACATTATCGAACGATAGCTGTCAACTTCGTAATAATGTTCTTGGGGATTCTTATCTGCTCTAATATGTCTTAATGTTTCCCAATTCTCAAAGTCAGGAAATTCTCCTCAAAGTCTAAATCTAGCTCTTTTGTATGGTAATGCAGCCCAGTTGTCCAGAGTAGATACAAAAAGCATGTGAAGGCTTTGTACAAATTATTGGCTGAAAGGTGTAATTAAGTCATTTCTTAATAAATCTCCTCTCTGGAAAAGGAACCATGTCTCTAATAGCCAGCAGCTGATTTGTTCATTGAGCCCTTAAGGCAGAAGATGAGATGAAGAATCCTAAATCTTTAAACTGTCTTCTTAGAACAGCCATTTCTTTGTCAAATAAAGTCAATCCAGGTTAATGTCAATTAGTTAAAACTAAAGGCAAAAGAGACAGCACTAAGGTATTGTATTTAGACTTATTATGGAAGACTTCTGATGACTTTCCTGGATAAAACATCACGGTTTACTCTGTACTTGGATGGGAAAGAGGTTCCTAGAGGCACCCAAGAGAGTGTATCCTTGGAATCTGGCATTGAGACAAGAAAAAGTTACCCACTGAGAATCAAGTTACTAAGAACGAACCACGAAAAGCATGAGATTAATCATCTGCACAAGTAGTTCATTTCCAGGTAGGACTAACAAGTGACTTGCTGGTGACAGCATGTCATTTCCCAAAATTCTTTAAGGGACTAAGGTGTCTCCCAAGTTTTTAACATGGAGGGCTGGATCTCTTTCTTAGCTGTGGTCTAACGAATTATAAAATTTCCAAGATGTACCATCAAATGAGAAGGGAATTGATCTACATGAGTCAGGAAAAAGGCAAGTCTGGGATGGAGAGTACTTACTGCCCAAGGTGATCGAAGGAGATAGGAGAACGCCTGTATCCAGCAGCGTGGGTATTCAGGTTTGCCTGCCCCCTCATCTCCACTGGGGTGAGGGAGCACTGTCTCTCTCACTCGTACTCCCTCAGTGCCAGAGGCCTGACGCAGAATATGCACTCAGTAGAGTAAGGAATAAAGGAGTGAACGTTACTGGACTCCCTTTTCTTTGATCTAGGGCCACTGAGAAGCCTTATGAAATTGAACGCCTTTCCTAAGGGTATTTTTACTATTGGTCAAAGGATGCACTGATTACCTGACAGGAATATTACCAACTACATGACATTTACATTTCTCAGTACAAATAATAAAAGGCATTTTTAATTAGAAATCAGTCCCTTGTGAGTTTGGTTAGAGTGATTTGTTCTCTTACTATTCCCAGCTCTGATCGTTTTGCCCTGAGAGAAAGGAAAGAACATTGGCAAGTGCGCAGGGCTGATGAACAGACCTGACCCTCTGCCAGCCTCATTCCCGAACTGTGTGTTTCACAATTCAGCATGAACAAATAATCTGCCTTAATTTTAGCTCTTTTAACTCTCAAAACTTACATTCTACCCAGATGCTACGGTTTGTATTTTTTTTTTTTACAGTTTGTATTTCTTATACCAGACTTTAATTTTATTGTTAAGTAACATGAATAATAGCAATTTTTGTTTTTAAAAACCAAATAAAAAACAAAGCCAGTTTACACAGATCTCTGTGACATTGAACTGTGTGGGTTTTTAAACATTTCATATAATAGGTTTGCAAGTTCATGTGAATGGGAATAGAGTTCAGCTTGAAGGATTCTAAGAAAAGGAGAAGGGTCCTGGTTCTGAGCCGAATTCAGGTAAGAAAAATGAGAAATGGGCCATTTTGTTAGGTGGGGCAGGAGAGAGCCAATTTGAGACTGGTTAGAGGAGAAGTTTTGATCTGCAAATGGTAGACAGCAGTGGGACTTGGGCGCTGTCAATCAAGAACATGTCCAGCATCTGGGCAGCCCTTGAAGGATCTGGGCTCGTGGGTGATAGGGATACCCCAGAGACCAAGTACGTGTTGGCAGAGATCTGTAGGAGTAAGGAGTATAAGAAGGATCGCCTAGGTTAATGGGGTTGACTAAAGAGAGCAATGAGTAAAAGAGGGACTTGCCAAAGCCTGGAGGATTCATGAACTAGGAAATTGGAGAGGGTGAGGTAGAGAGGAGGTCTAGAAGAGAAGCAGTGTGCCGAACCCAGAAGTCAGTGAGAAACAGGAGTGTTTTACCCAAAGCTGCTTCATGGGTGTCCCATCCCGGGATGGAAGAACATCAAATTGATCATCCAACCTGAGTCACTGATGAGGTTGAAAGGGGCTGTTATTAATCCTTACACTGGGCAACGAACATAAATGGAGACTCTCCCGAGCAAACGAGCATGCATGGTAGCTTCCTTCATAAGAAACAGAAATTTGCCGGGGAGGACATTGCACTTGCCAGCAAAGACAGTGGATGTCCATAGGTTATGAAATAATGGGAGGTCAAAAGTTACCAGGAATGGGAGAGCTCCAATGAGACAAGGACCAGCGGAGGTACAGGTCCCTTCCTGTACCACCCTATGAGTATGGCCACACCTAAACCAACCCAAAGCCATTAAAATATACCCTGCTGGTTTATTTTATACCTCCTGGGCACACGTAGCTAAAAAGAACGTGAGCCAGTGGAAATAATAGTCAGATGGCAGTGCTTCTCTGCAGACAGCTGTGTGCAGACAGGTACTTGAAGCCTTTAAATAGCATTGTTGGGGCTCCCTGCTGAATCTAAAAGTTGGAAATTCCCATTAATGAAAATAAACACTACACTTAAGATTTAAATAAATCTCTAAAAGCTGCTGAAGAAAAGAATCAAAACTTTTTGGAATAGGTGGTCTGAGTTTTAAAAATAGACTTCAGGGCAAGGCTGTCCTCCTCATTATAGTTTCTGTCTCCCTCAACCTGGCTTAATTACGGTATTATTTTCATAGGGACAAGGGGTTGAGATGAAAAAATTGAAGGAAAAAAGCATCATTATTTGTTAAAGTGGGGTGGCTGGAGGCAACAGTGCAGGTATGAACCAAAAAAGAAAGCTTTACTAAATGTCCAAGGTGGGAGGACCTACCACCAGGACTGCTCATGCTTTTCCGGCATGGCTGCCCCAGTAATAAGTGGCCCTCAGCAAGAGTGGGTATCCTTGTCGTGTTCCTGATCTTAAGGGAAAGGCTTTCAGCTTTTCCCCAATGAGAATGATATTCGCTGTAGGCTCTCCTTGCAACAGCAATCAGACAACAAAAAGGGATAAAAGATATTCAAATTGGCAAAGAAGAAGTCAAACTGTCTCTCTTCGCAGATGACATGGTACTCTATATAGAAAACCCAAAAGACTCCACCCCCAAACTACTAGAACTTATAGAGCAATTCAGTAAGGTGGCGGGATACAAAAATCAATGCTCAGAAATCAGTTACTTTTCTATACACGAACAATGAGACTGAAGAAAGAGAAATTAGGGGATTCATCCATTTAGAATAGCACCAAAAATCATACATTATGTCGGAATTAACCAGAGACGTAAAGGATCTATATTCTAGAAACTATAAATCACTCTTGAAAGACATTGAAGAAGACACAAAAAGATGGAAAAATATTCCATGCTCATGGATCGGAAGAATTAACATAGTTAAAATGTCCATGCTACCCAGAGCAATCTACACTTTCAATGCTATCCCGATCAAATTACCAATGACATTTTTCAAAGAACTGGAACAAATAGTCCTTAAATTTGTATGGAACCAGAAAGGGCCCCGAATTGCCAAGGAACTGTTGAAAAGGAAAAACAAAGCTGGGGGCATCACAATGCCAGATTTCGAGCTGTACTACAAAGCTGTGATCACAAAGACAGCATGGCACTGGCACAAAAATAGACACATAGACCAATGGAACAGAATAGAGAACCCAGAAATGGACCCTCGGCTCTTTGGGCAACTCATCTTTGATAAAGCAGGAAAAAACATCCGGTGGAAAAAAGACAGTCTCTTCTGGGAAAATTGGACAGCTACATGCAAAAGAATGAAACTTGACCACTCTCTCACACCATACACAAAAATAAACTCCAAATGGATGAAAGACCTCGATGTGAGACAGGAATCCATCAAAATCCTAGAGGAGAACACAGGCAACAACCTCTACGACATCAGCCAAAGCAACCTTTTTCATGACACATCTCCAAAGGCAAGAGAAAAGATAAATTGAACATGTGGGACTTCATCAAGATAAAAAGCATCTGCACAGCCAAGGAAACAGTCAGAAAAACTAAGAGGCAGCCCACGGAATGGGAGAATATATTTGCAAATGACACTACAGATAAAAGACTGGTATCCAAGATCTACAAAGAACTTCTCAAACTCAATACGCGAGAAACAAATAAATCAAAAAATGGGCAGAAGATATGAACAGACACTTTTCCAATGATGACATACAAATGGCTAACAGACACATGAAAAAATGTTCAAAATCATTAGCCATCAGGGAAATTCAAATCAAAACCACACTAAGATACCACCTTACGCCAGTTAGAATGGCAAAAATTGACAAGGCAAGAAACAACAAATGTTGGAGAGGATGTGGAGAAAGGGGAACCCTCTTACACTTGGTGGGAATGCAAGCTAGTACAGCCACTCTGGAAAACAGTGTGGAGGTCCCTTAAAAAGTTAAAAATTGAGGGGCGCCTGGGTGGCACAGCGGTTAAGCGTCTGCCTTCGGCTCAGGGCGTGATCCCGGCGTTATGGGATCGAGCCCCACATCAGGCTCTTCTGCTATGAGCCTGCTTCTTCCTCTCCCACTCCCCCTGCTTGTGTTCCCTCTCTCGCTGTCTCTCTCTCTGTCAAATAAATAAAGTCTTTAAAAAAAAAAAAATTGAGCTACCCTACGACCCAGCCATTGCACTACTGGGTATTTACCCCAAAGATACAGACGTAGTGAAGAGAAGGGCCATATGCACCCCAATGTTCATAGCAGCATTGTCTACAATAGCCAAAGCGTGGAAGGAACCGAGATGCCCTTCAACAGATGACTGGATTAAGAAGATGTGGTCCATTTATACAATGGAATATTACTCAGCCATCAAAATGAACGATTTCACAACATTTGCAGCAACTTGGATGGGACTGGAGGAGATAATGCTAAGCGAAGTAAGTCAAGCAGAGAAAGACAATTATATGGTTTCACTCATTTATGGAACATAAGAAGTAGGAAGAACGGTAGGAGAAGAAAGGGAAGAAGGAAGGCGGTAAAGAGAAGGGGGAATGAACCATGAGAAACTATGGACTCTGGGAAACAAACTGAGGGCTTTAGAGGGGAGGGGGGCTGGGGGAATGGGATAGGCCAGTGATGGGTATTAAGGACGCACATATTGCATGGTACACTGGATATTATACACAAGTAATGAATCATGGAACTTTACATCAAAAACTTGGGATATACTGTATGGTGACTAACATAATAAAAAATTATTATTAAAAAAATAAGTGGCCCTCAGCAATGACACTTTTCGGTCAGAATGAAGCCCATGAGTGAAGCATGGGAGACTATGGACTCTGAGAAACAAACTGAGGGCTTCAGAGGGGAGGGGGGTGGGGGAATGGGATAGACTGGTCATGGCTAGTAAGGAGGGCACATATTGCATGGTGCACTGGGTGTTATACGCAACTAATGAATCATCGAACGTTGCATCAGAGACCAGGGATGTACTGTATGGTGACTAATATAATGTAATAAAAAAATAAATAAAGTTAACATTATAAACAAACAAACAAAAAAAATGAAGCCCATGAATTGAAATTAGCTATAATGAACAATTCTGACATAGCCACAATGACCAAATCTTAGAATTTGCTTTACTTTCTCATAGCGGTTTCTCATGTTATACAAAAATACATCTAATGACGGCAACTCAACCTCCTCCCCCATTTAATTTCATAGAAAAGGGTGGCTATTTGCATCTGAACAGTAATTTTCTGTTATCTTTAAAAGTATGGATTTCAGGATTGCAGTATAAGACTAATTCTTTATGTTTGCTCACTAGACTTGTCCCATTCACCCTATGGTTGGTTCTCCACCAAGTATCCCCATTCTCTCTGCCTCTTTCCAGGTTTTTCCCCTTCTGCAGGTTAACATGCTGATTCTACTCCCAGGTTCTCGCTACATGAGGACTTCAACTCATTACTCAAGCCAGGCAGCTAAGATCATCTCTGACTCTTCTATATCCTCAGCCTCCAGAATCCAGACATTCACCAAGTGTTATTTTTTCGATTGCCTCAAAATTTAAAAAGCTGTCTTTGCATTTGCATCCCCACTTTCACTGCTCAGTTTAGATCTGTCCTTCTCAACCTTCAGCACACTCAGGTGACACATATGGAGGATATAAATCAGGGGTTCTCTGCTGTATATTAGAATCATCTTGAATAGCTAAGACACTCAGGTTTGTACTCCAGCTTCAGACATTTTGACTTAAGGGACCAATGTGTGCATGTGCTTCCTGTTTTCCCTCAACAATTCACCGTCTAATCAGGGGTCTCCAAACATTTTAAATAGTACACTTCTTCCAGTTAAAAAAAAGTTCAGAAAGAGTGATGTCAGCATCATGACATCAGCTTTGTGAATCATTTTTTTTCTCTCCCCTCTTATTTACTATGAATTGGATGTTCATAACTAAAAAAAAGTGCCTCTGACATTACACCAGGACACCCAGGAGATTTCTACCCACTCATACATCAGAAAGTAGATGGATGGGACCTTGAAGGGGGCTGAGAATCCAAAGCATTTGGTGAATTTGCCCCACTCCCACTTGCCACAATGGGGACAAGTGAAACTAGAGTGCAAAGCAGGACAGACACTCATTGGAGGTGAAAACTTTGTAGAATTCCATCCAGGATTCTTTGAGAAGATAAACAAAATCACAAACCTTTAGCTAGACCAAGAAAAAAAGGATAGAAGACTCATAACTTGAGAAATAAAAAATGAGACATTACAACTGATACTACAGAAATACAAAAGATTGTAAGGGACCATTATGAGCAATTATATCACAACAAAGTACATAACCCAGAAGAAATGGATCAATTTCTAGAAACAAAACCTACGAAGACTGATGAAGAATAGAAAATCTGACCAGACTAATAATGTATTGAGATTAAATAAGTAATTGATATCCCTGATGAATATAAATGTGAAAAATCTCAACAAAATAATAGCAAACTGAATTCAAGAACACATAAAAAGCATTATAAACCATGACCAAATGGGATTTATCCTTGGAAAGCAAGATGGTTCAACATATGCAAATTAAAAAATGTAATAGATAATGATAAGATGAAAGAAAAACCACATGACCATTTCAATAGATGCAGAAAAAGCATGTGATAAAATACAACATTCTTTCATGATAATAAACATTGGCAGCTTTGGTATATAAGGAACATAACATAATAAAGGCCATATGACAAACCCACAGCTGACATTATAAAACTCAATGGAAGAAAACTGAAAGCTTTCCTTTAAGATCAGACAAAGGTAAGGATGCACACACTCTCACCACTCTTACTCAGTGTAGTTCTCAAAGGTCTACCTAGAACAATCAGGCAACACAAAAAATTATAAGACATCCACATCAGGAGAGAAGAAGTAAAGCTGATGCCATTTGCAGAGGAGAGGGTTCTGTTTATAAAAATCTCAAAGACTCACCCAAAATAACTGTTGGAAATAACAATTTCAGTAAAGTTGGAGAATACAAAAATCACCATAGAACATCATTTGAATTTTTTTTTAATATTTTATTTATTTATTTGACAGAGATAGAGACAGCCAGCGAGAGAGGGAACACAAGCAGGGGGAGTGGGAGAGGAAGAAGCAGGCTCATAGCAGAGGAGCCTGATGTAGGGCTCGATCCTATAACGCCAGGATCACGCCCTGAGCTGAAGGCAGACGCTCAACTGCTATGCCACCCAGGCGCCCCCATCATTTGAATTTTTATACACTAATGAGGAAACATCTGAAAAAGAAATACATAAAATCATCCTATTCACAATAGTGTGAAAGCCAATAAAATTCTAAGAATAAATTTAACCCAGAAAGTGAAAGGTCTGTAAAATAAAAACAAGAAGTTGTTAAAAGAAATCAAAGCAGATACAAACAAATGGAAAGACATCCTGTGTTCATAGATCGAAAAGATTTATATTGTTAAAATGGCCATAGTACCCAAAGCTATCTATAAACTCAGTGCAATTCCCATCAAAACAGCAATTGTATTTTTCATGGAAAAAAATCTAAAATTTGTATGAAACTACAAAAGACGTTGAATAGCTACAGCTATCCTCAGGAAAAAGAACAAAACTTGGAGTTACCACACATCTGGATTTCAAACTACACTACAAAGCTACAGTAATAAAAACAGTATGGTACTGACACAAAAAGAGACACATAGACTGGCAGAACAGAATAAAGAGCCAAGAGTAAATTCCTGGTTCCATGATCAACTAATATTCAACAAGGTAGCCAAGAGCACCCAGTGGAGAAGGGATGGTCTCTTCAACAGATTTGGACCCCTATCTTAGACCACTCATAATAATTAACTCAAATTAATCAAAAGTTTAAACATTATACTGCTACTATAAAACTCCTAAATGAAAACGTAGAGGAGAAATGTCTCGACATTAGTCTAGGCAATGATTTTTTGGATATGACACCCAGAGCACAATCAACAGAACCAAGATTCAACAAATGGGACCACCTCAAAGTTAAAAGCTTTTGCACAGCAAAAGAAACAATTTGCACAATGAAAAGGCACCTTACAGAAAGGAGTATTTTGCAAACCATCTATCAGATAAGGAGCTAATATCTAAAATATATAAAGAACTCAACTCACAATAAAAAAAATCTGATTAAGAAATGGGCATTTATCCAAAGTCATTCAAATGGCCAGAATGTCTATGAAAAGATCTCAACGTCTGTTGCAATGGCTATAATCAAGAAGCCAAGAGATACAAGTGCTGGCAAGGGTATGGAAAAAAGGAAAACCTCACACACTGTTGGTAGGAATGTAAACTGGTCCCAGCAATATCAAAAATATGAACTTTCCTCAAAACTAATAGATCTGCCATATGATCCGGCAATTCTACTTCTGGGTATATGCCCAAGGAAATGAAAACAGAATTTTGAAGAAATATTATGCACTCTCATGTTTATTACAGCATTATTCACAACTCCCAAGATACGGAAACGAGCTAAGTGTCCATCAATGGATGAAAAGATATGGAAATTGTGGTACATATACACAATGGATATTATTCAGTGAGAAAAGAGGATATCCTGCCATTTGCAAGAACATGGATGGGCACTGTGCATATTATGCTAGGTGAGATAAGTCCGACAAATTTAAGTGCTGTATGCTATCACTTATGTGTGGAAATCTAAAAAGCCAAACTTGTAAAAACTCAATAAAATAGTGGTTACTAAGGGATGGGGATTGGGGAATAGGAAAGATGTTGCTGAAGGGTACAATCTTACAACGGGTAGTAAATAAGCCCCGGAAATCTAATGCACAGCACAGTAAATGTGGTAACAATATTGTACTATAATCATCAAACTTGATAAGACACTAGAACTTCATTATTCCAACTATTAAAAAGACTATGTAAGGTGATAGAGGTGTTAATTATCATTACAATGGCATTCATGTTACAATATAATATAGTATAAATATATGAAATTAACTTTATACACCTTAAATTTACAGTGTTGTATGTCTAATATATTTCAATAAAAAAAGCAAAACAAAGATAAGATTTGACACTAATATAGAAATATTTATGAATTATAATGTACTATTGGAGTGATTCATTATAAAAGCGAACTAAAAAAATGTATGAGTATTCATATGCAAAAACTGTAAGTGTTAACATTTTCTGTCTGCACCCCGGCTGATCTTAAATACCACTGCCAGGGTAAATGGTCAAAAATGAAATGCGATCTTTATGTCACCCAACTGTTTAAGACATAGCACTGGTTCTGTAGCACTTAGAAGATGAAGCCCAGTTTTTCAGTCCTACAAAAAGGCTCTTCATGGTGTGCCCGCTGTCCCAGCCTTAGATCTCTCCAGATCTGTTTCTTCAGCTTAGAAGGACAGTCATCTGTTGTCCACCTAATGCATCTTACTTATACTTCAAGACTTGGTTCAAACATCATCTCCTCAATGTCACCATTCCCAGTCTTCAGAGAGGGGATATTTACCTTATAAGCTCTTCTAACACTGAGTCACATCTCTTTTATGGCAATATATATGGTCTTTTGTCCCTCACTGGACTAGAATCTGCTTGGGTGGGGGGTGGCAGAAGACTGGTCATACTGTTGCTTTGCTCACAGCACCTGGCCAATAGGTGGTGTTCAATTACACTGAATGACTGAATGAATTAATACAATACTGTAGTGATTTCCCAAATTACTCAGAAAAGCATTTATCTCCAGTCCCCCCAAAGAAATAAATTCTTAAGGTGACCCCACTGCACTCTGGGATGAGAATCTACAGCACATTTGTTTTAACTCAATGACTCATTATACAATTCCAACCACACTTTGCGAAATTCTCACTGGACCCACTAATTATATACCGTTCTGTAACCTTATATTGCTCTTCTGACCACGAAAATCCTTATTAAAAGTGTTGTAACTATTGGCCACGGGGGGCCAGACTAGGGTAGTGCGTAAGGTGTCAGGAGGAAGCCAGCTTTGTGGACCAGCCCCCTGAGGCAGAGCAGCAAGGTTGCAAACTGTGAAAAGCATCATAAAGCACAACTTCCTTCTGCTGGCTCTTTAGTGCTCTGCCATTTGTTGTTATTGTTTTATTTTGTTTTTCCCTGTACATTAGTAGTTCTCAAACATGACTATGTCTTGGAATAACCTGAGACTTAAAAGAAATACAGTTGGGTTTTGGTCCAAGACGGTGACATAGAGGGGCGCCTGGGTGGCAGAGCGGTTAAGCGTCTGCCTTCGGCTCAGGGCGTGATCCCGGCATTCCGGGATCGAGTCCCACATCGGGCTCCTCCGCTGGGAGCCTGCTTCTTCCTCTCCCACTCCCCCTGCTTGTGTTCCCTCTCTCGCTGTCAGAGCAGGGGGCATGGGGAGAGGTGAAATAGGTGAAGGGGATTAAAAAGTACAAACTTTCAGTTATAAAGTAAAGTAGTGATGGAATGAAAAGCACAGCACAGGGAATATCATCAGTAATATTCTAATAGCTTCATAGGACAGGGACTACACTTACAATGGTGAGCGTGTGGCAGTGTATGTACTTGTGGAATCGCTATGCTGTACACCTGAAACTAAGGTAATATTACATGTCAACTATACTTCAATTAAAAAAAAATTAAAAAACAATGAAGCACATAGACACAGAGAACAGACTGATGGTTACCAAAGGCCGGGAGTGATCGGTGGACAAAATGGTGAAGGGGGACAAAATATATAAATTTTCAGTAATGAAATAAATCAGTCTTGGAAACACAATGTATAGCATGATGACTTCAGTTAATGATGCTGTACTTTTATTTAAAAGTTGCTTTGAGAGTGGATCTTAAAAGTTCTCATTGCAAGAAAAGAATTTTTCTATGTAGGGTAACAGGTTAACTACAATTTTTGTGGTGATTGTTCTACAATATATACAACTATCAAATCATTATGGTGTACTCCTGAAACTAATATGATGTTATATGTCAATTACTGCTGCAACAGAAGTAATTTAAAAAAATATTTGGGTCCTGTTCTCGAGACCCCAAGTTATTGGCCTGGATATGGCTTGAGCACTGAGATTTTTTTTTTAGAACACCTATTCTAGATTCCATCTTCTAGATTTATTTCCCTCTCCTTGCTTTGGTCTTGCCTGATTTGAGTTTTCTGAAGAAAAAAGGAAGACCCCGTCAGTGTTCTGAGGCCCATCTGTGACTTCGGAGTTAATTCATCTCTGTTATTCTTGGCCTCAGGTCACTCTGATGTGGCCCTCTCAGCGCATCGAACAATCAAGACAATAGCACGCTCCATAATACATTGATTTCTCATTATTTAGAAGAGAACTTAAGTGGTTTTGATTACAGATGCTGTAAATTGGTGTTTTATTAAATGATGTATTTATTTTAGAGAGAGAGAGAGGCGCAGGGGAGGGGCAGAGGGAAAATCAAGCACTCCATGCTGAGCACAGAGCCCTGTGGGCTCTATCTCACGACCCTGAGACACTGACCTCAGTCGAAACCAAGAGTCGGATGCTTAACTGATTGTGCCACCCAGGAACCCCTGTAAATTGATGTTCTAAAGGTACTAAGAAATTGCTGTATGGTTTAGTGCTGTCTCAGTTGTCAGTTTTAAGGCTCAAAGAGTAAGGCAATAAGAATTTTCAGAGGTTATAAAGCACAGAATGACTAAAGAATTTTCCACTTTTAATAAACTAATAAACTAACGTTGGAAGAGACTCCAGAAAGATGGACATTTGTTGAAAGGAGAAATTACATATTTGGGTGAGATTGCATTTAAGAGAATGTATCCTTAACAAGGATGTAGTCACTTTATGGCATCGTCCAGTGGAAGTCTGTAGATCACAGGAAGATTGTGGCATCCAGGAACAGAGTTTTAATAGGCTTACTATTATATAGGACCCAATTTCCTCCTGAACTGTAAAATAGAAAACTAAATTCATTTAAGACCTATTCTGTACGTCAAGGTTGTACTAAGGATACAGTGATTCATGAATGAGCTTAGAGATCAGAGAAGGTATGAGGCTACTATTATAATTATCTTCAATAAGAAACACATGAAGAGAATCTGGCTGCTTAGGGTCAGACCACGTGGATCCACAAGTTCATGGTTCCCATGGCAACATGATTTCTTGTTACAATTCCTGCCTTGCTTTCTCTTTCCTGGGTTGGCAGTAAGAGACAAGAGTGGTTGCCCCTAAAGGATTCATAGGAGCAGAGCAGATTAGAGGATCCCAGAATCAGAATTCTCAAGGTAGGCAACCCTGGCTTTGTGCAGACTGAGCAGGAAACCGAAGCACTGCCACTGAAATCCAAGGACGTAGAACCTCCCTGAATGAGTTATAATGGTGGTCCTCTCACCTCAGTTAACTTGTCTCTACCAGTGATATCAGGCATATGAGGCAGTATGACCAACGTGCCTAAATTCTTATCCTGGATGCGACAGAAATGCCATGGTGGATCTTCCTTGACTTATCTAGACCTTTTAAGAAATAATTATATATCCTGCCTTCACCCAGTCAGTTCCTTTAGTATAGTCTTAGTGATGTGAAGGAGTACCCTTTTCCATTTATTTGTCTTTAATTTACCTCTTTCTACTTCAACAGATTATTCCCTTGAAGGGCCTGGTTAAGCCGGTGTTCATCGGATCAGTGTGCTTCAGGGCACAGGCAGAATGTATTTTGTCAGTCTTCATATTCCCAAAACAGAAGCAACTATCTACTCATACAACTCCGTGCCCCTCCTCCACTCTTCAAATTACACTTGTTTTGATGTTTTCCAGCTGCTTAATTTATATATTCATGATATTTGATTATATTTCTGATATACAGACCACATGTTAAGCTTCAGAACAGAAAAATACATATTTTATGACTCCCTGATGTCACTGTGGGTGTTTAATAAGTATCTGTCAGATGGATAATCAAAACGCAATACGTCATCACAATGGCAAGATGAGAAGCAAATTTTAAAGATTGGAAAAGTGGCCAAGTGTTAACATATTTTATAGTTGTCAGAAATCCCCATGGCGTCTTTGTGCTGGACAAGACGGAAAGATGCGTCTGGAATTTAGTAATACATGCACATAATATCATGACAGTTGTTTGAAGAGTAAAAGAGAGTAAGTATCTATTATTTGACTTAAAAGAAATATTAATGCAAATTAAGAACATTTCAAAACTGGATCCTTACAAATAATTTATAAAAAAAATCACTTCTCAATTTTTTTTATCTGCAGTCTTTGTTTCTCTGACTACATTTTTGGCAAACTTCAGAATTTCTGTACTTTTTGCCCTTTCAGAGCTTCCAAAAATAGTTCAAATATCCTTTCATCTATTATTTCAAGGCACTATAAATCCCTTCCCCTCCATAAATTTATTTGTTCTTATTTCTATTTGAGTGACTTCTATTTTAGGAAAATATTAATTATTTCTATTTTTTCTCATTTAATATTAAACCGTTTTACCTTTAAAGCTTAAGTTACAATACTGTACATATATCTAGATTATTGTCATATTATAAATTTGTTGCTTAGATAAAATACAAATCTAAAACTTTCCTGTATATTGTTACAGGTACATGCATCTGTAGCAGATGTTAAAAACATGCACTGAAAGAATAATATGAGCTATAGGATAACGTTCAGCTCTGGAGACGATTCTCTATCCTCTCCAAATACTTGCCACCATCTAAGCCAGCATTCTGAAATTAGTGTTGTGTGAAAGAGAGAGTTTCTTAAAAATGTAGATTCCTGGGCTTCGGCTTCAGAAACTGTAACACAGCAGGACTGTGTTGGGCTGACGACGTGCACTTGAGCAAGAACCTCGGCCGATTTAGCTGCACGTGGTTACGGAACCGCCCTCCGCAGGCGCACGAAACGTGCACCCCTCTGGCGGGAAGAGGACAGAGGAGCCTGCGGCTTCAGGGAGAGGGCAGGACGAGAACAAGATTTGGTTGTCACTGTTGGGGGAAATGCCAACTGGTGCAGCCACTGGGGAAAATTATGGAGGCCCCTCAAAAAGTTAAACTGGAACTACCCTACCATTCAGGAGTTGCCCTACTGAGTGTTCACCCAAAAAATACAAAAACACCAAATCGAAGGGATACGTGCACCCTTATTTTAACAACAGTATTTACAATAGCCATTTTATGGAAGTCCCCAAGTGTCCACTGATAGATAAACGGATAAAGAAGATGTGATGCGTATGTGTGTACATTCGTGTACGTATGTATATATGCACACACACAGTGGAATATTATTCAGCCATAGAAAGAATGAAATCTTGTCATTTGCAATGACATGGATGGAGCTAGAGAGTATTTTGCTAAGTGAGATAAGTCTGTCAGAGAATGATAAATACTATATGACTTCACTCATATGTGGAATTTAAGAAACAAAACACATGAGCAAAGGAAAACAGAGACAAGCCAACAAACAGTCTTGACTATAGACTACAGAACAAAGTGATGGTTCCTGGAGAGAAGGTGGGGGGCAGGTGGGGGAAGGATGACACAGGTGATGGTGATTAAGAAATGCACTTGCGTGGTGAGCCTGGGTGACGTAGGAAGTGTTGATACCTAAAACTAATATAACACTGTAGGCTAATTGTAGTGGAATTCATTTTTAAAAAAAAAGATTTGGTTGCCATGGTCTGTGGCAGCAGTTCTTACCAGGGAAGTGGCTGGAAGATCATGAAGAGGGCTGGGCCTCGGAAAGAATGTCAAAGTGCAAGAAGGAGAAAGATGAGGGGTCTTCCAAGCAAACAGATGGATGGCCGGAGAGGGAGAAGAACAGAGGGCATCGTGCAGTGGAAGCCAAGAAGGCCAAGTTCTACAAGGAGGACATAACCGAAGGGCGAAATCGAACAGACAACGAGGAAAGGGAAGGCCAGGAAAACACTCATTGTCTGTACAGGCTCGCTCAGGTTCTGTATTTGTTGCTCGAAGGTAGGGATGGTATTACCAGCAGCTGACACACTGTGAACACTGAGTAAATGCTTGGTGAACTAAGTTGGACTGACAAGGGTGACTACCATACAAGGATTTTAAAGAGCTGAGTTACAGCTCAGTTCCTTCAAATACCCTCACTAGGATTAGCCAATGTTATATGGGTGCAACTATCCACAATGGAGAATTAATTGTAAGCAGACTGATAGAACATTTATTTTCAACCATTTACTAAAATGTGGAAATGTTTAAAAAACAGTGCCTGCTGAGGGCTTCAGAGGGGAGGGCGGTGGGGGAATGGGACAGGCTGGTGATGGGTATGGAGGAGGGCACGTATTGCATGGTGCACTGGGTGTTATACGCAAACAGTGAATCATGGAACATTGCATCAAAAACTAATGATGTACTGTATGGTGACTAACATAATAAAAAAACAAACACACACACACACAAAAACAGTGCCCAACCTCTGTGTCTATGTAAGGGAATTCCGGACAATGGAGTTTCACTAGTAATTTTAAAAAATAAAGCAAAGACCTTTAAAATCTTTACATTCAGGTTTTGAGAGTGGGTTATTTCCATACAAATGGTCTCTCATGATCATTTGTAGAAGTGTGTGCAGTCATGAGAACAAACCACATTAATGGAGGTAAATGACTCTCTAAGAATGCACAAGTGTTGGTTGCTATGACAACTGCTGGGTTATATTAAATAGAGAGAAAAAAAAATCAATTAGAAACCACTGGAAGAACTTGCACAGGATCCTAAAACATTTCTGCCTCACAATTTCAGGGACTTTCTTACAGCTCTGCATTGCATGAACAGGGTTCGTGTTGATGCCAGCCCCAGGCTTCGTTCTAAGAAGGTCACCTTCTTGAGTCATTCCCATCATTCTCATGTTCCCTTCCATAACCTGCTCTTCTGAACACCCAAGTAATTTGTTAAAGTAGTGAGGAATTTATGCAGTTACCTGGCTCTTTTGTACTGGTGACATTAAACACTGTTTGCCTTCAATCCATTTTTGTTTGAACCAAAGAATTTTCAGATTTATATAGAGAGAGACAATTTCTATCTGTGGAGCAGTTCCCCCACCCTCAATGTGCCATATGTCTGACTACTGAAGAAAATACAGGGAAAGGAGATATTTTCAGGAAGACACCCTGCCGACCCTCTCCTAGGTTTCTTTTCTCTCTTGGAGATCTATTCTCCAATCCTAATACCTTGACTTGCTAAGAGTTGCCAAGTTTTTTAGAATTTTCAATAAAAACATTGTTAAAGTGATAGAATGGGACAGCCCCTATAAATGAAATGCTAAAGGCTCAAGAGCAACCAGAGAGACCAGATATCAGCTGTGTGACTTCTCATGGGCAGTTTCACAAACATTTGGTGGAAGTGTTCTTGTGGTCACCGGGTAACAGCCTTTAGTCTAATGAGCGTGATGATGTCACAAGGAAATGTTCAAGCTCTCAGAATGGACTGTGCACAGTTATTTTATGGGATGACCACATGATAGAGTGACCCAATTGTGACCCATTGAGAGGGTCTGTGCTTCTCCAATAGGTGCTGCCCAGGACCAGCAGACTGATCTCAAAGTTTCATCACAGCGGTGCTTTTCAAATTGTAGGTTGAGGCCCATCACTAGGTCCCAAAATCAACAGTAGGTGAGGCCACTATTAAAAGATAGAAGGAGAAAGGGAATTGGATAGAAAAACATCTGAATACATCTCATCTAGTAAGGGTAAACCTACTTCGTGAAACTTCTGTTTCATTCTCTCTCCGTACATTTGTATGCACTGGGTTGCTGGCTTGAACATATTTCTCACTGCAGGTACTGGCCAAAAAGGCTGGAGAGCCAGACTCTGCCCTGCTAAGAATACCTCGATGTTCTCTGTTGTGTGTGGAGGAAGGAGAGGGGGAGGGAGAAGGGGAGGAAGAGAAGCAGGAAGAAGAAGAAAAGAATGTAAGGAATAGTGCAGATGATCATAGGGGAAGGAAGGGAAAACTGAATGGGAAGAAATCAGAGAGGGAGACAAACCATGACTGGACTCCGGGAAACAAACTGAGGGTTTCGGGGGCGGGGGTGTAACAGGGTGAAGGGGAGTAAGGAGGGCACGTGTTGTGATGAGCACTGGGTGTTATACACAACTAATGAATTGTTGAACACTACATCAAAAATTAGTGTATTATACGTTGGCTAACTGAACATAGTAATTAAAAAAAAAAAAAAAAAGAATTCCAGCTCTTTTGCTCTGGGGCTTCAGTTGTTCCTCGAATCCGCTCTCTACTTCAGTAGTATTACACTAGGTCCCAACTTTTCTTCTCACTCTCCTCTCAATGTCCTTGCTCCACTGTGCCCTTTATTCATAAATCTTCCTCTCCTGTTTGTGATTTTCAAATTCTATTCTCTTTTAGGGTCCACTCAGGCCTTATCTTGGCATTTAACCCTGATGATCTCTATGTCCTCCCATCACTCACCTCTTTCTAGCTGTTCCGCTCAATTCCACACATATTTTCTCCAGGTGTCCCATCTTCTTTGAGCTTTACCTGCCTCCTGCCCCATTCTGTTCCCACACCTCCTGGTACCTCTCTTCCGGTCTGCCTCCATTCCCCTGTTGCTTTCCCCTTGGCATCTACCTCCTAGATAATTATCCTGTTTTTGTTGTTTGGTTGTTTCTGCTTTTTTCTGTGGATCTCTTGATGTCTCACTTGACCGAAAGCAACCTGAGCCCAGGGACAATGAATCATACGTTTCTGTACGCCCCGTGATATCTGACACCGTACAGGGCGTATCACAGGTGCTCAGTGTAAAGGCCCTGAACTAATAACTCAATCACGATTCCCTCCTGTGCACCAAAACTCTACTCTACTCACTCCAGTATTTTTCTCTAAAGATACAATGTTTTCTGTTTAAAAGGGCTATGTGATTTCTAAAGCTCTCTAATACCCATTTCTTACCTTGGTTAGTTTTATCTACAAAAACGTGGTAAAGAAGGCCTGGGTCATGATATTCTTGAGAGATGAGGAGATGGAGTCTCAAAGACGTTTTTAAGAGCAGCAAGGCCTGTCAGTGATGTCCCAGGATCTATACTGTGACCTATCCTGTGCTACTAAACTTCCAAAAGAAACCGGACGACAATCACACATGATAATAAAATGCTCACTCAATGCAAGATGCTGTATATGGAGGAAAAAAACAACAATGAAGAAATACCAGGCAAGGCTCAGCCTGTGTTTCTCATGAAATGAGAATTCGAATACCTTATACTAGATTAACATTCTGGTTATTTTGCTTTTGTAATTATGCTCGGATTCTCATAGTACCACACAAAGTGGGAGGAAACCCACTTACTACTTACCGAGGATATCTTGGCTTCTACTGCAAGGTTGAAAGTCTCTTCTTTAAGCCGTCCTAGCAATTAGGTTGACTCTGTGCAGTGTTGCAAATAATGACCAAGCTCTGTGTTTTGTTAACGTATCACTTACCAAGCTGTTCTCCTAAATGTTGGCCTCTCTCCGTTGAGACGACCCTCTCGTCTTCCATGTCACATTTGTTCCCAACCAGGATAACCTGGGCATTATCCCAAGAGTATGTTTTGATCTGAGTTGACCTAAAAGAAAAACACAAGGCAAAAAATGATCAGAGGAGAACACAACACAGAATGAAGGAGAAGCAGTATGTCCCACAGACGATGGTAATAGCAAAAAATGAAGCCCCGATGCCTGATATTTAGAATGAATGATTTCAGGGCAATCTCACCCTTCAGATCCTCGGCGAATATTTGCACCAAGAATTCTTTTTTATTTGGTGGTATTAATAGGACTACTGTTTTTTCCTTTCTCCCTTTTACCTGCACCTTATGTAGTATCTTTATAGCTGGAGTGGCCAACCGTCCTGGTTTGCTCAGGACATTCCCAGTTTTTGCAGTAAAAATCCCATGTTCCTAGAAATGCCTCATTTTTTGGAAATCCAAGATGGTTGTTCACTTTACAGCCCACCACAAAACAAAAACAAAAACAAAAACAAAAACAAAAAAAAAACACCATTTTCCCTTGTGACGATAACTACTTAAAGAGCTAGGACAATTAGGGCCTAGGAGATACGGGGATGATGTTGATTTTAAAGAATGAATCATAAGAACTAATATACTCATGCTTTATATCAAGAGAAAAATGCCAGGTTCATCTCAAAATGACAATGTAATGGGCTGGGGCTTTAAGTTACTGTTGGCAGGGTATCTAGAATTCCAAATTAGCTTCTAGTATGGGTCATGATGCACACAGCCAACTTCTGATGTTGAAATCGAGATACAATTTTTATAGTTCCTATTTGTAGGTATAGTCCTAAATACTTCATATAGGTTACATTAACTTAACGCTCAGAGTCAGAGGAATCTCACTTACCATCCCCACTTTACCCTTGAGGGAAACGAAACAGAGAGGTTAAATAATCATCCCAAGAACAGCCAGCTAGTAGAGTGGCAGATTAGGAGCTTAAACCCAGGTAGTTTGGTTCTCAAGCCTGTGCTCTTACTACTTATTCTAAGTTTGAGAAGTCACATTCTTGTGCCTTTGTTGTCATTTTAGAGAAAAAGCTGAAAGGAGGCCATGTTCTTTAATCCTCCCTCTATGTTGGTCATGTTTTTATTTGAGAACAGCAATGGAGCATAGGCGGGAAAGATATACCACTCAATGGGTGGTCAAAAGCGGGACATAAAATGTTGATAAAGAGGATGAAAGTTTAAAGAAAGGGATCTGTAAAATGTCAAAAAGAGAAACTTAGAAATGTTTCTACTAGCAATTGTCAAGTATTTCAAGAGTATTAAATAGAAAATAACGACAGTCTGCTCTCAGCGTCAAGACAGAATAAAAACAAATAGCTTTCAACTGTAGCAGGAGATCTTTCAGTCAGATGTGATCACTGTCTCTTCCTTCTGAGAAGAAAGGATAGAGCTACAAGGCAGATAGTGTTTTATTTCAGAGCATTTCCCTGAACCAAGTTCAGGTTTTCAAATAAGATTAAAATAGCTGGAGAAATATACTCTGTGTCCCATGTGAACAGCTCAGAGACATGGTATATTTTATCAGAGAAATCTGGAGACACGACCTAATTCTGATACTTAAGTTAATAATACATTCCTCTAGCAACAGGAGAGTCAGCATGTATCATAAATTGGGAAAATAAAAGCAAACACTGAGAACTCTAATTTTCTCTCACCTCAGCTTATGTGTGCGGTCTATGAAAAATGATACATTCATAGTGAATTAAGGTGTAAACTGCATGCTACGCATGATTACACCTTAAATCTCAAGTGCTAGCATAGTTTAAAAAAGACATTCCAAAGGTTCCTTCAAAGGAACTCAAATCTAATTGGATTTCTTCAGGTAATTTTTAAATTATCCCTCTGCTCCTATAGGTCTTATTAACCAAGGCCTGGCCAATGCCTGGCAAGAATCTAGGTAGAAAGCCCTTATGTTAAAAGACAAAGCTACCCTGCACACACCTAGAAATCAAATCACCAGAAAGAGGTTATTGAGAGGGGAGTCACAGGACAATGTCATTGGGTAAGGAAGGGGTTGAGGCTAGGATATAAACACATGGCTTTCTGAGTTTACAGAGGATAAATGCTTGCTTGACGCAACTAGGTCACTCCTTGGACCTAGGCAAACTCATCCTCCCCCACCCTGTTTGTGCAAACTTAACCAGGGTGTACCTTTGTGAATGTGGAGAAGGAACAACTTGGCCAGCTTATTTGTACTCTTAAGCCAAGCTGATGGAATGCTTGCTTCTACCGTTCAACATATACAAGTATCTCGTTTCTGATCTAATTTCTTAAAGATTTATTTATTTTTTTGGGGGGGAGGGACAGAGAGAGACAGAAATTCAAGCAGACTCCCCAGTGAGTGTGGAGCCCCACGAAGGACTTGATCCCATGACCCCAAACCATGACCTGAGCAGAAACCAAGAGTCAGATGCTCAACCAGCTGAGGCACCCAGGTGCCCTTCATTTCTGATTTAATAACCCATGGGGTCCTCGTCTACCGTGATGAGTCACACATTTATGCATACACAACATTCCCCATTACCTAACAATTTGTAAAAATATATAAATATATAGCCATGACTGTAACAAAACCATTCCCTTTCCATTTGTTTTTAAGAACTATTTTAATGTGGGGGAGGAGTTAAGATGGCGGAGGAGTAGGGGACCCCTTTTTCAGCCGGTCCCCTGATTCGAGCTGGATAGGTACCAGACCAGCCTGAACATCCACGGAATCAGCCTGAGACGCAGGAAGATACACTTGGATCTCTACAAATGAACATCTCCAGCGCTGAGTATTGAGGTACAAAGCAGGGAGCCGTGAAACTGCGCACAGATATCGGAAGATAAACGGGAGCCTCCCCATTCGGGCGCCGGGAAGCGGTAGCCACCAGCACGGGGGAGCGGGCGGACTCGCCGAGGCACCCGCGAGAGAACAGACTGAAACCGGTGAGCCAGGAGCACGAGGGGGCGGCTGGCGGCTGGCGGTGCTAGAAACACAAAGGACAGAGACGCGCCGGCCCTGGAAGTGAGGGCTGGGACGCCGGGTGTGGGGCGCACATCCCGGGATGCTGCAGGGTTGAGCAGCACCAACAGAAACAGAGTTAAGAAGAGCTCAGTGGAGAACAGTCCGCGATCCCTGTGTTCTGAGACAGAGGCTGAGATTTGGCTACTGCAGAACAAAAGCCTGGAAATACCGGCTCACAATGTGCCCATCCCCCCTCTCATGGGACACGGAGACTCCACCCAAACAGGGCTGCCTGAGTATCAGCGTGGCAGGCCTCTCCCCCAGAAGGCAGGCTGAAAAATCAAGAAGCCCACAACCC
>NW_024426663.1:43730750-43775485 GCF_017311325.1 Ursus maritimus
TCCTAAGATCCCTTAAAACAAGGGGCGCACGGCCTGGGTCCCGGTCAATAATTTGGGCTCTGACAACCCAGCAACCTCTCTCATCAGAATGACGAGAAGGAGAAGTCCCCCCCACCCCCAAGTAAAGAAAAGCAATTGAGTCTTGGCCTCTGCCCCAGAACTAATGGATATGGATATAACCAAATTATCAGAAATGGAATGTAGAGTAACAATGTTAAAGATGATGTGTAGACTTGAAAAAATATTAACAAAAATGTTAATGAGAATATAGAATCCTATGGGCGGAAATGAGAGCGACTTGGCAGAAATTAAAATTCTATGAGCCAAATGCAGCAAAACTAGAGGCTCTGACGGCCAGGGTCACTGGGCTGAGGCAGAAGAAGTATTAGCGAATTGGAGTGATGGTTAGAAGAAAACTAAACAGAATCTGACTCAAAAACAATCCACGCACAGGAATGTAGGTTACGGAGATTACTGACTAATGAAACGCTCCAATGTCAGAATCATCGGCATCTCCGAGGGGGTGGAGAAAAACAGAGTCTAGAAGAGATATTTGAACAAATTGTAGCTGAAAACCTCCCCTAATCTAGCGAGGAAAACAAACATCCGTGTCCAAGAGGCAGAGAGGACCCTCCCAAGCTCACCCATGACAAACCTACGCCACGCCACGCCATAGCTGCCACTTTGCAAATATTAGATCCAAGGATAGAGTATTGAAAGCGGCCAGGGCAAACAAATTTCTCACTATCAAGGCAAAGTGTATCAGAATTACGTCAGACCTGTCTACATGACTGGATAAAGAGAAAGGGTAAGGGTACATTTTTAAAGCTCTTTCAGATAAAAACATGCAGCCAAGGATTCTTTATCCACAAGGCTGTCATTCAGAATGGATGGAGAAATAAAGACCTTCCAGAATCGCCAGTCATTTCGTAACCACGAAACCAGCCCTACAGGAGATATTAAGGGGGGTTCTATAAAAGTAAAAAGGCCCCAAGAGTGATACAGAACAGAAAGTCACAATCTATAGAAACAAAGACTTTACTGGCAACATGGCATCATTAAAATCATCTCTCTCAATAATCAGTCTCAACGTAAATGGCCTAAATGCTCCCAGAAAACACCACAGGGTTGCAGATTGGATAAAAAGACATGACCCATCCATTTGCTGTCTACAAGAGACTCATTGTGAACCTAAACATACATTCAGACTGAAAGTAAAGGGATGGAATACCATCTTTCACATCAATGGACCTCAAAAGAAAGCTGGGGTAGCAATTCTCATATCAGACAGATTGGATTTTAAACTAAAGAGTATAGTTAGAGACACAGAAGGGCACTCTTTAGTACATGTAACTGAACGAAGTATACCGATGAAAAAGCATTTGACAAAATACAGCACCCTTTCCTGATTAAAACCCTTCAGAGTGTAGGGATAGAGGGTACATTCTTCAATTTCATAAAAATCATCTACGAAAGCCTCCAGCAAATATCATTCTCAATGGGGAAAAGCTGGAAGCCTTTCGCTTAAGATCAGGAACACGACAAAGATGCCCACTCTTGCCACTATTATTCAACATAGTACTAGAAGTCCTTGCAACAGCAATCAGACAACAAAAAGGGATAAAAGGTATCCAAATCGGCAAAGAAGTTGTCAACCTGTCTCTCTTCGCTGATGACATGATACTCTACATGGAAAACCCAAAAGAATCCACTCCCAAACTATTAGAAGTTATAGAGCAATTCAGTAAGGTGGCGGGATACAAAATCAATGCTCAGAAATCAGTTGCATTTCTATACACATACAATGAGACTGAAGAAAGAGAAATTAGGGAATCCGTCCTGTTTACAATAGCACCAAAAACCATACGTTACCTTGGAATTAACTTAACCAGAGACGTAAAGGATCTATATTCTAGAAAATATAAATCACTTTTGAAAGACATTGAGGAAGACACAAAAAGATGGAAAAATATTCCATGCTCACGGATCAGATACACAGGCCATCTCTTAACCAGAATACAGAGACATATAGATAAAAATATGTTCATAGTAGGGAACCTCAACACTCCACTATCAGAAATAGAGCACCCATGCAGAAAATTGACAAAGAAACAAGGGCTTTGAATGCCATACTTGACGAGTTGGACCTCATAGATATATATAGAACACTACATCCCAGAACCAAAGAATACTCATTCTATTCTAATGCCCATGGAACATTCTCAAGAATAGACCATGTTCTGGGACACAAAACAGGTCTCAACCGATACCAAAAGATTGAAATTATCCCCTGCATATTCTCAGACCACAACGCTCTGAAATTGGAACTCAACCACAAGGAAAAATTTGGAAGAAACTCAAACACTTAGAGACTAAGAACCATCCTGCTCAGGAATGACTCGATAAACCAGGAAATCAAAAATCAAATTAAACAATTTATGGAGACCAATGAGAATGAAAATACAACAGTCCAAAACCTATGGGATACTGCAAAGGCAGTCCTAAGGGGGAAATACATAGCCATCCAAGCCTCACTCAAAAGAATAGAAAAATCTAAAATGCAGTTTTTATATTCTCACCTCAAGAAGCTGGAACAGCAACAGAGGGACAGGCCTAATCCACGCACGAGGAAGCAGTTGACCAAAATTAGAGCTGAAATCAATCAAGCAGAAACCAGAAGTACAGTAGAGCAGATCAACAGGACTAGAAGCTGGTTCTTTGAGAGAATCAATAAAATTGACAGACCACTGGCAACACTTATCCAAAAGAAAAGAGAAAGGACCCAGATTATTAAAATTATGAATGATGAAACAGGAAGAAATTGATTTTTTAAACAGGACCAATTAATTATGAAGAGATTGAGTCAGTGATAAACCACCTTCCAAATAACAAAACTCCAGGCCTGGACGGTTTTCCTGAGGAATTCTACCAAACACTCAAAGAAGAAATAATACCTATTCCCCTAAAGCGATTTCAAAAAATAGAAACAGAAGGAAAGCTACCAAACTCATTCTATGAGGCCAATATTACCTTGATCCCCAAACCAGGCAAAGACCCCATCATAAAGGAGAATTACAGACTGATTTCCTTAATGAATATGGACACCAAAATCCTCAACAAGATCCTTGCTAATAGAATCCAACAGTTCATTAAAAGGATTATCCACCACGATCAAGTGGGATTCATACCTGGGATGCAAGCGTGGTTCAATATTCGCAAATCAATCAGCGTGATACATCATATCAACAAGAAAAGACTCAGGAACCATATGATCCTCTCAATTGATGCGGAAAAAGCATTTGACAAATACAGCATCCTTTCCTGATTAAAACCCTTCAGAGTGTAGGAATAGAAGGTACATTTCTCAATCTCATAAAAGCCATCTATGAAAAGCCTACTGCAAATATTATTCTCAATGGGGAAAAGCTGGAAGCCTTTCCCTTAAGATCAGGAACACGACAAGGATGCCCACTCTCGCCACTATTATTCAACATAGTACTAGAAGTCCTTGCAACAGCAATCAGACGACAAAAAGGGATCAAAGGTATTCAAATTGGCAAAGAAGAAGTCAAAATGTCTCTCTTTGCAGATGACATGATACTCTATATGGAAAACCCAAAAGAAGCCACTCCCAAACTATTAGAAGTTATAGAGCAATTCAGTAACGTGGCGGGATACAAAATCAATGCTCAGAAATCAGTTGCATTTCTATACACGAATAACGAGACCGAAGAAAGAGAAATTAGGGAATCCATCCCATTTACAATAGCACCAAAAACCATACGTTACCTTGGAATTAACTTAACCAGAGACGTAAAGGACCTATATTCTAGAAACTATAAATCACTCTTGAAAGACATTGAGGAAGACATAAAAAGATGGAAAGATATTCCATGCTCATGGATCAGAAGAATTAACATAGTTAAAATGTCCATGCTACCCAGAGCAATCTACACTTTCAATGCTATCCCGATCAAAATACCAAGGACATTTTTCAAAGAACTGGAACAAACAGTCCTTAAATTTGTATGGAAACAGAAAAGGCCCCGAATCTCCAAGGAACTGTTGAAAAGGAAAAACAAAGCTGGGGGCATCACAATGCCGGATTTCGAGCTGTACTACAAAGCTGTGATCACAAAGACAGCATGGTACTGGCACAAAAACAGACACATAGACCAATGGAACAGAATAGAGAACCCAGAAATGGACCCTCGGCTCTTTGGGCAATTCATCTTTGATAAAGCAGGAAAAAACATCCAGTCGAAAAAAGACAGTCTCTTCAATAAATGGTGCTGGGAAAATTGGACAGCTACATGCAAAAGAATGAAACTTGACCACTCCCTCACACCATACACAAAAATAAACTCCAAATGGAAGAAAGACCTCGATGTGAGACAGGAATCCATCAAAATCCTAGAGGAGAACATAGGCAACAGCCTCTACGACATCGGCCAAAGCAACCTTTTTCATGACACATCTCCAAAGGCAAGAGAAACAAAAGAGAAAATGAACTTGTGGGACTTCATCAAGATAAAAAGCATCTGCACAGCCAAGGAAACAGTCAAAAAAACTAAGAGGCAGCCCACGGAATGGGAGAATATATCTGCAAATGACACTACAGATAAAAGACGGGTATCCAGGATCTACAAAGAACTTCTCAAACTCTATACGCGAGAAACAAATAATCAAATCAAAAAAATGGACAGAAGATATGAACACTTTTCCAATGAAGACATACAAATGGCTAACAGGCACATGAAAAAATGTTCAAAATCATTAGCCATCAGGGAAATTCAAATCAAAACCACACTAAGATATCACCTTACGCCAGTTAGAATGGCAAAAATGGACAAGGCAAGAAACAACAATTTTTGGAGAGGATGTGGAGAAAGGGGATCCCTCCTACATTGTTGTTGGGAATGCAAGTTGGTACAGCCACTCTGGAAAACAGTGTGGAGGTCCCTTAAAAAGTTAAAAATTGAGCTACCCTACGACCCAGCCATTGCACTACTGGGTATTTACCCCAAAGATACAGACGTAGTGAAGAGAAGGGCCATATGCACCCCAATGTTCATAGCAGCATTGTCTACAATAGCCAAAGCGTGGAAGGAATCGAGATGCCCTTCAACAGATGACTGGATTAAGAAGTTGCGGTCCATATATACAATGGAATATTACTCAGCTATCAGAAAGAACGAGTTCTCAACATTTGCTGCAACTTGGATGGCACTGGAGGAGATAATGCTAAGTGAAATAAGTTAAGCAGAGAAAGACAATTATCATATGATTTCTCTCATCTATGGAATATAAGAACTGGGAAGATCAGTAGGGGAAGAAAGGGATAAAGAAAGGGGGGGGTAATCAGAAGGGGGAATGAAGCATGAGAGACTATGGACTCTGAGAAACAAACTGAGGGCTTCAGAGGGGAGGGGGTGGGGGAATGGGATAGGCCAGTGATGGGTAGTAAGGAGGGCACGTATTGCATGGTGCACTGGGTGTTATACACAACTAATGAATCATTGAACTTTACATCAAAAACCAGGATGTACTGTATGGTGACTAACATAATAAAAAAACATTAAAAAAAAAAAAAAGGAACTATTTTAATGTAACCTCCTCCATGGCCTGAATGGCCAAGGAAATGTTATTTTTTTACAATTACTAGGGGATTATTAAAAACCCTTACCTTGAAAGCTTAAATAGCCAATGGAGACCATTTTTTTTCAATTGATTAAAATCATGGTCTGGGGCATTTGTGCTGAGGTGAACAGAGATTAATTTGCCATCAAAATTGATTAATCTCATTTTTGGGATCAGGGGTTCAAATGCCCAATGTTTGGCTTTGGTTTGACTACTGTGGACTTCTCGATGTCTACCACCAACAGAGGAGCGTTAGGCAAAGTCCGATCACCAGCTAGAGGGGCTCAGAATCATGCTCATTGATTTATGAATTACTACATATCAGAGTCCAAGATGCTATGAATTATGAGATGAAAATTATTTTATGAATGGCCAAGAAGAAAAATAAGCAGCTATGAAACTATGACACAATTCTTTCACGTTAGTCGTACTAGCCACATTCATCAGTCATGTCAGCTTCTTCTTATTTTGAAGTTTCTCTCATGTATTCTGAGGGGTTTAGCAATTTTTCCTATCTAAAAACAGTACATGAACACCATTCCAGAACTATCTCAGTAATAAAAGTTAACAGAATAAACTGCTTGTGGATATCTTTCCTTCTTAAATCGTGTACGTTGTTGCTTTGCAAGAAAATATGAAATGACGGCTATTATTCCAACAGGAGCATTCACGTTAAATTTATAACCCTTCCTGCTAGTCAAATGACCCGGAGTTGTGCTTATATCATCCAGACACAATGTGAATTAAGGTCAGGAAGAATTGGGGTTGTTAATCCAATTCTCTTGTCCTCCAACTCAGAATCTTAGCAATTTATTCAGCCAGTTAAAAAGAAAGCTCTAATATGAAGTAAGTATGGGGAAGTCATTCTGCATTCTTTAGCCTCTGTATCTTCATCTGTACAATGAGACTACGACATTTGTACAGACTCTCTGGGCTGTTGCAGGACAAAGCTGGTTTTAGGTATGGGGGGGCATACTCTCCGTTCAAAGTTGTAAACAACTCTTGACAAACATAATACATTATTAGTCCAAGTTTAAGCAATCAGCTGTTCCTCTTTCCAAATCCAGCTCAACCCATCCTTTCCAATTCCTATATTCTAAATAATACTTGGAACTTGTTTCATTAAAGAATATCAAATTTTGTCTCCAGTTCCTATCCTGAGGTTGAGGCTTTAAACGGGGAAATTTCTCTCTGGAATAGAGTGGCCTAGTCTGGTGTGTCTGTCAGGAACAGGACACATGTTTGTTAAATAACTCCTCCTTAATGTGGAATTTCTACATATTTACCTTTTTGGTCATTTGCTGTATTTTGTAAATTTCTTTAATTTGGGGAACAGGCTTCTAATCACTTCATTAGGGGCCACCTTATTTCTTTGATTAGACACATTTACAGAAAGTGGCTGTCACCAAATAACACACATGTGAAAAGACTATTTCTGAATCACTGCTAGAGATCCTTTGGGATTTACAGTTAATCTCAACAAGATTAATGGAATCAGAAGCAATATGTTGGTCACCATGGTTACTCTACAAATGGCAATTAACTCAGGCTTTACCAGTATCAAATCATAGTTATTAAAAAATCCGTTATTAGTTAAAACCAAAACCAAAATAAAAAAAAAAACCCACATGTATTTATATTTTCATCTTCTCCATAAATATAGAGAAGGTTTTTGTTTCCGGTTTTTGTTTTATACTATGAGGCAGAAGATGATGAGTTTTTCATGTTTTATGTGTATATAACTGAACTCTGCACAGAATCATTTAATTGGAGAGCTATAAGCAAAACAATCAAATTCCTACAGCATTACCCCTTCTTCCCTGTTTTGGATATATAAGTAATTTCCTATGAGTTCAACCTGCTCTCACAGAGACTGGACATTAGCTAGTCACAGCATTCTGGAAAACAGTCTATAAAATATTTATCAGTGACCAAAAAAAGCAATGGTCTCCTTGGGTCTGATTTGGGCAATATGTGGGAAGAGTGGGGTATCAGAGAGGGTAAGACTTGCTCTTCCTCACCCAGTGAAGCTTGAACAGATCTTAGCGGTCATCCCATTCGTAATTCCGGAAGCTCCTATGCCTCCACAGGCATCCATTTCCCTTCTTCTCTTCTAAGTTTAGGAGTCTCGTAGCTCCACAGCTTCTCAGCCAACTTCCAAGCCTACTACTGCTCATAACATAGGGATGCCTGTCACTTTCTCACTAATCTAATCATTTATTTATTCAATTTTTCTCAACCCTTAGAGAGTTTTAAAAATTATTCCAAAGCAGAACAATTAAATCATAACCTCTAGGGACTTCATCATAGAAAAAAAATCTCTCCAGGTGATTTGTACGTGGAACTGAGGCTCAACATGACTGAGATAACAGTCTCCCTAGACGTTTCCTTCTTAGGTTTTAAACAGTCTATTTCAAATAAATAAATAAATAGATAAATAATCTGTTTCCTTATTTCCCATCTAACACCTAAAGTATCTGCAAGTGGTTTACAAAGATACATATGAAATAAATTTTAAAATGAGAGAGTAATGGTAAGGAAAGAGAAACAGGGACATAATGAAAGGTAATGATTTATATATTCTATAAAGGCTGATGGGTGGTGTTAGGGTGTTGAGGAACTAGGCTTTTTCTATATACATAACTCATTTAATAAAGGAGTTAAAAAAAAAAAAGGAGACTTTGAAAAAGTATCCACATATAAATGCTCCCCCCATGTGATCTATTTTGTTATTTAAAGATAGAGGTTTACTTTGGTAAAATTACTACCTTTCCATTAAAGATTATAATGATACAAAAAGCTATAACAATAAAAATTACCAGAAATATCACTATCTCCAGAAAATCACTACTAACATTTTGGGGAAAATCCCATAGTGGATTCTAGTATTACCTAAGCACACCCTTTTCCCCTGTAGGTGGATTGTATTTTCCTACCTCACTAGCTTTGGACTGGGCCAAGTGAGTTGCCTTAGCCAATGGAATGTGAGGAGATGTGACATGAGTCACTCGTAATAGCCAACAGAGGCATTGTGAAGTTCTGTCAGCCCTCTTGTATTTTTTTTTTAAGATTTTATTTATTTATTTGAGAGAGAGAAAGCATGAGAAGGGGGAGGGTCAGAGGAAGAAGCAGACTCCCCACTGAGCAGGGAGCCTGATGCGGGACTCGATCCCAGGACTCTAGGATCATGACCTGAGCCGAAGGCAGACGCTTAACCAACTGACCCACCAAGGTGCTCCTGTACTCTTGTATTCTTGCTCTTCATCATGGAAAGAGCCACCCCAGAATGGGGCTGCTCTCTCAGCTTGTCCTGGAGATGACAAGCCAGGAGCCCCACTGAGTTCTGCAGAGACCAGCAAATCCCAGCCAAACCTAGATGAGCTATGTCTAACGTAACACCCTGACTGTGGCGTGGCTTACCGTTTTAATCTGGTTTATTTCTATCCTCTTCTCTCCCAGTTCTTGCATAGCCTTATTAATTTCTTTGAATTTCCCCACACACTGCTTTTTTCAACAAACAGGAGCTATCACTATAATGGGCCTAGGATTTTTAAGGCCTAAACCTAATAAAACTTTGAGGGCCCAATTGAAAACATGCAAAATACAAATACAGAATGAAGTACAAGGCGATATGTAGCAGATGATGTCGGTGCTCTGCCCGTCGCGTGCTACTGCTGTGCTTGCTGACTTCCCACTGCTAAAACCTACAGCTCTTGGCTTTAAAGTCTTCTCCAAAGCAATGCAAGGACACTGTGGCCATCAAAGATCACATGTAACAGGGTGATACCACGCCCCAGGAGCAGACCTCTGCCGGGAAAAGACTTGCTGTCCTGATACCCCAGGCTCCCTTCCTCCTCATGTTGCTGTCACACCGATCTCCAGAACTCTCAGGCAGGATGACGCTCTACTTTCCAACTGTGGGAGGAACACACATTTATTGGCTTCCTTCCCTCTCCCAGCTCACTTCTTTACTCCCTGTGGCTGTTTCTTGCTTTATGGAATAAACTACTTGTATCTAAATGCTTGTCTCAGAGCTTACTACTGCAGGAACCCCTACTAAGACACTGTGAAGGGACTTGTCCAAGTAAAAGGCACCAGGCTTATGAGGCATTGTTTGGGGCTGGTACTAGTGGCTCAAAAGCCCTGTTGTTAAATATTAACGGCACTTGCGGGTTGGTGCTTTAACTGTACCCTGACATGGACCGTGGTGATTTATTTACTGCTTGGAAATTAGCAAATGTTTTAACTTAGATTTTTCTCCCCCTGCTTTTTAAATATCTCATTTACTGCTACACCACGAAACTTAAGCTTCATTAATTTTGGGAGAAACCCACCTGTAGGCCTCACAGGTGCCCCCTGTCTAAATCACACTTACTGCCTCTGTGTCAAGCTGTCTCACTTTCTTTCATTCAGTCCCAGCACACACCCTCCTCTGGATTAGGCGACCCTTAAATGGGCCCACATACACCCTGCACTCCACTCGCTATGATCTTTATACTGGTCTATGTCCTGCCCCTGGACTATAGGTCCTATGAGGGCAGGGATCCCGACTGGTTTGTTTGCCATTACATCTCCTGCCTTCAAGATAATGTCTGGTACTTAGAAGATTCTCAAGCAACTTTGAATTAGTGACCAAATAAATGAACAAATAACAGGTTGAAGGTGGCAAAAATGCCTAAGAAGTTAATTCAGGACAGAAGCAAAAATTTTAAAAAGCAGAGGAAGAGAATTACCATTGTACACAGCGCCCATGCCTGCTGCACCCCTCTTAGAACCTGGACGTGTTGCTAACAGAGCTTAACATGGTCTTTTATATCCTGACAATGTCCATGGTAGGGGAAGGCAAGAGGTGGCCCCTCCATAGCCTGCAAAGGTCATCAGTGTGACCAGCAATTCATCCCAGCCCGAAGGGCTCACATTTTCCTTTTTGCCCCAACCTCAAGGAGTAACTTAACAGCTCAACATGGTGGAAGTGCTGCTTCAGAGAGCTGTACTCCGAGAACTCCTTCCGTTTGGAGATGACCAAGTGGAGATTCAAGATGTGGCCTGACTTGATGGAAATAACCCAACTACCTAGTGGCCAATGTGATTTACACTCCAAGGTTCCCCATGCCTGCTTTTCTAGAACATGCTGACTGCTTCCACAGGGAAGAGAAGTAACTACATTTTACTTAAAATAAGACGTGATAAGAAATTCACATGGTAAATATTTATCTTTTAAAATAAAAAAAAAAAATATGTCTCCTGGGGAAAGCAAAAATGCCCCAAATCTTCATGTCGGCAGTGTCCTTAGGCTGCATGTGGGAATGAGAACGGGATGTTCTGAAGGATCTCGTTCATTTGCCTCTCTGCATAATGTCTGTTTGTTGCTGAGAGCCAATACTGAGAATTTATTTGAAAAGCTCAAGAAGCAGTTGTCTTGATCAGCGGGGTCCTGGAACTACCTTGGAGCACATCAGATTCTGTGTCATTTGTCTAATTCTAACCTTGGGCCGGTTCCCATCATGCCTCTCTTATTACTTATGATCTCAGTTTTATTTTTCAAAATCTCAAATTCTAATTTTTTAACCTTTGTGTGAGGTAGTAACCATTGGATACAGCTCTCTTCTTCGATGCAAGAAAGAAAAACAACTAAGCGGAGGAAGCATCTCCCTCTGGACAAAAGAGACAGCCCTCCGCTGGGTCCTCTGCTCACAAATGCCTGGGTTATTCTTTCACAGCGGGCAAGGCCAAAGTCATGTTAACAGAGTAGCCTTTCCTCAGATTAGACAAGACTGGGTTCTCCCTGGGGTAATTCATGGTCTTTTACAAGATGGCTTGCTTAATGTTAAGCAACCGGACTTGCTGAAGGGGAAGCTGAAGTAACAATCCAGCATCTGCTCTGCCCTCCCTCAGATACCAGAACCTTCTACTTCCCCTTCCAGGACAACCTGGATACATATTCAGCCAAAGCGTGAGCACAGAAGTTTGCAAGACACTGAGATAGAACGGGAGAAATAGAGTTTCTAAAAGAGGAGTGGGACAAGTCTGTGGGACTTTTGAAGTAGGAGCAGCAGGGAAAGGGTAAGTGGGTATGAAGATGAGCTAAAGATAGGAAATGGAGAAATGTCCATGTAGCCCCTTTAAGACTAGCATCGTGAAGCTTCCTTTTCAGGCAGGGAAATGAGAAAAGTGGAGATAGTTCTATCCTCTCTTCATTCCTCTAGCACTAGCCTACTCGTTTGCCATCCCAGTCAGAAAAGAATTGTGAAAGACTTCGAAGTGGGCAGGAAAGATTACCGGGGGTCCTGCCTAGTACATCTCCCCGGGTCAGCCCCGCTTTTCATGGTCTTTGGGCTGTTTTATAGCTCTGTAGATGGTAGAAAACAGGTAGTAATACAAATGAATTCTTGCCGGTAGGATAAAGAAATGCAAATAGACCATGCCTGGATTATAACTCATTGCTGTTCCATGGCCATTGACCTATTGGACAACTATTAGTCCATTTGCTTCAGCATTCCTGACCGCCTCGATGTGGGTCCACTGAACACTCTCTCTTAAACCTGTGGCAACATCTTACTGGTTCCATCATCCATTGCAGAGTTAAATAAAATTCTGACATGGGTTTATTTTTTATTTGGTTAACAGCTGCGATTTTACATTTTTTCAAAGAGTTTGACCCTGACAACTTAACAAGCGAGACAAGGGAGGCAGCGTGAAATTGAGACAGAGAAGTGACCACTCTGACCACAGTGGATGCCCCAGCTTCCTGATGGACTATTAGGTTTAATGACCACACGAGTAGAGACCCAGGGAAGGGCAACACTCAGAAACACTCCCAGCCACAAGGATCAGACTGAATGCCATAAATGTCCCCTAGAATTAGTAAGGAACACCCTCCCAGAGAGAGACGACCCTGGCCCGTGCTGACCTACATATGGAGCCCTGGTCAATCGGGTGGGCCTCAGCATAGCGTCGTAACAAATATAATACTGTCATATGTAACCAAAAACTGTAATAATCAATGATAATATAGCTGTAGCTTCATTTTTAAACCCCTATTTGGGGCAAGGCAATGTACTAAGTGCTTTACATTTATTACTATCTCATTTAACGAGACAGATTAATTATATTTACATGAGATAGATTACAACTGTAGCACATAATTAATGAGATAACAATTTCTCATTCCTATGACACTATAATGTAGATACTATCATTTTCCCCATTTTACAGATGGAGAAATTAAATTGGAGACTTACCGAGGTAAGTGACCAGAAACACTCAGACACTGTATAATGCCAATGGAAAGCAAACCATTCCACGAGAGTAGGAACTCAAAGGCCTGGGTTCTCATTTTTGTACTTACTTCAGAGAACTAGAACTATTCTCTCAGCTTCCTTGACTCTCTGCTTCTTCTTAAGATAGGAAAACAAACTCTACCACATTTTCATAAAGATCAATGAGAAAAATGTTCAGAGAGGTTTGAAAACCAGAGTGCTATAGGAATAGAAGGTATTCTCACTGGCAAATTGAGGTCATTAATTATCCACATGGCACTGGAGTTTTTTAATCATTTTATTTTTATCATAAGTGTACTCTTCAGTCCCTGTTCCCTATTTCCCCCATCCCTCCCACTGACATGGCATTGATGTATTATCTCGAAATTTTGAGATAATTCTCTAAACAATCCTCATTGTGATTTTCTTTGCTGTTTTGTAACCTCTAATTAGAAAAGGTTAAAGTGGGAAAGAAACCAAAACCAAAACAAGATACTACCCAATTCTATTTTAACCTAACAAATGCAGTGTTGGCCATCATGTGAGTAAAGCAGGAACATAGCAGTAAACAAGACAGGGTCTCTACTCTCAGGGAACTACAGTCTGGCTCCATACTGCGATCTAGCAAATACATTCAAATCAAGGGCTGTTTATTAAACAATTACTATGCACAAGACACTGGGGTCTACACCACAGAGTGATGCTTTTCAGACTTCAGCAGGCAGAACCACCTGGAAGGTTTGCTCTTAACAGATTCCTACACTCTAGTTCCAGACATTCTGATTTGGGACATCTGTGGTAAGGCCGGACATTCTGTATTTCTAACAAGCACCCGCATAAGGCTGACGCTGGGTTTTAGACCATACTCTGAGTCGCACCATGCATGAGGGGATAGAAATAAATGGGGCTTAAACCCTGTCCTCAAGCTGCTACACTCACTAGAGAGAGTGGCTTGGAAAGAATGTTAAAATGGCAAGGTAAGTGCGGGTCCGTGGCTTTGGAAGCTACTGCTTAGTGTCCCAGCAGCATAGGGGATGAAATGGGGGGAACGGGGAGCAGAGACTGCACCTCTGAGAAGCACGGCAGGTGGGGTACGTGCTGGACACGGATCAGCGCATTGTGCCTTCATATGGGTGAGGTATTGGAGTGGGGGTTCAGTTTGTACAGCTCTGTCCACTTCATTTTATGACCCCAGGCAGTGTCCTGGGTCATCTCCCTAACCTCCCTCTCTTTTCTTTTTTTCTGAACACACAATCATAACCAGGTTTTCCAAGAGGTTCTTCCTCCTTTTTGCTGTTTGTCAGAAAGGAAAAATGGAAAGAAGCTTTACTAAACTTCCTCTCAGTAATCCTTCTCACAACGTCTTGTTGTTGGGCCCAGGCAGTAACTTAAAACCTAATGATGGATCTTTAAATTAAGACTTAAGCTCCACGTCAGAGAAACGCCCGGACTGAAGCAGAGGATCATCAGTGCTAGAATGCGCTTGGGGTTTCCAGGCTGAAGAGCTGGAGGTAATGGGCAGAAGGCGGCAAGAACCTGGGGGGGGGGGGCCCATGCCCGGAAATGGCGGTGGCAAGGAGTTGGGGCAGGGGAGGGAGCCCGGTCTGAGGATCTGCTCAAGGCTGCAATCAGCAGTTCCCTGCTGTGAGCCTAGCTCAGACCGCCTCACTCGAGAGAAGAGTTGGGGCTTTAGGAAAGTGGCCATTCTCCAGAGTTTTGTAGCTTGGCGGGGAGTGACAAGGAAAGAAAATGATAAGCAGGGAGGCAAAGAAAAATTATACTCAAGGCCAAGTAACGAACTTAACTGGGGGCTGCTGTCCCTTCCGGAGACCTTGGGTTCTGCACAACAGATCTGTAGAAACCAGGAACTGTCTGCTCTGTCAACAACCCATTTCCCTTTCCCAACTTTTCCTTTCAGTATCTCTGAAGCATCATTCTGTTGATTGCCATAAAAATCACCTAGCTTGAGTGCCCACGCACACAGACGCACGCACATACACCACACCCCTTTAAAACTTTCTCCAAACGAACCAGAGCAAAGAGGTTTCTTCATGGGAGAGAACTCTGGCCTCAGGAAACTAGAAAGTATGTAAAGGCCGAGCTCCACAGCTGCCGTCCCCCATTGCACAGAGTAATTGCTAACCAGTCTCTCAGGACCCACGTCACACACAGGGTCTGAGGGGTCCAGCTGCCCGCTGTGCACATGAACGAGAGCACTTGCGAAGATAACACACTGTCATGCAGAGAAGTGCTTCACTGAACCCGCCCTCAGCTCTGCTACTTAGATAAGTCCTGGTCTCCTCATGCCCATGATCAGAGTGAACCATATTCATCCTACAGCCCTTGGAGGCAGACAAGGCCAGGGTGACATCATTTTGGTGGAAGCAAATTCTAGAAGTCCACCCCTCAAATAAGTGAGCAAAACAAGCAACAGATGATTTGTAAGAGCAACACATCAATGAAAAGAGGGGCCACCTCCTGTGTCTATCAACACCCATACTTCCAGTCTACATCTGCCCTTCTAGTTCCTGCGGCAGAACAAGCTTCCTTCATCACGGTGCTGGAGAAGGTCATATTCACCAGCAACCGTCACCTCTCAGACTGAAACAGAACAAAACAACACATTACCTCCAAGGAAATACGTACACACAAAGCACTCCGAGGATTACTGTACCAACAGAAGCACTTCTGTCTCCTGACCAGCACCTTCTAGATAGGTCAGCCATTTGCCCATTTGTTACCCTCTATTTTTCTTGCGGTTTCCAGGCTGTGCTCTGCACGACAGGAGGCTGCTCCTTGCCCTGCCTAGTTCCCAGGCTGCCTTGCCAGCTGGTTTCCCCTGGGGGGCGCCATCAGAGGCTGGAGAGGAAAGCGGGGAGAAGCTCAGGGTTTTCTCCTTCTCTGCTTCTGGTGGCCTCCTTAAAAGGGTCCAGCTGTTGGTGGGCGGCTGGCCCAGCCCGTGGTCTTTAGCAACATCACCGGAAACCCGAACAGATCACTCCTGGTTGTCTCACTGCCTCTAGTTATGTGGGATTAGACGGTCTCCATGGAACAAGCTACCAAGGTCTCTTTTCTGGACTGGATCCTCACTGACACACGATGTCAATGTTTAGATAGTTATTCTTTCAGGAAACGAAACCAAACCTATTCTGTAGCTCAAAAGTCTAGGGTGTTTTAGTTATTCATTTACTGCGGAGGCTTCACCCGCCATATACAATTTGGAATGGATTAACAGTAAATACTAAAGTTAACTGGACCTAGAGATTCTTCCATCCCAATTTGCCAACTCTATAAAGATAAAATTTCACATGTATTTTGCCAGCTGTGCGGACGCTGAAGGCTATAGGTTTAGTTACGACGCAGTGGGCACCATCTAATAGATGAAAAGGAAGAGGAAAAATACTATTATCTTTGAGGAGAAATAAACCATCAATGTGGAAAAATACAAGCTATGTTAGGCAAAAGCCATTTAGTCAAAATTCTAAAACCCTAGTGTTTACTGAGCTATTTGAAATAACTTTAGGTAGCTTCTGGCAAAACAAATAAATTATAAAATGACAAAACATGATACAACATTTCTTGAGATTTTGACATCCTGGTGCAGAGAGGGAAGTTGAATAAATATTCTTGCTTGACTCCAAAGGACAGAACCAAAAGCCCAGAGATGAAATTACAGACAGAAAAATTGGATCTTTGTTTCAGAAAATAAAGTAACACTTATTTTTTTTAATGTTATGTTAGTCACCATACAGCACATCCTTAGTTTTTGATGCAGTGTTCCATGATTCATTGTTTGCATATAACACCCAGTGCTCCATGCAATATGTGCCTTCCTTAATACCCATCACTGGCGTATCCCTCCCCCACCCCCGAAACCCTCAGTTTGCTTCAATCAGATTGTTCTGCCCCGCTCTCCTCATCATTGTAGGTTGATCTGGTAAGTAAACCCATCAGGCAAATCTTACGCTCACAGGCAGCTAGAGTAGGTGGCCCAAAGTTCTTTTAACTTATTAATTTGACTTGTAACAATTAAGGAGATGAATGGTGGAATTACTTTGAATTACTCCTATTTAATTTGTATTTGGTTAAACTCAGACTTAAACCTATTACTAAAAGCTTTTTCAAGGATTTGTTTTCTGATACATGACGGATACTCTATTTGTCCACTGAGGTATGCTTTCATTCCAACTAGTAGGTTTAAAAACAAACATGTCTAGCCTTAACCACAAAGGGGGCTATCGCTTTCATTCGTCTTAGAAACATAATTAACTCTCCTGCTTTCTGGACATGTCAGCAATCCGCTTCATAAAAATTCTATTTGCAGAGCAAACATCTGCAATTCCAAGTATCCTTATTTGGCGGTCATGGGTTTCCTCTGCCCACTAGGCATTTACTTCACTTTGACAAGATAATGTCACTCATTTCTCCAGCAAAAGGCATTCTCGAGTAAAGGATGAGGGCAAAAGCCCAGCCAAATTGAAGGATGTGATGTGCCCAGGGAATGCTAATACTCAGTGTATCTGGAACACCGTGTGCGGATGGAAGACAATATTAAATTCTGTGGAGTAGAATGAGTTCCTTTGAGTTTGAAATATTTAATTTAACCAAAAATTGTTTCTTCTCAGATAAGATTAAAAGGACGTTCTTGAGAACTATGGCTCCCCCTGGAAAAGGAAGTTTTGACTTCAAAATACCACCGCAGAATTTATTCCTGAAGTATCCTTGGAGGCAAACTTTGGATGGAAGAAGTTGTTTCTGGTTTTGAAATCTCTTTTTCTTAGGGAAAAAAAAAAAAAAGATAGGAGAAACACACGTTTAAAAATGATAGGTTCTGGTCCAAGATGGAGACATAGGAAGACCCTGAACTTCCTTCCTCCATGGACACACCAAACCTACACCTTTTTACAGAGCAAATCCTCCTGAAGAAGAGCCGAGTGCTGACTGAACAGCTTCTGAAGAACTAAAGACAGAGAGCCCGCGGCGAGAACACCGCGAGACAGGGAGGCACTGTAAGGAAGGCAACCCTCACGCCCGAAGCTGCCAACTGCAGTAGGAAGGGACAGTACTGAGAGACCTGGTGGGGATTTGTCTGCCCCGGGGTACAGAAAAATTGTCATGCTTTTGAAGAGGAACTAGAATATAGAGAAACCAGCCAAGTGGCTCAGGAGCTGCTCATGCTCTCTGGGTTGGAGCTCCTGGGTTGGGGTATGCTCCTCCCCCACCTTAATAATGCAGATGGGAACAGGATCCAGATGCTACGGAGGGCCGGTCTCCTCCACAAGCACCAAGGTCACTAGCCCACACCAGCCCCAGATGCCCCGCGCCACAGAGAAAAGCTGTGGTTTCGAAGAGCAATTGGACTATAAAAGAACCAGCCCCAGAACCCACCCAGAATGAGGGAGCTGCTGGGACTCTCCGCATCAGAGGGGCTGGTGAATGCTTGCGTTTACATCGTCCCTCCACCTGATGGCAAGGGGGGAGCGTGGGTCTGGGTGTTGTAGCCTGCCTGCCACCTCAGCAAGCCCTGGGCCCTAGCCCACACCAACCCTAGCCACGCCGCCAGGTGCCAAAGCGCTGCGCACATCGGGACACCCCAGGTCAGGGTTCACTAAGCTCCAACCATCCTGTCAAGGTGCCACAGGTGCAAAACACCCTAGAACACTGCAGGGAGACACCACTTTAGCTCTCAATGACTTGCTAATAGACTCCTAGGACAGAGTGCTCCAGGCCCTTCTGGCTCATGTCTGCTTTGGATCCAGGAACCCTGTCAAGATGCCTCCTGTGTGGAGGGTCCCAGAACCCTTGGCCTGTGCCTCAGTTCCAGTCAGTCCACCAGGGCACCCCTTCTGTGGTGTAACCCAGGATTTCCCGGCCTGTACCCCATCTTGGTTCCACCCACCCTACCACGGTGTTCTGTGTACAGAGTGTGCGAGGACATACTGGCTTATACTGGTTTGCACCAGCCTCATCACCCTGCCAGAACACCCGCTGTGCCGAGGACCCCACAACAGGCCAGCTTGCACTTACTTCAGCTTCAGCTGCCCTGCCAGGGAGCTCTCTGCATGGAGAACCCAGAGACCACCCAAGCCTGCACCCACTTCAGCTACGGCTGTCTTGCCAGAGCACTCCCTTTGTGGAGTACCCTGGACCCTCCCCGCCGGCCGCTGCCCATACCCCACTTCAGCTCCAGGAGCCCTGCTGGGGTGCCCCCTGTGTGAAACACCCCAGGACATCCCAGCCCAAGCCCTAGCTTGGCTCCGGCCACTCTGCCAGGGCAAGCTCTGTCTGGAGAGCTCCATGACATCTCAGCTTACACCCTCTTCAGCTTCAGCCACCCTCTCTGCAGGGAGCCCAGGGACTGCCCTGGCCCATGCACACTTCAGCTTTGGGAAGGAGGTGCCACCAGCATTTAGTCATTAGGGACCAGAGATGCTACTAAATAATCTTCAGTGGACATATCAGCCCCCTTTTCCCAACCAAGAATTACCTAGCCCAAACTGTCAACAGTACCATGGCTGAGGAGCCCTGTTTTAACATACCAAGGGATTTATTTTCTTAATAATCATTTATCCCAGGAGCTTGTGCTTTACCTCTGTATAAAGTCAGAGTGGTAGAGTCTAATTAGTTCAAATGAACTCAAAATAGCTACTTGGCTGGCTTTGAAGCAGCACAAAGCAACAACCAACACCTCAACGCTCACAGCTATTGCTTTACTGACAAAGTGAAAAAAAAAAAAAAAAACATAACCAAAATGCCATAGAGAATAGACTTTTTTTTTTTTTTAAGTAGAATTCTTTTTGAGGGTGTGGCAATTTTCAGATTCAGTAACAGCATGCTGGCCGTTTTCCTGTGCGGGGGGGGCACAAGGTCTGGACCTAGGTGGAAAAGATTTAAACTTTCCAGTCTCCTTCCTGTAGTTTACCAGAGGATTCAATGTCCTTTCATCACTAAACGTATCCCGGGTGATAGGATTTTTACTCAGTCCCTTTTTCCTCCTCACAACCTAAAACTGAGGAATTGGCTGAATTCTCTCTTCTTAAGGTAATTACAAGAGTTAGCATTTACTGAGGACTCACTCTGTGTTAGGAGCTTATAAAAGGAGTTTTCATGTTTGGGCTCATTTAATACTGAAAACAATGCTGTGACATGGGACTCATGTTATCCTTATTTCGCAGTTGAGTAAAATGAGGCAGAGGGAGTTTAATCATTTTGCCTAGAAATGCACAGCTAGTTAGTGGAGGTAGAGGAGTATAAACCTTTCACTTCTATGCTGATGTTTCGTCTAGAAGATTAGATATTCCCCCTCTCTCCTCATTCATTTCCCCTCCTTCCCTTACAATAATTCTGCTGGATAAGCAACCATCTATGGCCAGGTTTCTTAAAGTGACAGGAAAAGAAAACAAGGCAGCCCAATAACCTTTTTAATAGAAATTCAAAGACCTATTTTGCAAAAACTAGAACCCTGGTCATATATGGACCTCATATTTATACCCTCTGGCCACCACTCTTCCCGCACTCTGCCATGGTGGTGGGGGGGTACCATTGTTCAGGGTGGCGGACTTTGTATTGCTCCCCATCTGCTATCCTTGCCTTTGTCTACCCGGGCTGGGCACTCACATGACCTTTTCAGAAGTATCTCTTGCTACTCCTTTGCTCTCAAGTTATTCACACTTTCTTAAGCCCAACTTTGCACTGGGGCACCTTTTTCTAGGTTCTGTGCCTAGAATACCATCTCTTCTCTTTCTGCATACTCCCAGTCTGTCTGTCTTTCAACTCCCAGATCAAGCTCCAACTTCAAGTGATACTTCCTTTTTTCTTGGTTCTTACAGCACTTGCTAGCTCTAGTGTTCATTTGGCTCCTAATTCTATGGGATATTATTTTGTAGTGTTCTAAAAGCATCATACAGGAGTATTTTTCTTTTGAGTTATTATGGAGTTGCATTCTAGAAAATATAAGGAGTTTCTTAGACTTCCTTGTGTTCTCCCAAGTATTTAACAGTAACCACTAAGTCTTTAGTGAATGACTGAATAGGGGAAGGGAGGGAAAACTGAATGGGAAGTCATCAGAGAGGAAGACAAACCATGAGAGACTCTTAACTATACGAAACAAACGGAGTTGCTGGAGGGGGGGGGGGGGGGGGGGGGAGATGGGGTAACAGGTGATGGGCATTAAGGAGAGCATGTGATATGATGAGCACTGGGTGTTATAAGAATCTGATGAATTATTGAACTCTACATCTGAAACTAATGATGTACTATATGTTGGCTAATTGAATTTAAATTAGAAAAGAATAACTGACAAAATAAATGAGTACAGTTCGGTGAAAACTGACCATTCTAGTTCTGAAACTGAATTTAGATATCTAGACAAATGGAAACCTAGTAAGTTAAAAAAAAAAAAATACCTATACCCATGCCCACTCTGGCTTCTCCTCCACCACTGCAATCTCTACGCAAATGCCAGGGAACATTCTCATGTAGGCAATGGATGCTGGGGTGAAAAGCTGGGGAATGACCAAATAAAAACATTATCTTTAGGCCTCTGTTAGCATCAACAAGATTCAAATATTTTAATTTCAACCTTTTTGCTAAAGAAGTCACAGTTTATCTATTGTAGGTGTTCTTTTTAGTAGAAGGGAATGTTATTTTGAGTACTTGCGTATGAATTCAGGCTCTGAATAAACAGTGCTGACACTTTACTGCTTTGTGCAGCAGACACACACACACGCACACCCACCACTGAGTACAGCTCATTTTTTTCCTCCTGTGGCATTCAGGCCAAACCAGCTTCACATTAACATTATTCCCTAAATTGCTCTTTACTGCAAATAAGGTGCTAACGATGTGCTAGTGATGGTGGCTAAGTGACACAAAAATCTCTTTGGGGGTAAGAGAAGTCGGGATTTATGTGCAGCCTTGTGTCTTGCCCATACCCCTTCCCTACTTGGGAATGTGCCTGAGGAAGAAGAAATGTAGATGGAACGTGAGCAATTCCTGTGGATTCTAGACGATCAGAGCCTGGGGGAGGTAAGAGGAAAGTAAAGCCCACAAGAGAAGAACAATTCTAATCGAAAACCCTGATTAAAATCGACGTGGCTCCTGGCACTTGAATGCAGGGGAAGACAAGAAAAATGGCCGACCAATTGCTTTTTGCCAGCTATCCTGGGAACAAAAGGAAAAAAAGCCCCACACTGGTCATATGAACACATGTCACCAGTAATTTCTGTCAAAGAAATCCACTGTAACATAACTGGATTTAGAAAAAGAACAATTAGCTGAAGATCCCCACAGTTTATAAGAATTTCATATATTTTCAAAACCCAGAGAACAGGCCGAATTCCTTTAAAGTTCATTGTTCTGGACACCTTTATTTTTCTGGTCCCCTAAGCTATCTTCCATCGAGAATTTACGCTTTTCAACCTGACTGTACAATAAATCACCCCACCTGAGACGATGGAGCAGCCGTGACACTAACAAAGTTCCGGATTGTTTGCAGAAGGCAAACTGGTCCTGAGAAAATAGGCTGGCAGACATAATCAGAATCCACTCTGAGTTTTACAGAGTTGTTTTTTTTGTTTTTGTTTTTGATTTTTAAAGATTTTATTTATTTGACAGAGAGAACGTGTGTGAGAGCACAAGCAGGGGGAGTGGCAGGCAGAGGGAAAAGCAGGGTCCCCGCTGAGCCACCCAGGAGCCCCAGAGTTGGTTTTTTAAGAAAATTTACTCCTGATACTGAACGTCAGTGGTTTATCTGGTAAGTCTTATACACCTCAGTGGCTGCTCACTGATTTGGATACCAAAAGCCACATTTTATTTTTGACAGTCTCTGCTATAAAAATGAAAAGGCATTTACGGTATCAGAAAACCCCAAAACTTAAACCCTTTGCCTAACGCAGTGAACCTGTTTTACTTCATTAACCACATTTCCCCAAAATGGAGCTTGCCTGCCTAATGCTTTTGGTGTAATACTAAGAGGCTAGAGAAGACAAAGGTGCCCCCTAGAAACTGGCCCACTTTGGCCAGAAATTTAATACCAGAAAACTTGATTACAGAGTTGGCACTTCAATGTTGTAACAACATTTTATTGTGACAGCCCTTTAATAAACTGATAGAAAAATCTATTCGATTTTTTCTGGGTAAGTTCAATTATGTATTATCATGATCCTCCTAAAACCAGATCCTGGTTATAAACACTCTTAATTGTGAGAACTTCAAGTCAGGCAGTGGACTGCTCCTGGTGTTTCCCAATCAGTCTTCCTCTCCCCGAGACAGGGCTGCCAGCTACAGACACCATTTCCCAACCTCCGCACAATGAGACATGGCGAACCATCTGTGATGGTTCATTTTCTCTGGTAACTTGACTGGGCCAAAAAAAAAAAAAAAAAAAAAAAAAAAAAAAAAAAAGCCCAGACAGCAGTTAAATATTATTCCTGGACATTTCCAAAAGAGATTCACATTTGAATTGGTGCACCAAGTAAGGCAAATGGTCCTCTCCAATGTGGATGGGCATCATCCAGTATATTGAGGCCCTTCATAGAACCAAAAGATGGAGGAAAGTTGAGTTTTTTGTCGGCCTTGGAGGATGGCGAGGAACACTGATTTTCTCCTGCCCTTGGCACACCTGGTTCTCAGGCCTGCAGACCAGGGTGAAGCGCCACACTATCCCTTCTATAGCTCTCAGACTCTCCAACTCTACCACGGGCTATCCTGGGTCTTCCACTTGCAGAGAGCACATTGTAGGACTTCAGTCTCCACCATCGTATGAGCAGATTCCTTGTAATAAATCTCTCTGCACACATCTATACAGTTCGCATCTCCTACTGGTTCTAGTTCTCTGGAGAACACTACTAGGACCACTAAGCTCTGGTCAACAGAATGCGAGCGGAATGGGAAAGGCAGCTTCTGCGTGCTTCCTGCAAGGCAAGTACTTGCCCTGGACCATCTCGCATGCCCCATCTTGTAGTCATGTGGCTCAGGCCAAGACCTGGCTTCTACCATGCAGAGCAGGTTAATGCCCCAGTGAAGACCTTGGCCATCATGGCCGTCCTTCCAGATTAGTCCAGTAGGGTTATTAAAGGAGAACGAACGCAGTGTCTTATATATTTCAGACTTGGATTTTAGGGGCTTATTGTTACAGCAGCTTAGCCTTTAGATGACCTAATAGCCAATTTTTGTTTAAACTTGTGTAAATTATGTGCACTCACCTACTGAGGTATCCCTCTCCTAGAAAAGACTCCGAGCCCTTCGTGCAGACTCTAAGCCCAGTGCAGAAACCTGGAAAGTACTTTTCAAGCCCTGTTTTTCAGCAATTGATGGAATCAAGTCATTAATTTCAAAAGTTGCAATTTCTAAAATGTACAAGTCCAGTTCCAATCTATCCTACGTCAGCAGCCATGGCCATTAGGTGTGAGCTAACATTTCTTCCTGTGAACTTGGCATGTGAAGTTTCTACACGATTTCCTTGTCCTTTGGGAGTGAGCACACAAAACTCTTGCACTACACAAGGATTCTCTCTTACGCACAAATACTACAGAAACCCAGCTGAGTGCTTATTTGTCTTCCCTTTGAACCTGGAATTAATGTGTGCTAGTCCATTAGTAAGGAGTATGGGTTCTGTTACAAATGGGAAAAAGAAAAAGCTCTGTCATTCTAAATGTATTTTCTAGATTTATGGAGGTAAGATGACAATTAAAATTGTAAATATTTAAGGTATATGACTTGAGGTTTGATATACAGTTGACCCTTGAACCACGAGTTTGAACTGCACAGGTCCATTTGGACAGTTTTGTGTGTTTTTTTTTTTAAACACACTGCAGTACTACAAATGTACAAATGTATTCTCTATTTCTTATGATTTTCTAACATTTTCTATTCTTTAGCTTACTTTATTCTAAGAATACAGTATATACAACAGCATATAAAATGTGTTAAATGACTATTTCTGGTAAGGTTTCCAGTCAAAAGTGGGCTACTACTAAATTTTAGGGGAGTCAAAAGTTATACGTGGATTTTTAGCTGTGTGGTAGGCTGGTGCCCTTAACTCTGACATTATTCAGGGGTAAGCTGTACATATGCCTTGTGGAATATTTATCATAAAGAAGCTAATTAACAAGTCCATCATCTCCTATAGTTACTGTTTGCAGGTTTTTTTTGTTTTTGTTTTTTTTAGTGAGCACTTAGAATCTTCCCTCATACCAAATTTCAAGTATACAATACTGTTAACTATAGTCCCATTTTTGTACAGGTATACCTCATTTTATTGTGTTTCAATTTATTGTGCTTCACAGATACTGCATTTTCACAAATGCAAGGTTTGTGGCAACCGTGTGTTGAACAACTCTATCAACGCCATTTACCAACAGCATTTGCTCACTTCAAGTTTGTGATGTATTGGTAATTCTCAGAGTATTTCAAACTTTTTCATTATTATATTTTTTATAGTGATCTCTGATCAGGGATCTTTGATATTATTATGATTGTTTTGAGATGTCAGGAATCACACCCGTGTAAGACAGCTAATTTAATAGATAAATGTTGTGTGTGTTCTGAATGCTCCACAACGAGAGGTTCCCACTGTCTCTCTTCTTCTCCTCAGGTCTCCCTTTCTCCTGAGACACAATATTGATATCAGGTCAATTAATTACCCTACAATGGCCTGTGAGAACTCAAGTGAAAGGAAGAGTCACATGTCTCTCACTTCAGGGCATAAGTTAGAATGATAAAATTTAGTAAGAAGTCATGTCAAAAGCCAAGAAAGGCCCGGCATCATGCTAAACAGTAAGCCAAGTTGTGAACCCAAAGAAGAATTCTTGAGGGCAATTAGAAGTGCTACTCCAGTGAACATTCGGATAAGAAAGCCTAACAGCCTCACTGCTGATAGGAAAAAAGTTTTAGTGGCTTGGGTAGAGAATCAAACCAGCCATGACATTCCCTTAGGCCAAAGCCTACTCCAGAGCAAGGCCCTAACTCTCTGATTCTGTGAAGGCTGAGAGAGGTGAGGAAGCCGCAGAGGGAAAACTGGTTCATGAGGTTGAAGGAGTAAAGTTGTCTCCATAACAGAAGCAGAAGATGAATCAGCAAGTGTCAATGGAGAAACTGTGACAAGTAACCCAGAAAATATAGCTATGATAATTCATGAAGGTAGCTATACTAAACAATAGATTTTCAACATCGACAAAATAGCCTTATATCGGAAGGCGCCATCTAGGACCTTCACAGCTATAGAGAAATCAATGCCTGGTTTCAAAGGACAGACTGACTCTTGTTAGGGGTTAACAGAGCTGGTGACTTTAAGTTCAAGCCAATGTTCCTTTACCATGCTGAAAATCCTAAAGCCCTTAAGAATTATGCTACGTCTATTCTGCAACGGAACAAAGCTTGGATGATGGTACATCTGTTTACAGCATGATTTACTGACTATTTTAAGCCCACCGTTGCGGTCTACTCAGAAAGAAAGATCTCTTTCAAAATATGATTGCTTGTTGACAATGCCCCGGTCACCCAAGAACTCTAATGGAGTTGCACAACAAGATTAACGTCTTCATGCTAACACAACATCCACTCTGCAGCTCATGAATCAAGGAGTAATTACGATTTCCAAATTCTTCTTATTTAAGAAATACATTTTGTAAGGCTACAGTTGCCATAGACAGTGGTTCCTCCGATGACTCTGGGCAAAGTAAATTGAAAGGCTCTGGAAAGGATTCACATTCTAGATACCCCTAAGTATATTCATGATACATAGGGAGAAGTCAAAATATCAACATTAACGGGGGTTTGAAAGAAGTTGATTCCAACACTCACGGAGGACTTTGAGGTGTTCAGGATGTCAGCGAAGGAAGTAACCAGAGATGTGAGGCTAAGAGTAAGAGAATTATAATTAGAAGTGGAGCCTGAACATGTGACTGAATTACGGCAATGTCGTGATCAAACTTGAAGGGATGAGGAGGGATTTCTTAAGAATGAGGAAAGAAAGTGGTTTCTTGAGCTGGAATCTACTCCTGGTGAAGATGCCGTGAAGATTGTTGAAATGACAACAAAGGATTTAGATTATTACTCAGTTGATACAGCAGTGGTGGGTGTGAGAGGACTGACCTCAATTTCAGAAGTTCTACTGTGGGTAAAATGCTATCAAAGAACATCTCATGCTACAGAGAAATGATTCGTGAAATCAAGAGTCCATCAATGCAGCAGACTTTATTGTTGCCTTAAAGAAATGGCAACAACCACCCCAAACTTCATCAACCACGACTCTGATCAGACAACAGTCATCAATACCAAGGCAACATCCACAGGCAAAAAGACTTCAACTTGCTGAAAGCTCAGATGATGGTCGGCATTTTTAAAAATATTTAATTAAGGTATGTACCTTGTTTTTTTAGACAATGCTACTGCACACTTAACACAGTACAGCAGAAACATGACTTTTTTATGCACTGGGAAAACGGACTCATTTAATTACAATTTTCTATTGAGATGATTTGGAAATGAACCTGCAATATCTCATTTTATCTCCAGAACCTATTCATCTTTATTTGAAACTTGTCCAACATCTCCCCATTTCCCCCTCCAACCAGTAAAGACTACTCTACTTTCTGTTTCTAAGAGTTTGGCTACTTTACATTCTACATATAGGTGAGATCATAAAGGATATTGCTTTCTGCATCTGGCTTAATTCCCTTAGCAGAATGGTCTCCAAAGTTTATCCATGTTATTGAAGAATTTCCTCCTTTTTAAGATCAAATAATATTCCCGGGTGTGTGAGCGACATCCTTTCATCCATTGATGCATATTTAGGTCGTTTCCATATATTGACTATTGTAATTCTGTAATGAACATGGCAGTGTAGACAGCTCTTTGAGATACTGATTTCCCTTGGACATAGAACCAGAAGGGGTATTGTTGCAGCGTAATACATTAAGAAAATTTTTTTCAAGAACCCCCACACTCCTGGCCACAATGGCCATACCAACTTACATTCCCACCAACAGTATACAAATGTTCCCTTTTCTCTGCATCTTCCCCAATACTTGTTATCTTTCATCTTTCTGATAATTGACCTTCTAACAGTGAGGACATGTCCCACTGTTTTGATTTGCATTTCTCTTATGATTAGTGAATTTGAGTACCTTTGCATTTACCTGTTTGTTATTTGTGTATCTTCTTTTGAGAAATAGCTATTCACATCCTTTGTCCATTTTTTAAATTGGGCCACACTGGACGCTAAAGGGATTTTTGTGTGTGGATAAAAGTTACATTAATTTATTATAACCAAGTTTTTTGTTTTTTTGTTTTTTTACTTTTAAATACAGCATATATTTTCATGCCTCCAGTTTTAAGAATCTCCTAAATTCCTATTTCTCTTAGTTATATAATTCCAAGGATTCATAGAAAAAAACTGTAATACATCACTCAATGTCTAAATTTTTACACATTACACATTAATGTGGTTTGAACGCTGGTTTTATGGAAAATAGAATGTGGCTCTGTATTTCCTTTGCTGTGGGGTCATTTCAGTGACATTTGCTAAGGGGAAGAAACTCAAAAAGCTGAATGCTTGGAGGCCATTAAAATTTTCAGGACTGACTGAAGTAGCAGATTCTCCCCAGCCAGTATTTGCTAACTTCCAGCAACGTCACCTTGTATTACGACAAGTTGTTACATTGTCACATATAAAGAGTCAACTTTGTCCAACTATGTCCAACATGGGGCTTGAACTCATGACCTTGAGGTCAAGAGCCATGTGCTCTACCAGCTAAGCCAGCCAGGAACCCGGATATTTATTTCAAATTCCACAACTCTGATAATTATCTGTGATTAGGAGATGATGCCATGGTGTGGCCCAACAGGAGGGGAAAAAAGACCTCAGATGAAAAAGATCAGAATTTTAGAGTTGCAAAATCCTTTCAGGAATCCAATCTTTAGTGATTGGCTGGATTTGAATCTTAACCTGGTCTCTGAGGTTCCCCAGACACTCACATGCTCTCGGTTCGTCCTGGTTCTCATGTTACACTGGCCTGGTGTACCCTGCTGTGTCATACACGCCGCTGTAACACGTCACCAGTTTCACACATTACACGATGATGAATTTCTGCGTGTTGCTCCACTTCCTCAACCCGATTGTTCATCGTGTCATGCACCTCGATCGGATTTGTGCAGCTAATCCTTGGAACTCTGAGACCTCTGGTTCTACCAAACCTTATTTCAAGCATATGTTTCTGTCTTTCTTTGCTAACAACCCTCTTTAGTCCAAGGGAGAGAGAAACCACTCCAGCTGAAGAGCAGGGAGGGCTCTGTGGAGAAGACACACAGCCCAATTCCTCACGGGGGCGCCATAGACACAGCCCGGTGGACAATCCCTTGTCTATGTGGACCCTCAGGACTGTACCCAGGGCAAATACATTTACGCTGCTAAATACACTGACTGTGAGAAAAACAGCAATCATTCCAGGTGGGAAAGAAGTAACCCTGCATTCATGTGGTAAAGCTCTATTTTCACTGGGAATGACTGGACAGAGCGTGCAAAACTGTTTTGTATTTGGTTACACAAGAGGATAAAGGGATTTATCAAAGCTCTCTCAGAACTAAACTAGAACCTAAGATATCGGTTTCCCCACATTTTCTATTTTTTTCCTTTTTCTAAAACTTAGTAAAGAATTCCATTCAGAAAAAAATGTGGCAAGTTCCCTACAAAACGTGGTTTGCCCTCTCCTTGCCCCTCCACGTGCAGCCGCTGAAACACAGCGCAAAGCTGCACCCTGATGCATTCTCTACGGGAAGCATTCGAGTGCAGCTCTTTCACTAGACAAAGACCCGGCAGGGATTTACTTAAACATTAAAAAACACCCATCTTCAGGGGTAGAGAAAATAAGCATTTCCTAGTGGGAGGGAAGTACTAGCCTATAGAATTAGTAGCTTAAAACCTCCTATTCTATTTTCCTGCTCTATAAAGAACAAAATTGCTAATGACACCACTAACCTACTGTGAGCTTTTCTCGCTGGTCTGCACAAAGCACTTGCCAAAAAAAGATCTGGCTCCTGTCAGCAATTCACAAAATCCCAATATTAACTGTAGGGTTGAGAGCAGAGGGCATCCATGTCAGGCAGACGTGGGGCTGCTGACCACCAAGTGGCCTCTGTATCTGGTCACATTGACTGAAGACATCCAATGAGGATTTCCTCAGAGGTCCTAAGAATATGTTACTATACAGCACCCTAAGATGTTAAGAGAGAACTCCCATACACTATTCACTGAGAGTCCGAACCTATTCATCCGTATTTATGGACACAGAACATGCATTTTACCTAAGTTGGGTACTTTCAAATTCAGTCGAATACCTTATTACACACACCATTAATCACTTCACACACACTAGACAGACCACTGTTTTCATAAATAGTTGACAGACTTCTTGAAGAAAGGGGACCCAAAGGGTTTGAATAAAAGCCCTTTCCTGTGTCCTTTCGCTCAGGTGTTACCACTGCAAAATTCGACCACAGTATCTCTGATCGTGTTGACTTTTATTAGAACTATTTTCAAAGTTGTCGCCTACTATTTGCTAGGATTTGTGTCCTGAGTTGATGCACAGTCAGGATTAATTTGGATCCCAGCATTCCGTGAGGGCCTTAATAACCGATTTCGAATGAATTCAAAGCCACTGACTGTCATATTCAAAGGAGAAGGAAATGTGTGCCTCCCTCACAGGGAACTGGGGAAAAGGACAGCCTACTTGTAAACCAAACCTAAGTCCTCATCTCTCAGGAAGGGACCCTCATCTGTTCTGATCATGCAGAACTTACGGAAATAAAGGATATTCTTTTTTTAAGACCAGTTCACAGTGATTGTGTCCACACTGACTATACCAGGGCCAAAATATATTGAAGGAGTTAGTAGAGTTAGAAAGACCTAGCTTCGAATATTAGCTCTAGCATGTACTAGTGCGGGAACTTAACCTTTGTTTCCACTTTTGAAAACATGGGGTCAATAATACTATTGTGGTTTTTTTTTTTCCCATTAAAAAAAGCTTTAAGCCTATAGACAATTACAATGTCCATCGATAAATGAATGCATAAAGAAAATGTGTACATATGTACAATGAAATATTACTTGGCCAAAGAAAAGGTAGAGTGAAATCTTGTCATTTGCAACGACCTGGATAGATTAGAGAGTATAACGCCAAGTGAAGTCAGTCAGAGAGAATCAAATACCACGTAATTTCACTCGTAAGTGGAATTTAAGAAATAAAACCAACAAAGAAAAAAAGAGACAAAGCAAGAATCAGACCCTCAGGTATAGAGAACAAACCAGTGGTTACCTGGGGGGGGGGTGGTATAGGTGATGGGGAAGAGAGTACACGCATTATCATGAACACGGAGTAACGTACAGAATTGTTGAATCGCTATTTTTACACCTGTAACTGTATGTTAACTGTATCGGAATTAAAACAATAAAAAGTGGACATGCATCTAGTTTCCACCTAAGTTCATCAATTGTTGATATTTTGCCAGATTTGCTGTATCTATTTAACATTTTGTGGTTGTTGAGCTTTGTGAAAGTAAAGTTGCAGACTTGGTGACATTTAAATACTTCACAGATTTCTAAGACGCGAAGACAGCCTCTTACATATGCACAGTTCCGCTAAACCAAGAAATTGGACCCAAAACTATCAAACCACCTAGTATGTAGACCATTTCAAACTTCCCATAGGGTCCCAATAATACCTGTGTACCTCATTTTCCCCTTCTATCTAGGATCCAAAATGATCACACAGTAAAATTAGCTGTCATCTTTATCACCTGTTGTAGATCACTTTCCCTAACGTTTTTCTCACACCTTTGACATTTCTGAAGAGTCCAGGCCATTTGTGACCAGCTGCAGAACGACTCCAAATCTGACTTCGTGACTAGGTTCAGGCTGGACATTTCCAGGAGGACACCACGTGGACGATGCTGACTACCGCCTACCACATTCCCCCCCAAAAGGTGCGTAAAGTCAGTTTGTTTCCTTACTGGCCATGTTAGTTTTGCTCACTTGGTTGGTAGATGGCCAGACAGATTTTCCTATTGAGGCTTTTATCCCTTTGTAGTTAGTAACCTACGGCACGATGCTTTGAGACTGTGTGGATATTCTGCCTCTAAACCTCTCACCCACTAGGCTTGCAGCACCCATTAAGGATACTTGCTTGAATCAGTTACTACATTCAGGGCTAAATAATTCTGGTTTCCGATTCTATTTTTCCTTCCCCTTTATTAACTGACATTCTTCCAAAAAGAAGGTACTCCCTTTTGAGTATCATTATGAATTACTGCTTTTTAAATTAAGTGTGTCATCAAGAGGTGTGAAGATTAGAACAAAGGTATCTGAACCCTTTGGTACACATACGGACCACAGTGGGCATTTGACAAGTGATAGGTATTATTTATAATTACTTTATTCCATGTGCGGAAGCTAATGTCAATTTAATGTTACAGTAGAGTACAAATTAGTCCTCACATCTCATCTTGTCCATGAGAGAAAAAACGATGAGGCTTCCTGACCAAGACATTTCCACAAGTCCTTTAGGCCTGTGGCTGAAAGATTTTCCTCTTGTTACCGATCTACATGGTTCTTACAGATTAGCCAAATGATTGACAGTTTCTCATGTTCCAGTCACATCGCTGCTTCCATCTCAAGACCCATCACATGGATACTTCTTTCTGTTCCTAACAGGCAGAGTGATCTCCATCAACCTGACTATTCTCTACTTCTATGGAGGGAGAGGGAGGCTCCACCTTTCAAATGAAAGACAGCTCTAGTTTGCCGAAAAGTTTGCCATGATCTCAAGCCGCAGTCCTGGTGAAGAATGGGACTGAGAAGTGGAAGCAACAGCGGTTGGTAGGGAGCTTCTCCCTCCTTTTCTTATTCTAGACCGTCCGATACCCTTGGTGCCAAATTCACTCATTGGAAGTAAGTGAGGTCTTTGAGGGAAGCACATTAAGTCTCTCATCGAGTTAAAGGATATTTATGTATCTGAGAGACAGGATTCAGGTCCAAAAATTATGTCTTTCCAAGTGCATAACCACTAGTGCTCCTGAGGTTTGGGGAAAGGAAGAGTCATGTTTAACTTTATTCCTGAACTTGACAGATATTAATAAGATAATAAGCTAAATCAAAACTGCTTCTCTTATCCCTACGTATACAGCTTTATTTGGAAATAGAAGGATGTGTGTGCCTACGTGATTGATTAGGGTTGAGAAGTAGGAAGGACTTTACTGGAAAACCCCTGTGGATCTCCTCCTTCCCCATCCATCCTATGCCCATCTCTGCCTTGGGCTGTGCTCTGGGAGGCCACCCCTGGTGAACCCCATCATCTGGACTTCCTTGTCCTGTGGCTTCCAACTGGGTCTGGCAATGGGAAGCTGCAGGAGGAGGAGCTCAGATGGCAGGAGGAGGGAGAGGCCGCCCCTACCTCACTTCTCTGGCAGTACCTGGGTCCTTCCACACTACAGCTCTCACAGGTCTCTCTTCCATGGCTCCTACTCTCACAGGAGGGTAGCTACTCATCTCTTGTGCCCACAGCTCTAACAGTAGTAATGCTACCCTGCAGGGACAGTCTCCACATGCCTTGCCCACACCCTTGTAAATGATCTCTTCCCCAAAGTCTTTTTCTTTGAACCATCTGGATTAGATTCTGTTTCCTGGCAGGACTCTGCTACACTTGCTATCTCCCAGGTCCTGTACTAAATGATTATTCACTGTCCCCATTTAAGCATCCCATGCAGTGGATTTATAACACCATGTTTTAGCTGGGTAAGTGGACGCTCACAGAAATTCCATGACATGTGGAATATCATACCTCTACCAGGAGCCAAGCCTGAATTAGCATCTCTCCCATTCTACAGTGTTTCTACACCCTACTTGGCACCTTCTTCAAGGTACTTACGCCACTTGGAGCAAACACCAAAGACATGAACAACTTTGGAGTTCCTGGACCTGGTTAGATTTTCATTCCTCTCCTTTCAACCACTTCACTTTACATTCCCCTTGTAGATTGGTCACCTACTGAGCATACCCATTACGTAAGTGAACTTGATTGGTAGAGATGCTTATCTGAGAGGATTAGTTTTACTGAAAGTAGTAACTTAACAGTTCTTCTAAAGATTGTAAAGAGAAGGGAGCCCTGTGTCTGGTAGATGGAAATGATGCACCATTGAGTTTACCACTGTTTGCGCTAGTTCTGATTCCCCCCACCACCTCCCTAGCCTGACTCTTCCTTCCCTTTTTTCTCTGTCTTCTGCCCACACTTCCACCCTAACCCCTATCTTTCTACCACTTCTGGGGAGCTTTTCTTCTCGTCCTAAAGCTGCTTCAGTTCTAAGTGAGCATGCTGTCCCATCATGGCAACCGCCATCAGCAAGGAACCCAGTGAGACCGGAAAAGCCACACCCGTCGCCTCCACCTGAGCCTTCTTTCTCAACACACCCTTTCTTCATTTCCACAAGGCTCTTTGGGGCCTTTATGCTAAATGAAATTCAGAACACATTTTCAGTACTCCCTTTTTAAGTTCAGAAATGATAGTTCAAAAAATTTCTGGGTGAAAAATACCCAGCAAACTAAGGCTGGGTGTAGCGTCCTGTCACCTCCATTCTAAGGGGATAAACCCAGGTGATCTAAATAGCACAGGATTGGGGAGTTCCTTTGTGTCCCCAGTCTGAGCGATCCTCCAGAGTAGGGCACCCACACTGCAAGCCTTTCCTGGGTGTGGTCAGGCTTACACACATGCTTGTTAAAATAGATTCCTGGGCTCTCAAGACTACTGAAGGGGGATCTCTAAAGAGAAATCAACATTTTAAACAACTTCATAGAGATTATTACATATGCCAAAGTACAAGAACCACCAGCATTGGGGATGCACACTGAGACTTTTCAACCTGCACAGCTGGATTTTAATTTCAGCTCTGCAGTTTATCAGCCAAATAATTTTAAAAAATTACTGAACTTCTCAGAGCCTCCCTTCCCTCATCTGAGGGGAACACCTCTTTCCTTTGGATATTAAAAAATTAAAGCACTATTTAATTCTTTGTCTGGAATACATTAACACTCAGATGGTCATTTTAATCAGTAACTAAAATGGATGATTCTTCTATGAAAAATTTGATTTAAGTGGTTAATATTCACATTGTATCTCTACTAAATATCCAGTGCCAGTCAGACAACACAATGATTTCCTAAAGCATAACCAATTAGACAAACTGAACTACGAGAAGTTGGTGTACTGCTAGAGAAGTCATGAGCAGTGTATTTATACTGTTTTTCTGTTTCAAACAATCTTAGCAGCTAGAAAAGCCAAGTAATAAGTTATCTATGCTTTCTAGAAGCTTCTGTATTTTATTTTGCCTGCTTCTCATTCTTTGCAATTGTAAATTTTGTCAAGGGGTGTGTAAAAAAAAGGGGGGAGGAATTATTTAAACAGAAAGAACGGTTATATTCTTTTCTGAGGGAGATTCTGGTAATATATCGTGTATGAGGATGTGAAAAGCACTGATTTTCACTGCATTTGATGGCATGGAACAAGCTTTAGTGATATGCTGGAACAACAGAAGGTCATACATTTTAAAATACACCCTGCTGAGAAACTTGCAGCTGATTTATGACCTTTCAAACCTACGACTTTGCATTCTTCATGCACAATACTGAGAATTCATGCTCTCTGGAAAAGAGGATTTTTTTTTCCCCTCCCTTCTAAGAATTATCTCAAATTCTATATTGAGGTGATCTCCAAGATGAAATAAGAACATAGACAATAAACTGACAGAATAGAAATGTAAAATCAGGACCACAGTCATTAAATACCAAAAGGACAGAATTAGAAAAATATACATCACCAGTGAATGATTCCTCCAGCTGAATGACCATTAGGAACACATGGGATGCTTTCTTAATTTTAGGTTTGTGTGTCTCACCCCAGAGATATTGGTTCAGCTTATCTAGAGGTTGGATTTTTAATAGCCCCCTCCCCACACTGGAGAAGAATTTATGTCAACTATAGTGTTCGCTGTGTATGTAGGAGAGACAGAAGACATATGCTCTCAAAACAAACATTACTTATAGTTTTTATTCAGCCTGAAGGATCGCTCATTACTCCACAACTTTAAGTTTTTATTTTTCTACTCAATAAAAAGTTCTTGAGCAGCTGAAATAATTTGCGTGCCCCCACTAAATTCAAATGATACAATTAAATTAAGATTCTGGTATTTGCCGAGGTCTGCAAAGGGTACATTACAGGCATTTAAAAAAATAATTTGAAAGCCAGATTTTAAAAAAATCCATTGCTGAAAAATGTTTCTTTCATTGTATGAGAATTAAGCACTTCCCAAAAATTAAAGACAGAGACCTAGAGAGGGAGAAAGAGACAGAAGAGACCTAGAGACGGGGGACACACTGATGGTGAGGGAGGAGACAATGAAGGGAGGGGCTGTGTGCTGCTGCTGGGGGTGCGCACGTGCTTGGGAGAGATGTATGAATGGGTACATACGCATCTATTCTACATTCTGTCGGCCCCAGCAAACGAGGACAAAGGAAGTCTATCTTTTTCATAGCAATTCTTACTGCAGGCAACCCAAGAGAACCAAGACTTTCCTACAACTTACTGGCAAAGCAAGCTTTCTTGGTATTGTACATGTAGGACTCAGATCAAGATAGTATCAGCTTTTATCTGACACTATAATCTAGTAAAGCCTTCGAGGTTCACGAAGGTGCTTGCGTTTATGGGTCCTTCTCTGCACACTGATGCAAATGTTTTTTTTTTTTTTTGGGGGGGGGCGGGCTGTGGCTCTCACACAGTGCTGGGACACAGCTCCCTCAAGAACAAGCAATACAAGTGTGCATGATTACAGATCTTCGATAAAACTGAAGGTTTTATTGCCACAAAACCACGTAAATGACACAGTACACTTTCCCTCAAACACTGTCTCAATTCTCAGCAATGACTGTTGAGGGGCGCCTGGGTGGCTCAGTTGGTTAAGTCATGATCCCGGGGTCCTGGGATCGAGCCCCACATCAGGGCGGGGGCTCCCTGCTCAGTGGGGTGTCTACTTCTCCCTCTCCCTCCCCACTCGTGTTCTGTCTCCAATACAATCTTTTAAAAAAACAAGTGCAGATATGCTTTAAGCTTCAAATAAGCATTTTCTTGTTAACCTTTAATCCAAATCTGTTCTCCATGGAGGCTAATCTGGAGAATTAGACAGCTGGCCCCAAACACAGGTGAACTCACTTCTGCATCTTCAGGTTCAGAATGTGAGTTACTTCAGTCTGTCTTAATTGGACCACGAAGGATAGAATTTATTTTTAACAGTGAAACAACAAATAAAACACCTTGTAGTTGACAAGCATCAGTTTTAGTTTAGACCAACTATTTTGTAGAATTTCAAACCCACCTTAAAAGTTTTTTCATTTTAAACTAAACACAAAATAGTTAAAAATACAATTGTTATTTCTTGTACAATTCAGTAGCTACCAAACTGATTTTACTTGGAGATATTTCACTTATTGATTTGCACCAGCATTACCATATATGTAAATTTCAATAAAAGACATACTGTATTTCTTTTTTTTCTATTCATGTCACCATCTCCTTATGAATGGCTGTATGAGAGAGGGGTTAAGCCATGGTCTGCTCTGGTGTCAGATCCCCTAGGTACATGGCTGCTTCCCTCCACTTCCTCTCTCAGCAACATCAGGGTTCCTGTGGTGCACAGCTTGGCCTCTGGATCTGATCTCCACCCCCCGACCCCCACTACAGTCTCTCGACTTAGTGATGCTCTCTGTACTTTGTTCCCATTCACCCTTCTCTGGAATTTCTTGCTTGCTTCTCTGCCAGGGGCTCCATTTTGACCACCACCGTAGAACTGAGACTGCCCTTTGACCTCTGTTTGGAGCACCTGTCTCCCATATGACGAAGAGTCTTTGCCCCTTACGGTTATAGGGCTGTTGTCAGTTACTTGGAAGCTGTTCCTTCTCACCCTTTCCTTAGTTCTTGGCCTTGTTCCAGATATAGAAGTCCAGATATATAAGAAGGCTTAAGAGTCAACAGTTAACAGAACTTTGCTCATCATGTTAAATTCTAATAAGCGCAGGTGGCAAAGTCAATGAACATAAAGTGAAAGTGGGTTATATTAAGATGGAATTTTTTTTTTTTTAATGATTTCCTCATGGGTTATTTCCTTTAAAAATGTACAATACCATCTCCTACTTTCATAGTCCTTGCTATTTACAAAGCTATTTCATTTATATTATTCCATTTGATATTTACAATCTCATTATCAGTCACTGTTATTACCATCCAATATGTTCTCCATTTCAGAGGAGGGCTCACCTAAAATTAGTCAAAGTCCTGTGGCAGAAAAGAGAAAATTTCTCCCACACCAAACTGCTTCTAAGTATGACCGCAAATCTTGTTTTCTATTACAGCAAGATAGGTCTGGCTCTTGGCAAAGAGAAATTGAGTGAATATTCATTTCATTCTGATTAGTTGGAAGAAGATACAAAGGAACTCACAGGACAGAGACATGGTGTCTCCGTGCTGGAGAATTTCTAAGGAGTAGCTCCCAAAACATCATGGTTGTCCAAGTCCCTGAATGAAAGGAGGGTCAGCCTGAAGTGGAAAAAAGGAAATCTTTTGGACATTTTGAGCTTGAGATGCCTGTACAGAAGGCCAAGATACCTAAGAATTAGTTGTATTAGTAGGTCTAGACTTTAGAAAAAGTCTAAAAGGAAATGCTATTTGGCTAAGCATCAGAATCACTTGGGGGAGCTTTTAAAACCCATGATGCCCAGGCTTCATCACAGACCAACTAAATCACAATCTCTACAAATGAAAACCAGGCATTAGCGTTTTTTAAACCTCCCCATGTTAGTCCAATATTGAGAAACAATACTCCAGTGTGTCTGGCTAACATTTCAATATATTTTTCAACTACTGGAAAATTCAGGCAATAAAACACTTGGAGATTTAACTGTTGACTTAGGTATGGTTCCAGTTTTCCCGAGAAAATCCTTTTATTTTCTCCCTTATGGACTTCTCTAGGTCGGTAGATCTGAGTTCAAATCCTGCCTGCCCCACTTGTTAGACTGTGGACCTAGGCTGAGGCACTTCCTTGTGTTTTTTTTTTTTTTTTTTTTATGTAAAAGGAAGGTTTGCACTAACTTTAAGAAAATTATAGGTAATAAACAATGTAATTCAAGTAAGACCCCAAACTGAGGAGCAAGTACTTTGTAGCAGTTCCATATAGTGATAATAGTAACAGCGGAGACATGGTACATAGTTCACATGCAGAATGATAGGAGCAAATTTCTGTTGTTCTGCCCATAGCGGTCTTAAGCGCATCTGGCTTGAGGTCTGCAGCCATCCCCGGGTGGAGATACTCGCGTTATCCCAAGCTTCCACCATTCACTGTCAGGGTTTTGTAGCATGTTCACCTTGGTTAACAGTGTGAGGAGGACGGATTGTAAATGAGGCAGCTGGTACGTAGAGCACAGCCACGGTGATAAGGCATAACCAAATAAACAGCAGTTGTCCGTCTCCTCCCCCATCGCCCAGGGGTCTGGCTTAGCATCTAAATTTCATTTTCCTCCTTGCCACTTTGCTCTTTTGAATGCGTTTCCTTCTCTCATGCCTTCTGATACTCTCTCTTTTCCCTAGGCTGCACAGACTCATGCCTCATGCACCCCCTCGATGTGTGAGCCCATGTTCCTTAGCAAAGATTCCTAAAGCTACCCTCTAATTTCCATCTCCTTCCTCTTCCCTTCACTATGGTGGCATCATCTGGTTTTTGAGATATGTCACAAAACCTTGATAGGCATTAAGCCACAGAAACCACTTAGGGAAATGGGAATTGGATTCATTTACATGCCATTACCCCAAATCCAAACATTGCCCATTTGCGATAATACCAAAACACAAACCATCTATTTAATCTCCTGGCACATTTCAATAAAAGTATGATTATACACAGATTGCTATCATTTATTGGGGAGAACAGAATATACGAGAAAGCATCCCTCCTTTGCCTATCACACCATTCATTCCTATGAACCTTATTCATGCCTTTGGAATGCAGAGGTCACTGGCAGGGTGCCGAGCGCTGTCACCCATCTGCCTTCACACCCAGTACAGCGGGGTCCACCAATGGAAAATTACCCACGCAGCATGCATTTCTTCTGGATATCATCTGACAAGCAAAATGAGAACCAATTGTCTTTCCCCTCGTTCACGTCAGAAAGGCCAACACACTTGAACTCAGCATGTCCTCAGTGGAGGGAGAACGGCGAGCAGACCACACGGAACTTACCTGGCGGGAGGGAGGGGGCGCGGGGAAGGCCCCGCTGCAGGGCTTCCGGCCTGCAGCACATGCATTACACACAAAGCCATCTTTGGCTGATTTTCAAGACAGAGAGGCAGGGGTGCTGCAGAAAGACACGGCAAACGCCTTATATGGAAAGAAGCCAGCCTGGAGCAGCATGCAGAGCAGGCTGAATTAAACGCGCAGATTAAATGAACAGCTTGCTTTATGTACATCAGTTAAGTTCAAAGCTTTCTGGCCTACTGCTAATAGCAGGCCTGACGGAGAAATCAACAGTGACCTGGGTGGCACAGGGGCTGGGAGAAGGCAGGCGTGAGCGTCTCTCAGCGCTGGCTCTCTCCTCCCATTCTTCAGTTCTATCGCCTTGCTCCCCTCACGTGGCAACTTATCTACACCACTTGTACTCGTGAGGACAAGCCTCGATCCCCATTTGGCCTCAAGTTCCCAACTGACAACGTTACAGAAGAGTGCTCAGCACCCTTAAAAAGGGGGTGTGGCTAACCAGGTTCTAGCGCCACAACCTGCCCAACAAGGCCCTAAGCCCTGCCAGCCCAGGCACAGAACTCTCCACAGTCCTTAGAATACGATGTCCACACGTATGCCACACAGCACACAATGGTCTGGTATCATTACACTAATATCGCAGTTACAATCCACAGTATCTAACGGCGATTCTAGGATCAGCCCAGTGAGGTTGGCAGGTGCGCCCCCTGGAGGTCTAGATGCAGGGGGTACTTGTTCCCCAGCTGCCAGCCCCTGCTGTCCATCACACTTTGCTTCCTGGAAAAGCAGGGCTCTTCCTGGGACTGACGTTAGTGAAAGGTGCTGGCTCGCTCCGACACAGTACGGGCGGATTCCACTCTCCCTGCTCCCCACTCACGCCTGTCCTCATGACGATGCCTTTATTTATAGCATTTCTAAAGGGGCAGGCAGCGAAGCCTGGGAATTGTTTCTTGGGAGGGAGGATGCAGGGGAATTACCAGCAGTACTGTTACCCTAAGCTGCTTTATGGTTGGGGCTGGGCCAATGGCCCCTGGAAATTCCTCTCCAGGCTTTTCTCCAGCCACCATCACATCAGAGTGTGAAAGGACAGAAGTGGTCGCCCACAAGGCCCTTTCTGTCCCAGTGTCCTTCTTCCCACCACGTTAGGGTCTCTGGGGAGTGAGGGAGTAGCTCGAGGCAGTAACAGCACCCACATTCCTGTCTGGCCTCGCCTGCTGGAAACCCTTCTTCCCGACCATAGAGCTTTTCTCTCTCCAGGGCCTCTGCTCTCTAGAGGGACCCCATCAGCATGCTAACCTTCTCCCTGCTTAGTCAAATCCAAATCCTAAGCTTCTCCACCTGTATCTGTGCCAGGCAGATCGTGGTCCGCTGTCGGCAGTGAGGATCTTTACTATTGGTTGTGGAGGGAGGAGAGAGAAATCAAACAGAAGCCTGACTGTGCGTACTTCTCACACACAAGGAGATGGTTAATATTTTGACAAATGGACTCCTGTCCTTTTCTTCCTGGAGGAGTCGTTCCCTGGTCACTCCCCTCACCCCCACCCCCTCTGCTGCCAAGCCGGGCGGGGCTCCACCCCTCAGGGAGCCACAGGCCCCTTAAGAAAAACAACCTGCATGGTTTTCTAAACTGCCTTTCAAAGCCCAAGCCCGAGCCACAGAGTTCCATGCAGACAGCCTTGCAGAATCACAGAGGGAGAGGAGCAGAAAGAAACAGGGTTCTCCGGGCTCTGGGGAGCAAGGAAGAGAAAGGCCTGAGCTCTCCTCCTCTCCAAAGGTCTGGGAGATTCAGCACCCACGGTCACCAGGTGCTGCTTGTAGAGGGGCCCGCAGTCCCACCAAGACTCTACCTACGAACAAGGGAAAAAGCCCGCTTCTTCCCATCCATCTCTTACTACTGGACTCCAGAACTCCTGCCAAAACCCACTGTGCATGGAGGGGTGGCTCAAAACCACAGGGAGGGTTGAGGTTCAGGTCTCGCAGACAGAGGACTGAGAGTGAGCAACTGACTTACTGGAAAATGGAACGGTATTAACTGCCCACCGAAGCTGTGAATTGCTATCATGCTTATTTTCCTATTGCTGCCTTCCCAAATTACAGCACAGCTAAAAGAACACAAGCTTACTTTCTTACTGTTTGGTAGGTCAGCAGTCCACCACAAGTCCCGCGGGGTAAGATCAACGCGTCATGCCTAGTCCTGATTTATTTTCTGGAGGCTTGGGGGAAAGTTTCTTCTGCCTTTTCCAGTGTCTCGAAGCGGTCCACAATTTCTGGCTCATGGCCGCCCTCAATCTTCAAAGCCGACAACGGGCGGCAGAGCTCCTCCTCTAAAAGTACCCTGGTACTGACAGTCTGCGGCCTCCTTCCACTTTTAAGGGCCGCTGGGATTATATCGGGTCCACCTGGCTAATCAAGCGTCCTCTTCCTGTTTTGAAGTCAGCTGATTAGGGATCCTAATTCCATCTGCAACCTCTGCCATAGAGCATGAACAGATTCACGGTTCCGGGGATGAGCACGTAGACATGTTGGAAGTGGAGGCTGCATGCTGCCTATCGCATGGTCACTACACAGACCCGAGTTTCTACCCACTGTAGCCACCTCTCTATTCCCTCCTGTTTCCCATAATAACCAACCCTTCAGTGACTTCCACCACTCTTCAAAAGAGAGCAGGTTATTTTCAGTAATCCTTCTCACCCTGTGATGTTCTTTATCCTCTGACTCAGCGTGTTTGTTGTCTGTGGACCAGAAGCATCAGCAACACCTGGGAGCTTGTTAGAAATGCAAATTCCCTAGTGTTTGGCCAGACCCACGGAATCAGAATCCACACTTGGACAAGATCCCCAGGTGATTGCTATGCACTGTTTTAGAACGTTCCAAATTCTGGAAGCTTGAGTATTCCTGCAGAAGTAATATGCAAAAAACCAACCAACCCCCCCCCCCGTCCCCGTCCCTAAAAAACAGGGCAAGTTTTTACCAAACTAAGAGAGGTTAAACAATTTGACAAAATCATTTAGTGCAGGGGTTCCCGAACTGCCCTAATACATTAGAATCCCCTGGGCACCTGGAGGAGCTTTACGAAACCCCCAAGGCCGGGCTGCACCCCAAACCAAGGAAATCAGATGCTCTGGGGATGGGACACCCACTTCACTTGCTTCTAAAACCCCCCAGATGTCTGGAGTGTACAGCCAGTTTAGAAAGTCTGGGACTTAGCAGACTTTCAATGGTGAAGAGAGCCTAAATTATGAGTTTTCAGAATATCCAAGTGTCCCAGTCTGCCCTGGAATCTTCTGGTTTTAAAACTGAAAGTCTCACGTTTTGAGAACTCCCTAGTCCTGGGCAAACTGGGGAGGGGGTCATCCCTGTTTTAAAATCCAGACAGTCTCCAGGTGCCACAGAAAAAGAGTCTAATTTTTCACTCTTACATTTTCTTTTGGTTTCTTGCGGGATGCACGGTGGACATGGATTAGCCATTGGCGGGGGCGGGGGGGGGGGGACACTTCCAGAATGTGTGGGTGAGACGGGTAACCCTATGCTCTCCTTTAGAACTGAGATACATTCTTAGGTATGTTCATATGTATCCCCCAAAGCTTAGGAAAGCACACTAATCATCCTTAAAAACCCATTGGTTCTCCTCAAGCGTGACAATGAGGTGATGGGGTAGAAGGCAAAAGAAGGTGATCTCTTTTTCCTTCCATTCGCCCTTTAATTTTTTTAACTCCCTCCCCCCATTTCCAACATTCCCGACCTAAGGAACATATTTAGAATCTCAGGTCGTAAGAGTAAGGCCATGTATTAGTTGCTTGTAACACATTTTTTTCTTTAATGAAAAGCAGCCATACAAGTAAATCCAGTATTTCTAAAGTAAAAATATGAACAATTATATATGGTATTCCTCACAGTTGAGGTGGTGAGCCTTTCTGTCCATTTCTTCTTTTTTTTTTTTTAAAGATTTTATTTATTTATTCGACAGAGATAGAGACAGCCAGCGAGAGAGGGAACACAAGCAGGGGGAGTGGGAGAGGAAGAAGCAGGCTCATAGCGGAGGAGCCTGATGTGGGGCTCGATCCCATAACGCCAGGATCACGCCCTGAGCCGAAGGCAGACGCTTAACCGCTGTGCCACCCAGGCGCCCCTGTCCATTTATTCTTAATATATGTTTTCAAACAAGAGTAGGAAATTTGACCTTCACGTAGTCACGGACGGCTGGACACAGGTCTGCCTCTGGACCCTGCACATCCCTCAACTTGGGATGGAAATCAGACACACCTCAGGTAGCGAATAAAAGTAACTTCTCACATCTTCACCCACAGACTCCCCATGACTGTCAGGTCTCCCAGTGGACTTTTATTTAAAGTGACACAAAAAATGCTCCGATTACCAAGAAAGGGTTGAACTCATTCAAAATTTAAGTCAAAAACAGTAACTTCTCGGGGTTCCTGTTTTGCCCTGGACACCTGAAGGAAATTGTTATTAGAAGATCAAGAGGAAGGAGGGAAA
>NW_024426663.1:43775493-43814682 GCF_017311325.1 Ursus maritimus
AGGAGAGTGTTGCTGTGTTTAATTCCCCCTTTGACTCAGGGTTGTGCCTGGCCACGTGCCCAAACATGCCTATGGGACCGCGGCAGACTTATTAATGCATTCGCTTTAAAGAGATTTCATCTAAAACAAGTGCCATTTGGAAAGCACTTTGCCCCTTTGCTGCTTAGTACTTGGGGGAGAACTACTTGAAAAAGCAGTTTTTGTTTTTTTCTTCTTCTTTGGATTCTCATATCAGCTTCAGCAGAAACACAAATTACTTATCTGGAATATATATTAATAAAAAGATTGTGCTTCTTGGGAAGAAAATACAGATTTATTTTTGGTGTACCAGGCACTGGAGAAAATCTTTTTGCTCTAAATGGTTTCTACATGCTGTCTTTATTCTTGCTCTTCAGATACTCATAATTCCTAATGATTGAAGCATCAATTTGAATTTTCTCACCATCAAAATAATCTACTTTTTACTCTGTTGACCACTAGGTGAAGATTTTTTTTTTTTTTTGGCCATTAATCTGAAAAAAGTTCTCTTGATGAGCATATCATATGGTAATTTCTTAAAAATTGTATGTCTGGTATAGATATGATTTAGGGGCTGTTTATGCTTTATAAACATATATGCATGTGTTGGGCTCTTACTAAATTTGTTTCTAACAAACACAAGATGGAATAAGTGTAGGAATATATATTCTGACAATGCCATCACTATATGGATGACAAAAAATATCTGATGCCAAAAGGAATCGCTATGAATATGTAGTATCAGGGAAATCAAGGGGGAGTATACGGCAGTCTCCTACCAGGAAAGAACTGAAGCAATGGAAATAAATAACATGATAGGACATAATACAACTGAAGGCTATTACGAAGAAAAAACCTTCACATTTTAAATCTGAAAGGCAAATGTGGTCCCAGAGCGTGGCTCTGGAGAAACAATTCTGAGCCTTCTATCTTTTGTTCAGGTGCTGACGGCTATAAATGCTTTCTGGGTATAAAGCTGACATTGCCAGTGAAGCGCTCGCTGATTCGTACGTCTGCATGACTTACATCCCGGTGGTACTTTCAGCATGCTCAAATACGACGCACTTGAGAAATGCGAAGTTTTAAAAATTGTTGTTGGGACGCCTGGGTGGCTCAGTCAGCTTAAGCATCTGCCTTTGGCTCAGATCATGATCCCAGAGTCCTGGGATCGAGCCCCACATCGGAATCCCTGCTCAGCTTCTCCCTCTCCTTCTGCCTGCTGCTCCCCCTGCTTGCTCTCTCTCCCTCTGTCTGCCACTCCCCTTGCTTGTGATCTCTCTCTCTGACAAATAAATAAATAAAATCTCAAAAAAAATTTGTTATTGTTGAGATGATTTCTGAGCGGGGGCGGGTGCTTAGTTTTCACGTGTGGGCTGATGTAACAGTCACTTCAAAGGAATATATCATGTTTATGCACAGGAGTGAGTATGTGCTTCGACACTGTCAAAGACTAGCCACTGTACCTATAATGACAAGTGGACATCATGAGTGCTCACATTTGAAGTCATTACTTAAACACAGCATTCGAGGTATTAAAGTGTGTGCTGAGAAACAGGGGACAACCTAAGTTAGGAAATTTGAGTGAGGGTTGTTAAAGGAAGTAGGGGGCATTGAGCTTTTGGTAGGAGTTGAAGATAATACGCCACTTCATGTCACATGCATACATGCAGAGAAAGGAGGCTTCCCCGCTCTCAGGGTGCTCTCTTCCAAGCCTGCTCTTTAACCAGTTGACATTTAACCCTTTAGTGCACCAGGCCACACGTGAGAAGGTACGAGGTGTCCCATTCATTCATTCATTGATTCTTTCTCCAAAGCTTTGGCTGTTTCCCATTCATTCATTCATTGATTCTTCCACCAAAGCTTTGTTGACATTACCTTTTTTAATCATGTGGATAAGGGGTGAAAGAGGACTCGGTCTTCCTCCCTCAGGGAGTTTTCAGGCCAAAGGAGTTTCAAATGAAAATCAGACAGTCCTAAGTGCCACAAAATTTAAAAACTAGAATCTGGGGGCGATTAGCCAGTAGTGAGAGTCTTGGAGAGGGTCCATGTAGAAGATAACATCTGACCTTGGCTTTGAAAAATGAGGGAACAGAGACACACAGAGACCGGACTCAGGGACTGAGGTGGTGGGGACTGAGGGAGGGTGGGAGAGTACTTTCTGCTTTAGCTTGTCTTGGAGACAAGCCCCGTGGCCAGGCTGAAGGGAGAGAAGAGATCTGGCTTCAGGCTGCATGTAGATTACAGAAGGTTCCACATGTAAAGGATTTAAACCTAATTCTTAGATTCAGAGAGTCACTAAAAGATTGTGAGATAGGTGATGACAGGGACAAAAGGGTGGCTGAAGATGGATCCAGTGAGTGGTTCTACTCCCCACTTTGTCAAATCAGAATCGAGTCTCAATGCCTTAAAAGTGTATACAGTACGTAGTAAGTTAACTTCTCCCCAACAGACGTAAAATAGCACTAGTTAAGGACCCTGCTTGGGAGAACTGAGAAAATAGTTTCTGAAATCATATTCAGATGGACCCTGGCTGAGAAAGGAAGTGATAGGAAAGGACACTTATTGACAAGTCTAAGTGAAAGAAGTAAACGAAAGTGATGGCAAAGGGAGAAATAGCCATTGGTTTTAATCAAATTTCATCTCCCCAGTAGAAGACCATTCTCCTGGCCAAAAGGACACAGGCTAACAGGAAATTCCAGCATGCCACACTGTGTGCAGCTGAATGTCACACTGGTGAACAGCTGTGAGCACTCTTGGCTGCAGGTCTGAAGTTTTTTTTGTCTAATCGATATCTTTATTTTTAGAAGGTTTTCTCCTTGCCTGGAGAAAAGGTGCAGTTTTAGTTACCACTCAGAGAGAGGGCTGGAGGGCAAGTCAGAAAAGAGCCACATTTGGAATCCCAGAGAGACGTGAAGATCTGAATGACATTATAGCCAGGATATAGGTGCAGACTATAAGGTAGGTGATTAATAATAAAATATTAGATATATCATGTTAGCCACATTTCTTTGCAATGGCGTACCCATTTTCAGCCCAGTCGTTAAAACAACAAGCAACTCTGTCTTTCAAAAGAGAGTTTTAAAAGCTCCACCTAAGCCCCCAGGAGATCCAAGAACACCCGTTATACCAGCCCCAGCCTGGCCTCCAGACAGATCTGAAACAGACCCGGGATCATTCTGGCTAGGAAGACAGGGAGCTGCAGCATCCCACAGCCACTGTCTGCAGGCTGCTGATTGGATGAGAAGGAAGCAGACTTCAATAAAAATCAATTGCCAAGCGCTCAGTTCATAAAGGTAATAGTCTGAGCGAGTGCATAAGCAAAGAGCAAAACCTAGTCACTAAGTACCCTAGTTACGAGGGACTCACACTGAACCAGTTTGGAGACAGAGACTACACGTAAGTTAACAAAGAAGGATCCAGACCAGACTGCATTACTTCCTTAGACAAGAGGATTTGGAGAGATATTGGTAACCAACCAAGGAGTACTCCTAATGATTTGTTATACTTAAATACATAACCTGTTAAGTCCCAGTCCCTCATATCAGTAAGAACAAATGTATTATTTTTCAGAGCTCTTCCAAATGTCCATGCTTTGATTCTCAGGAAACCAAATTTGGAAGCTCCATCTACATTAATCATTCCAGAAATTCCTTCCCCCTCTAGGACAAGGGCCTGTCTTATTTAACTGAAGCTTCAGTCCCCTCTATGTGGAGTCCATAGACCTTACCATCATTTTGCTATCTGACCACTGTTGCTCTACGGCTCCCAGTTTGCTGCCAATAGCATACCCATGACATTGACCTTCTCTGTTTGTCTGTCCTTCAATGCTCTTCGACCTAAGGCCAGTAGGAAATACCTTTCTGAGATTCATGGCCACACATCTGAGAGAAGATTTTTGCACCAGAGTTTTGGGGTCCCTAGTGTTACAGCCTTTTCTTTTAGCCCACAGTGTCTCCCTTCCTCTCTGCAAAGTGCCACCAGACAAGTCTCTCTATCTGATTCCAGCTCTGGGTTAGGTTTAAGTTATTTTCCACATGGCTTGTTGGTACTCCTCACCTTAAGAGATGTGGCTAAGCACCTGTTTAGTGTTTCCCAAACATTCCATACTCTTAAGTTCTCCCAAACACACTGTAATACTCAGGAAACTGGATGGCCCAGCACGCGTAAGCAATCTACTAGTGATTCAGTTCTGGCTCCTCTAAAATACCCCTTTGTTAGTCATACATCTATCCTTCCAGCTATCAGTCATGCATGTATTCTCGACAAACCGACAAGTTCATTCTTTGTAGTTGCTCACTTCATAAAATCCTGAGTTAAAAAAACCTTCCAGGTTTTGTTATGTAAATACTTGGACCTGATGGTTCAGACAGTCAAGGTCAAGAGCCAGAGTGAGAACCCGGATGAGGTCAGCCTGTCTTTGTGACTCTGCTTTGTTAGTACTGGACTGCACTCCCCTTTATAAGACTGACATGAGTGTTCAGCGCTGCACTGCCCGTAACGGAAAACAGAAAGAGTAGAATGAGGTCTGACCATAATGCTTTAGCAGAGGCAGAGTAAAGGTGGCTTAATAAACGGTTGTTAGGGAAGGAGTTAAGATGGCGGAGGAGTAGGAGACACCGTTTTCAGCCGGTCCTCCGAGTCGAGCTGGATAGGTACCAGACCAGCCTAAACAACCACGGAACCAGCCGGAGACGCAGGAAGACGCATCTGGATCTCTACAAATGAACATCTCCAGCGCTGAGTATTGAAGTGCAGCGGGAGCCATATGTGCACAGATATCGGAAGATAAGCGGAAGGGGAGGGAGCCGCCATGTTTGGGCGCCGGAAGCGGTAGCCACTTGCGGAGAGCGGGGCGGGGCCTCGTGGTCGGCACCCGCAAAACAGCAGACTGAGACCGTGAGCCGGGTGCGGCGCGCCCACCAGGCATCTCGCGACACCGGAATCCCGGTGTGCTCACTGGATCAACTGGAGACCGGGAGATCGGGAGGCGGGCGGGGCGCGAGGGCGGCGATAGAAACACAAGGACAGAGAGCGCTGGCCCTGGAAGTGAGGGCTGGGACGCCGGGTGTGGGGCGCACATCCCGGGACGCTGCAGGGTTGAGCAGCACCAACAGAAACAGAGTTAAAGTGGCCAGAACATTAGTAGAGAACGGGCCGCAATCCCTCTGTTCTGTGACAGAGGCTGAAATTTGGCCGCTGCTGCTCTGACTCTCAGAAGAGGCACAGCAAACCGCCAGGGAAAGCCGCCAGAGAACAAAAGCCTGGAAATACCGGCTCAGAGAGTGCCCATCCCCATCCTCCCTCGCAGGGGACACGGAGACTCTACCCAAACAGGGTTGCCTGAGTATTGGCGCGGCAGGCCCCTCCCCCAGAACACAGAAGGCAGGCTGAAAAATCAAGAAGCCCACAACCCGGGCGCCTGGGTGGCGCAGTCATTGAGCGCCTGCCTTCGGCTTAGGGCGTGATCCCGGCGTTCCGGAAAGGAGTCCCTCATCGGGCTCCTCCGCTGGGAGCCTGCTTCTTCCTCTCCCACTCCCCTGCTTCTGTTCCCTCTCTCGCTGGTTGGCTGCCACATAAATAAATAAATAAAATCTTTAAAGAAGAAGCCCACATCCCTAAGATCCCTATAAAACAAGGGGCACGGCCTGGGACCCAGTCAATAATTTGGGCTCTGGAAACCCCGCAACCTCTCTTCATCAGAATGACAAGAAGGAGAAGCCCCCCCCAGCAAAGAAAAGACAGTGATTCTGTGGCCTCTGCCACAGAAATAATGGATATGGATGTAACCAAATTATCAGAAATGGAATTCAGAGTAACGATGGTCAAAATGATGAGTAGAATTGAAAAAACTATTAACGAAAAGGTTACTGAGAATATAGAATCCCTAAGGACAGAAATGAGAGCGAATCTGACAGAAATTAAAAATTCTATGAGCCAAATGCAGGCAAAACTAGAGGCTCTGACGGCCAGGGTCGCAGAAGCAGAGGAACGGGTTAGTGAATTGGAGGATGGGTTAATAGAGGAAAAAATGAAAATAGAAGATGGTCTTAAAAAAATCCACGCCCACGAATGTAGGTTACGGGAGATTACTGACTCAATGAAACGATCCAATGTTAGAATCATCGGCATCCCCGAGGGGGTGGAGAAAAACAGAGGTCTAGAAGAGATATTTGAACAAATTGTAGCTGAAAACTTCCCTAATCTAGCAAGGGAAACAAACATTCGTGTCCAAGAGGCAGAGAGGACCCCTCCCAAGCTCAACCACGACAAACCTACGCCACGTCACGTCATAGTGCAATTCGCAAATATTAGATGCAAGGATACAGTATTGAAAGCGGCCAGGGCAAAGAAATTTCTCACGTACCAAGGCAAAAGCATCAGAATTACGTCAGACCTGTCTACACAGACCTGGAATGAGAGAAAGGGTTGGGGGAGCATATTTAAAGCTCTTTCAGAGAAAAACATGCAGCCAAGGATCCTTTATCCAGCAAGGCTGTCATTCAGAATTGATGGAGAAATAAAGACATTTCAGAATCGCCAGTCACTAACCAATTTTGTAACCACGAAACCAGCCCTACAGGAGATATTACGGGGGGTTCTATAAAAGTAAAAAGGCCCCAAGAGTGATACAGAACAGAAAGTCACAGCCAATACAAACAAAGACTTTACTGGCAACATGGCAACATTAAAATCATATCTCTCAGTAATCAGTCTTAATGTAAATGGTTTGAACCATCCCATAAAACGCCACAGGGTTGCAGATTGGATAAAAAGAAATGACCCATCCATTTGCTGTCTACAAGAGACTCATTTCGAACCCAAAGATGCATTCAGACTGAGAGTAAGGGGATGGAGTACCATCTTTCACGCAAATGGACCTCAAAAGAAAGCTGGGGTAGCAATTCTCATATCAGATAAATTGGATTTTAAACTACAGACTATAGTTAGAGATGCAGAAGGGCACTATATTATTCTTAAGGGAAGTATTCAACAAGTGGATATGACAATTATAAATATATATGCCCCCAACAGGGGAGCAGCAAGATACACAAGCCAACTCTTAACCAGAATAAAGAGACATATAAATAAAAATACATTAATAGTAGGGGACCTCAACACTCCACTCTCAGAAATAGACAGAACACCCTGGCAAAAACTAAGCAAAGAATCAAAGGCTTTGAATGCCATACTCGACGAGTTGGACCTCATAGATATATATAGAACACTACACCCCAGAACCAAAGAATACTCATTCTATTCTAATGCCCATGGAACATTCTCAAGAATAGACCATGTTCTGGGACACAAAACAGGTCTCAACCGATACCAAAAGATTGAAATTATCCCCTGCATATTCTCAGACCACAACGCTCTGAAATTGGAACTCAACCACAAGGAAAAATTTGGAAGAAACTCAAACACTTGGAGACTAAGAACCATCCTGCTCAGGAATGACTCGATAAACCAGGAAATCAAAAATCAAATTAAACAATTTATGGAGACCAATGAGAATGAAAATACAACAGTCCAAAACCTATGGGATACTGCAAAGGCAGTCCTAAGGGGGAAATACATAGCCATCCAAGCCTCACTCAAAAGAATAGAAAAATCTAAAATGCAGTTTTTATATTCTCACCTCAAGAAGCTGGAACAGCAACAGAGGGACAGGCCTAATCCACGCACGAGGAAGCAGTTGACCAAAATTAGAGCTGAAATCAATCAAGCAGAAACCAGAAGTACAGTAGAGCAGATCAACAGGACTAGAAGCTGGTTCTTTGAGAGAATCAATAAAATTGACAGACCACTGGCAAGACTTATCCAAAAGAAAAGAGAAAGGACCCAGATTATTAAAATTATGAATGAAAAAGGAGAGGTCACGACGAACACCATTGAAATTGGAAGGATTATTAGAAATTTTTATCAACAGCTATATGCCAATAAACTAAGCAATCTGGAAGAGATGGAATCCTTCCTGGAAACCTATAAACTACCAAGATTGAAACCGGAAGAAATTGATTCCTTAAACAGGCCAATTAATTATGAAGAAATTGAGTCAGTGATAAACAACCTTCCAAATAACAAAACTCCAGGCCCGGACGGTTTTCCTGGGGAATTCTACCAAACATTCAAAGAAGAAATAATACCTATTCTCCTAAAGCTATTTCAAAAAATAGAAACAGAAGGAAAGCTACCAAACTCATTCTATGAGGCCAATATTACCTTGATCCCCAAACCAGGCAAAGACCCCCTCAAAAAGGAGAATTACAGACCGATTTCCCTAATGAATATGGACGCCAAAATCCTCAACAAGATACTTGCTAATAGAATCCAACAGTACATTAAAAGGATTATCCATCACGATCAAGTGGGATTCATACCTGGGATGCAAGCGTGGTTCAATATTCGCAAATCAATCAGCGTGATACATCATATCAACAAGAAAAGACTCAGGAACCATATGATCCTCTCAATCGATGCCGAAAAAGCATTTGACAAAATACAGCATCCTTTCCTGATTAAAACCCTTCAGAGTGTAGGAATAGAAGGTACATTTCTCAATCTCATAAAAGCCATCTATGAAAAGCCTACTGCAAATATTATTCTCAATGGGGAAAAGCTGGAAGCCTTTCCCTTAAGATCAGGAACTCGACAAGGATGCCCACTCTCGCCACTATTATTCAACATAGTACTAGAAGTCCTTGCAACAGCAATCAGACGACAAAAAGGGATCAAAGGTATTCAAATTGGCAAAGAAGAAGTCAAAATGTCTCTCTTTGCAGATGACATGATACTCTATATGGAAAACCCAAAAGAAGCCACTCCCAAACTATTAGAAGTTATAGAGCAATTCAGTAACGTGGCGGGATACAAAATCAATGCTCAGAAATCAGTTGCATTTCTATACACGAATAACGAGACCGAAGAAAGAGAAATTAGGGAATCCATCCCATTTACAATAGCACCAAAAACCATACGTTACCTTGGAATTAACTTAACCAGAGACGTAAAGGACCTATATTCTAGAAACTATAAATCACTCTTGAAAGACATTGAGGAAGACATAAAAAGATGGAAAGATATTCCATGCTCATGGATTGGAAGAATTAACATAGTTAAAATGTCCATGCTACCCAGAGCAATCTACACTTTCAATGCTATCCCGATCAAAATACCGAGGACATTTTTCAAAGAACTGGAACAAATAGTCCTTAAATTTGTATGGAAACAGAAAAGGCCCCGAATCTCCAAGGAACTGTTGAAAAGGAAAAACAAAGCTGGGGGCATCACAATGCCGGATTTCGAGCTGTACTACAAAGCTGTGATCACAAAGACAGCATGGTACTGGCACAAAAACAGACACATAGACCAATGGAACAGAATAGAGAGCCCAGAAATGGACCCTCGGCTCTTTGGGCAACTAATATTTGATAAAGCAGGAAAAAACATCCGGTGGGAAAAAGACAGTCTCTTCAATAAATGGTGCTGGGAAAATTGGACAGCTACATGCAAAAGAATGAAACTTGACCACTCTCTCACACCATACACAAAAATAAACTCCAAATGGATGAAAGACCTCGATGTGAGACAGGAATCCATCAAAATTCTAGAGGAGAACATAGGCAGCAACCTCTACGACATCGGCCAAAGCAACCTTTTTCATGACACATCCCCAAAGGCAAGAGAAACAAAAGATAAAATGAATTTATGGGACTTCATCAAGATTAAAAGTTTCTGCACAGCCAAGGAAACAGTCAGAAAAACTAAGAGGCAGCCCACGGAATGGGAGAATATATTTGCAAATGACACTACAGATAAAGGACTGGTATCCAAGATCTACAAAGAACTTCTCAAACTCAATACACGAGAAACAAATAAACAAATCAAAAAATGGGCAGAAGATATGAACAGACACTTTTCCAATGAAGACATACAAATGGCTAACAGACACATGAAAAAATGTTCAAAATCATTAGCCATCAAGGAAATTCAAATCAAAACCACACTGAGATACCACCTTACGCCAGTTAGAATGGCAAAAATAGACAAGGCAAGAAACAACAATTGTTGGAGAGGATGTGGAGAAAGGGGATCCCTCCTACATTGTTGGTGGGAATGCAAGTTGGTACAGCCACTCTGGAAAACAGTGTGGAGGTCCCTTAAAAAGTTAAAAATTGAGCTACCCTATGATCCAGCCATTGCACTACTGGGTATTTACCCCAAAGATACAGACGTAGTGAAGAGAAGGGCCATATGCACCCCAATGTTCATAGCAGCAATGTCCACAATAGCTAAATTGTGGAAGGAGCCGAGATGCCCTTCAACAGATGACTGGATTAAGAAGTTGTGGTCCATATATACAATGGAATATTACTCAGCTATCAGAAAGAACGAGTTCTCAACATTTGCTACAACATGGACAGCACTGGAGGAGATAATGCTAAGTGAAATAAGTCAAGCAGAGAAAGACAACTATCATATGATTTCTCTCATCTATGGAACATAAGAACTAGGATGATCAGTAGGGGAAGAAAGGGATAAAGAAAGGGGGGGTAATCAGAAGGGGGAATGAAACATGAGAGACTATGGACTCTGAGAAACAAACTGAGGGCTTCAGAGGGGAGGGGGGTGGGGGAATGGGATAGACCGGTGATGGGTAGTAAGGAGGGCACATATTGCATGGTGCACTGGGTGTTATACACAACTAATGAATCATCGAGCCTTACATCGGAAACCGGGGATGTACTGTATGGTGACTAACATAATATAATAAAAAATCATTAAAAAAAATAAATAAATAAACGGTTGTTAATGGAATGCACGAAACTTCAAAGATGACCCCGATTTCTCTATCCTGTCTGACACAGAGGATGATGGTATTATTAATTGAGCAAGAGAAGATAGGAGCTACAGTAGGTTTGGGAGTGAGGGTGATTCATTCAGTTTTTGACATGCTGAGTTGGGGATTCTCGTGGGTCATCTGAGTGGAAATGCCCAGAGTCTATCAGACTCAGGGAACTTGGGAATGAAGTCCACACTCAGGACATACGTTTGAGAGTTGTTCACCTTGACATGATAGATAGCTGAGGCCAAAGGTATAAATAATTTTAATTCACTACTTTGACATTCAGGCTGGGTATGAGAAGCAGGGAAGTGGCAGGTCAGTTAGCGCTCCTGGCATGTCTCACTTCATACTGCACTATTCATAACTACTCATGAGAAGTAGGACAAGAAATGCAAGGAAGTCTGCAATTACAAGGCAGTCAAAGGCCATTCTGGCCTTTCTCTGGACTTCAAACTCAGGTAGCAGGGGCTTAATTGAGATTCACAGCTTTGTCCTCCCTGTATTCCCCTTTTTTATTGGAAATGTCTCTAAGTAAGTGGAAGTGGAAGACAGAACCAGCTTCCAGATAACCGACAGGTGCCTGAACTTCTATAGCAACTCGTCAGTGATTCTAAGATTCACAATTTGTAACACCGATTAGGCCAAGAGGGTAAAATCCTGGAAAGCCCTAAGCCTTGTGGAGATGCAGCCAAGAACGTATTGCAAGATTCTACACAATCTTCAGAAAAACAATCTGCTACCTTGGCTGCTGCGGGATGCTGCTTCAATAATTTTCCCTCCAAAATCCTATGCGATTCACACAGCTATTAGTTCCTAAAGCATAAATAATAAAACTCAGAAGTGCAGAAAAATGATGGACCGGGTTTTTCCAAATATATAGAGTCGTAATCTGAATTACGATATGAGAGCAAAGATTCATTTATTCGTCAAGTATCACCTAAGCACCGACAACGCAGCAGGTTCGAACAAGATTCAGGGCTTACAATCGGGCTAACAGAATTATACAAAAAACACAGTCCTTCTCCCTCAAGAAATTCCCAGTATTATGGGATCCAGAGACACATAAAAATAGTTATAATTTAATGTGCCAAAATGCTATAGTGTTATACGAATTGCTGCAGACAGAGACAAATTAATTCTGACTGAAGGCTTTGGGAAGGCTTCCAAGAAGAAGTGCTGTTTGAGATGGGCCTTGAGGCTCAGAGCAAACAGCAAGGGCAGGGCCGGGCATAGTAGACCAAGGGAATGCTCCTGACATATGCACAGAGCCGGGGCAGCTGGTTGAAGAAAGGAGTAAGGAATTTTGGTGCAGGGCATGGAGTGAGTTGCAGAAGGGATTGAAGAAGAGGGCTGAAAAGGCCATGCAGAGCCAGCTCGGGCAAGATTGGCCGCTATGCTGATCCAGGTAGTAGTAAGCCAGGGAAGAATGAGCAGTTACCTCAAAAATATCAGTGAGAAGTGATGAAGGTAAAAAGGCTGCAAAGGGAAGGAGATGTGAGACCTTTCTGAGATCCGAGAACAAATCAACATATGGAATGGAGGGTGTTCTCAGGTTTCTATCTCGTAAGACTGGACGGTATGGCTGAGAATCCTGGCAATGTCCAATATTCTTATTTCTCCTCCTCGTCTTGGGCACACAGCTAAGTCCTATTTCCCAGACCTTTCGTGGTGAGCTGGGGTCATGTATCTGAGGTTTGTCCAATGGCATGTGGACAGAAGTGACATACACAGCACTTTGACATATGCATTCTTTCCCTGCTCTGTCTGCAGTAAACCTCCAGGTCAGGTGTTGAAGAAGCCACCTCACGGCATGGAACGTTGGCTCTAACAAGTGCTGGGAGCTGAATTTCCCCAGTACCCCACCCCTGCAGGACTGCAGTGGACTGTGACCTCCAACAGACCGAGAGCAAGCAGGCAAGTTTTACTGTGGTAAGCCATTACAATTTTCTGGTTTTCTTCTTCCAGCAGCTAGTGTTACTGCCTTCAGTAATACGGAGGAGAGAAAGGAGGAGTGATGTAGCTTAGGAGGAAAGTAATGGGCTTAGCTTCACCGATGTTGAATTTAAGGTAAGTGCAGAGGCACCCAAGTGTTCAAGAAGTCACTAGAAAAGTGGGTTTAAAGCTTAACAAAGAATATTTGGAAGTCACTGGCATACAGCTGTTCTATGAAGTCTAAGAAGTATACAGGACCACTCTTGATGCATAAGGTTGAGATGGGAACACAAACACAGAACTCTGGGAGCAACACCAATATTTAAGGTGTGTGAAGGAGAGGACACTTCGCCAAAAGAGTTTGAGAGAAGAATGGTGGGGTGGTTGGGGAAAGAAAGGGAGAGAGCATTTTTGTGTTGTTTTAGTTACTTGTGTTAGAGGGGTCATTTCATTTCCTGCCACATTCACTTTTCCGTAGCCACATTAGTTTTGTTTTGTTTTAAATATAATTTAACAGGTGCATTGTCCAAAAACCCAGTGAGATGGACATTTCTCAACCTGTGAATTACAAAATGGAGGCAGGGTGAGGGTACATGGCATCCTCAAGTTTACGTAGCTCAAAAACTAGTGAGCGGGAATTTGAATCTATACCAATCTGTTTCTGAAAAGTTCAACAGACCTACATGGTGGCTGAGGGAGGGAGTTGCTGCAGAGAGAACCAGGAGAGAATCTGCTATGTCACTGGGAGGTGGGGTAAGCAGAGCAGAAACAGGGTGCAGCCGCAGCCAGGGAGCAATGAGCAGAAGATGTGATACTGTCGGGCAGGCAAAGGGGTGCTAGGGACTCAAAAAGAAAACCAGATTTGAATAAGGGGAGTGCCCCAAACTCTAGTTGCACGTAGGAGTTGAAGGCTGGCAGCTGGGGAAACCATGACTAACACTCGCAGTTGGCACTTAGCACCTAGAGAGCGCAGGCCTGGGTGCGGTGTCACTACACGGAGCCGTTGAAAACCAGTCCCCTGCTGCTTGCGTAGGACGTACAGATAGGTTTTACTTGGTACCATAAGGTATTTTTAAAAATTTAAGTTAGTTACCAACATTTAAAAATGGGAACACTTGACATAAAAATTCAGATTTCAAGATTTTTTTAAAAAATTAGCAGGTTTGGGGGCATCCAGATAGGGCGGTTGGTTAAGCGGCCAACTCTGGTTTTGGCACAGGTCCCGATCTTGGGGTCGTGAGAAAGAACCCCTCCTCAGGCTCTGCGCTTGACATGGAATCTCCTTGAGAGTCTATCCACCTCTGATTCTCCCCCTCCCCCTCATGACCTCCCCCTCCAAATAAATAAATAAATCTTAAAAAAATGAGAATGTCTGGCAGCCCTGAGCCACCTTTCCACACGGCACCTATCATGTGGGGTGACAAGTCTGCCCCTTAGAGGGGTCATTTCATTTCCGGCCACATTCACTTTTCCATAGCCAGTCAGACTGTAGAATTTCAGTTTGTGAACAGTGCTCTAAGGAAACAGGAAAGGGAAACGGAGGCCCCAGTGGCTGTCATGATTCCACTGAATGGACCTGGTGGGGGCTTGTTCCTCAGCGTGGCTTTTAATAGGTCAAGACACAGGTGGGCTTGCCTGAGACAGGAAGTTTCTTAAGGAGCCCAGACATTTAACAGAAGCTCTGGGGTTTGGCATTTGGTATTTAGGTCACGGGTGATGCTGGCCAAGAGTATTTTCAGAAGAGCAGTGGGGGCATGAAACAGATGGGACTGAATGCAGACTGAGAGAGCTGCGGTCATGAGTGAAGCTGCCCTTTTGACAAATGTGGTGGCACATGGAAGGCCACGGTGGTGGGCCTGCCTCTCCCCTGGAGGACTGCAGTCTCTGCCCAGCCATGCTTCCTGCTCCTTCCTCTGCCCCCCGATTCACCACACAGCAGCTAGTGGGAGCCTCCGAAATATGTCCAATCGTGTCATTCCTTTACTCAAAACTCTTCCATGACCTTCCCAATTCAGCTGAGTCAAAGCCAAAGTCCTGCTATTCTTTACAGTGTCCTGCAAGGCCCCCAGGACCAGGTCCTCCTGGCTTCATACCCCGCTGCAGCCCCCTCTCCACTCTGCTCCAGCCACGGTCTTCTCTGTGGCTCCTCGATTTGCACAAAGAACACTCCCGCCCTGCCACAGGACCTTCACACTGGCCATGCCTCTGCTTCAGACACATCACCCACACGCCTTACTCCTTTCCTCCCTCCAGACCTTGGCTTAGTGTCACCCATTCCTGACTGCTCTGTTTAAAGGAGCATCTGCAGACCCTCTCTAAGACTCTGTCCCCTTTTCTGCTTCTTTTTTCCTAAGGCATAAGTAGACATCTATTTTTAATTTACTTGTTCTTCTCATTAGGATATTATCTGCCTCCCCTCCATTACGGGGCAGAAGGGTTTTGTTTAATTCCCACTAATATGTCTCCCATGCTGAGGGTACAACCTCGCCTGTTACAGATGCCCACACATACTAGCTGGATTGGGCTGAGAAAGAGATCCAGGGATGGAAGTATGCACGTGGGCTGAAGTGCACAGGATGGAAAAAGGTACGGAAGGTAGGACATAAATGACAGAGCCTGGCCCTGGGAGAAGGGGGGACAGATCAAATCAAGAGCCTTGGTGGAGGGTCTGGCCTTGAAAAGGCAGAAAGAGAATTCTCTCCCTAAGGTCAGGGGAAGGAAGCAAGGGTAGGTCCAGATACCAGGTTAGGAAGGAAGAGAAACTGACGAAGTTAACAATGAATTAATTATTCATTCACTCTGCACTCCTACCTGGTTTGGGGTGCTATGCCAGGGACTAAGGCTACAGAGGTGACCTTCTCCTGGGTAAAAGCAAGGTCAACAGCTGCAAATGAGGAGAGGGGGGAGCTACGGGAAAGTTGCAGAAAGAGCAAAGGTTCGGGAACAGCTGTTTGGGGCTCTGTCAATGGAAGGTGGTTAGGATGCGTGAAAGGACTGCCGAGTAGTATGGAGGGCCCAGCTGAGACTGTCCTGGAGCCAGCTGGCACAGGTATCTGATTTTTTCCAGTAGCATTTGCAGCCTGGGAACAGAATCCGAGAAAAGCAGATGGTTGGAATAAATTGGTCCTGGGGATTGCTGGGGGAGGGTATTGGGGGAGGAGCGGGGAGCGGGGGGAAATCACTGGATCAGGGACCAGCCCGTAACCTAACCAGCCACGTCTCTTCAGTCACCCCAGTGTTGCTCACCTGATTTGGAAGCATGACGCTGATTGACAGCTGTGCTCCCTTCCCCCGGGGAATCAGTCCTGGCCTTAACCAAGTGTACCTGGTTATGAATTGCTCCACAAACTTTGAATAATGGAAATGGTGAAATATACTCTTTGGGGCTCCTCTCCTCACTCCTCATGAATTATCCAGAAGGGGTACCTATCTGACTTCCACAGAATGATGCTTTCAAAGCTGATCCTTCAGTATACAACAAACATGTGTGGCCCACTCTGGTGAATCCTTGCTCACCGAGCTCTGGCACAGGCAGCTGCGGTCCTTCGAGAGAGGACTACTCTAATCCGATTTCAAGTTCATTTAGGAGAATCCCTTATGTGAGTTCCCTAGGACATGCTTCTACTAATGGGGGAGACTTCCTCACACATCTTCCTTTATACAGACCCCCCATTTGCCATAACTTTTGGATACTAATTAGGACTGGTATGTACTCTCTTCTGAGACAAACGTATAGCTGATTAGTCCCTTGGCCCCAGGCTGACCTTGCCTTCACCTCTCCACTTTGACTGCTTGACAATATGCTGTTAAACCTAAGCCAAGTTGGCTCATTCCACAGTTGGCCTTTCTTAGGACTTTATCTGAAATATTTACGAATACTCCCCCAAGTATATAGCGTAAGCCTGCTACTCTCTTGGGAGAATCTCTTAGGTAAAATCCCAAGTCAGGTTTGATCAAGTGATGTATGCAATCATTAAATGCCTGCTTTTGTTGGCCACCTCTCCTTTCCACCTGGAACTTGACACTCTCACCCTTGGCCTATGAAGTCATCATGATTTTTCTTTGTCAATTAAAAATGTTTTACTTCTGCAGTCTGGCTTTCTATACAATGGAACTATGATTCTCTTATGTTATATGTAACACTTGAACAATTTCGAATTTTTGATCTATGAATTCTGGAAATCAAAAGAATGCGAAGCTTTAGATCACTGTATTGGAAGCGAGCCATCGCTTCCAATAGTTAGAATATGTTAGAAATGTCTTGAGTCCAAGGCAATCAGTCAATGATAAAACTAAAAGACAAAAAACATGAGCTTGCCCTCTTGTCTACTTTGTTCTCAGAGAAGGATAATGAAATGACATCTCCAGGGAAAGGAGGTTTTCCAGGGACTTGGCTAGAGGTGTCCACACCTGCCCCTAGTGGTTGGAGAGATTCACTGCATCACTGTCGTACTAAAGTCCCTTCTTGTGGTCCAATAAATGGACTATCTCCAGTGCTGATCGTTTGTTCTTCTATTCTAATGGAGAAGTCGAGTTAGATAATGGTAACCTGTCAGATGTCCTCCCTACCGTGATCTCCTAACCACCCTTCTCCGTGTGACTCTATTTTACATTCTATAATCAAGTTCACATTCTGGAAGCACTACTTTGACCCTGTCAGTCCTTTGCTTAAAAACCTTCACTAGTTCCCTATTGTTAACCAAAGACCGTGAATTCTGATCCTGCCGCTCAAGGCTGCACTTACCAAGCCTCTGCTTGCATCATGCTAATGTCCCATGACCCCACATGTTTGATAGGCCACACCTATAGTGGGCAGGAGGAGACCATGTAAGGGTGTGACCAGCAGGAGGCCCTGTGCACCCGGCATTACCACTGCAACAATGGATCACACTTCTGCTCCACTCCAGCAGTATTCCATTATTGCTCGTTTCCATGTCCACATTGTAAGTTTGAGTTTCCCAAACCTTCTCTCTTCTTGCAGTGCTACCAAATGAGATTGCAGTGCTTAGCCTTGACATACTGACACTTCTATTAACATCTTTCAGTAAAAGGAATCTCAGGGGAAAAAAACCAAAAAGATGTTTCCACTTCCCCTACAGTCACAGATATTCAGATACTACTTTGGTTCATAAAAAAGAATTCTGAACTTGAAACATTCTCAAGAGTATTAACCTCGATCGCTGGTCTGCTGTGGAGACTTGTGTAACTGTCTACCATACTTTTCCGATCTTTGCTTCTTGAAAACCTGTCCTTGCAATTGTTATTTGAAAAAAAAAAAAAAAAAAAAGAGTTACTGAGGACAGCTGGCCCTCTAGAAATCATCGCTGCATCTAGAAAATTCTAATCTTGAGCTTTTAAAACTCTGAATACCTAACCGTGTCCCCTAAAGATGACTTTGCTCTGAAATATTTAAAGCCATAAATACTTGTAATTTTTTTAAGCAACTGAGAAGAGGAGCTTTCTGAGTTTTTCTCTTCTTACAAGGACTAAGGTATAATAAGCCCCTGATCCTGATGGATTCTTTCATCAAGCGGAGAGTTTGGAGATTTTTTTGGTCTCATTTGAATCATTACTATTTAGTTAAATATTTATTTCTCCCTTGACAAATTGGAATCTCTTTTAAAGAAGAACCTATTACATATGTATATCTATATTTATATAGATGATTAAATACATATGCACATTTCATCTTCATTACTTATCCGACATCTAGGATTATCCTTTTTTTTTTTTTCCAACAAGCAATTGCTGAGTGATTCTTTGTACTATCTCCCTCATGATTTTAGTCCTTATGAAGACATATGCATGTTGTCTAATTGATCTTGTCAGAGCAGGAGCACTCAGCACAAAGTTGGAGTTTGGCCCCTGTATGGTCAGATCATTTAATAGTGAAACATTTTCATGGCTCTGTGGGCCAGATCACACGTGCAGTGGAACATTTTTACTCTTCTATAAAATGCTCTGAGTATTAAATAATTTTGCATCATTCTTTTTTAATTAAAAAATGTAGGCTTATTAATTATTCTGTGACATGTATGCTTTGGTGTATGAATGTATGTGCTTCAATCTAGTCCGATCTACTCTTAAAGTATCTGGTTTTATCTTTAACTGCTTCTCATGGATTTTATATCAATACTAAGAAAGTATAAAATGGAAAAAAAAGAAGGTATAAAATGACAGATGTAAGGTAAAAAAGAATTTTTATGATTAATTATAATTAATATTAATTATGGACCACATTTGAGCCAGACGGTGAGTCTGGTAAAATTTGTGGTAGCTTTTAAAATGTTCCTTCTTCCTGAGGAAGATGTGAAGAGATCCGTGCTCTTTAGAGAAGGCAAACTATAATAAAATACCATTTATTAGAGGCGTTTTCTTATCATAGTTTCAAGGAATGCTATCTTTTAGAAACCCTCAAAACACAGAAACATCTGAGGGAAAGAAGTAGGCCATTTCCAAGAAAACCTGAACTGGATTCAGCCTCGCACCAAAGCCCTGAAGAACTATATTCCCTCTTTGTGTTCTGTCAGTCGTCCAGAACGAACACTATTCCAAGCTGTGCCACTGATTATGCAGCCTCTTTGCCAATATCATTTCTAGGTTATAGACAGTGACTTCTTTCCACTCTGGTTGAGAAAATGATTTGAATAATCCATTAGCAGAAGAGAATACCTAACAGCCTGTTATAGTGCACACATGTTATCAATGAGTCATCTATAAGGTAAGAGAGAGGGTGGTTCATTAATTAAACATCCTACTCACCTCAGGGCAGAACATATTAATAATTACCATCTTTATGCTTCAATAATATTATTCTGTGTTGAAGTGAATAATTAAATTACACAGAAACAACCTAGCAAAGAGAATTATAATTATCATTATGAAATGGATAGGAGCATCATTGTCCATACATTATACTTTTCTAAATAGATGTGCCTCAATTTATTTTCACAGAATGTGGTTTTAAGGTAGAAGACCATTTTGCATGTGATTTTAGCTACTGTGTTTTCATTAACACCCTTCAGAGCTTCATATTTTATCAGAAATAATCTGATCAAAATACGGCATATTGTTAATATTCCCTGGTGGAGAATATTAAATTTAAATTCACATCTTGAAGCATCTTGCAGATGGTTAGATGTCTTTTAAAGAAACACGCATAAACTATCTCGCTTCTTGGCAGAAGTTATATATTAAGATGCAGCTGAATAGCTGGTTGGTAAAAACGGAAAGAAATAAAAGGTCCAAATCTAATAAAATTAGGCATTGAAAAGATTAACTCAGAATTTGAGGAACTTCCTCAAATCAAGTCAAACTCTGAAAAAGCTTTTTTTCCCCCTTTTTTTGTTAAAGATCTGGTTGTCTGGATTCTCTTTATATTTTCAAGCAGATGTAGTTCCCCAATGCGGTCTACTCCCCAGAGAAGACAGAACTCGAGGAAAAGAAGAGCACACATTCAGCAGCCCTTCCCCAGTCTGCTCCAGCAAGGAAGTACTGGGCTCTATGTTCTTCAACATTTCAATGCTGATGACTCTGCTTTACATCCTTAACGCTGCCCTCCTTCCTGAACCATACACTCCTATCTAACTGCCAGTCATCATCTCTGCTTAGAGTACAACACAACTTGCAAATACGAGCTACCCAAGATGCACCTGCCGCGTCAACCCTCACCCTGATCCCTGCTGCCCACCAACACTGACACTGTCTTCCTCCCTGCCAGTTCCTGCCGCCATCGGCTATGCAGGGGCGCAGGACCCAAACCCTGGAGCCGTCTGTGGCTCTTCTTGTTCTCTCCTGCCATCACCAAGCCCTGCCTGGCTTCCTTCCAGTATATATTCGGAATCTGAGCACTTTCCGTGGCACTCTCCAGGGCTGCTCCCTGGGCCCACACGAACATCACATGTGGCACAGACTGTGGTCCCAGCCTCTTCATGGGTCACGGTTCCCTTTCTTGGATTCCCACGGTGTAATATCTACACAGCAGCGGAAGTGCTCTTCCCCAAATGCGAGTTACTATGACACTACCTCGGCTGGCTATCACACACAGAAGAGCCACAGCCCAAGGTGCTCTCCCGTCCAGTCTTGGACCTCTGACACTCCGGCCCTTGCTCTGGGCGCTCCAGCCCCACTGGCCTTCCTGCCGCTCTGCAGCTCAGCAAGCTCCTCGCTGCGGCGTGGACACCCGCTCGACCCGCACATTCCCGCTCGCTCCACGGCCACTCTTCAGACGCCCGATCTAAAAGTCCCTGGCCGCAGCCCTTAACTTGGCTTCATTTTCTTCACAGCACATATTACCATCTGATACTGTATTGTGTTTTTTTTTTTTTTTATTTGTATCGTTATTTATTTGTCATCTACCTGCCCAGCTAGACCTGTCCGTGGCTGGCACATTGTAGGCACTCAACAGTTTTTTGTGTAATGAATGACTAGCCAATCGACCCTCCTGTACAGAAACATAGTGAATGCATTTGTGAAATCAGGTTCTGACAAAGTCACAGGGAAAATTTTGTGATTATTACAGGAAAAGTAGTGCTGGACTCAAGAGCCCCCCTCTTTTGTTTTGAGCACCGAGGTAACAGGAGGGGCCACGTGCTCTGACTGCAGCTCTGCATGGGCTGTCCTGTGGGCTTCAGAGTCAGCACCTTCATGTCAGGCACCTCCCTCCACGCTGCCCTCTCCCCTCCTGCCCGGTGCCTCGCCCCCTCCACTCCTGCCACACCCTCTTCTTGCTGTTCACTTCAAGCCCTTGCACTAGCTGCGTGCTCAAATCCTCCGTCCCAGAGGGGGGCTCCTTTTTGCCATTCAGAGCTCACCTTCAACGTCAGTTCCTCAAAGAATCCACCCATGACCACGGAATCTAAAGCAGCTTCTCCGTCACACTAGCCATCATTGTAACTGACTTGTTTTCAAACCTCTATCACTAGTTGATTTTCTCTGCTTACCACCAGGCTCTTAAGTTTCAATATCTCTCTTGTTCCCTGCTGTATCCCCAGGGCCTAGAACAATGCCTGGCATGCAGTAGGCAATTAATAAATATTTGGTGAACACGAATATGATCCTTGAATCCACTGAATACATAAGAAGCACTAGTTGGAATATTAGCAGAACGCTGATCTCTGCACCCCTAAGTCTCCTACTGATTTGTAAAATGATGTTAGTCTTATTTTGTAAAAAGAAAAGTTTCTCTTTTAACCCAAATGTCTCTAGAGACTTTTTCTTGCAGTTGTGCTGCCGTATAGTTTCTCTTGTTTGAAACGAGCGAGGACTGTATTTTATTTATCTGTTTGCAGCACAGAGCCGAGCGTCTGACACATAGCAGGTGCTCAGTAAATATTTATTGAAGAAATGAATGGATGAAACAAATGTCTAGAATGAAGCTAAGGATCTGCTGGCTGGGTGCCTGCCAAAACTATATAATGGAACGAAGCTAGACTGCCTGGCAACGTCTTAGCCCACCTTTCAGAGCTGAGAATTATCAAGTGAATTATCTTGGCCCGATTTCGGAGGTTTGGCTGCCTGCATGCCTCCAGTTCACCAGAGAACGGCGTACCCTCTTTACAAGTGTTGGCCTATTGTGAGGCCTGCGAAGACCCCCACAGCTAACTCGCCTTCTCCTAAGTTAGCAGCGTCAGGAGACTCCAGCCTTCCCTGAGAGCCAGAGCACCCACCCCGGCCCCCTCACCTCCTGCAGAGTGGGGACTTCTAGGGCAGAGCTGGGATAGCCCCGCAGACCTAGGCCCCTCACCTGGATGTTTGGAATCAGCTCTGCCCACGCCTCCCATGGCCTCGGTCCACCAGCTTGTGCAGCCTAGCCTGCGCTGGTGTGCGTTCCCCGACAGGTACATCGTGCTGCATGTGCACCAAGCCTCTGTGGAGTCTGCAGGCTCTGTCCACACCTTTAGGTGAGCGAGGTCTACTTCCTGAATTCTGAACCCCATGAGGAGCCTCTCACCCTGCAGCTTCACTGTGATATTCATGATAATATACTCCTTCTTCCAGAAATGTCAGAACCCCTGAACATTCCACCTCTTCCGCGTTCATTTGATGCCGTGGATGGAGCGTTAATTGTCTCATATTTCTGCCTGGTACTACACGGCAGCTTTGTCTCTGGGCTCTCACCTTGGACCTACAGTTTGATTTCTAGACTTTTAGTTTTATCGCTTGATAACATGTTCATCAATAAATGGCTGATGAGATACATGTTAGATGATGTGCCCACGCAGTGAAATAGCTTATGGCCACTGAAAGGATGATGAATGCCTCTACTGGAATGGAAGCAACTCTATAGTACATTTTTGAATAAAAATATATGGTTGCAAAATAATATGTCTAGTATTATTATAGTCAAGTCAAATTATATATCTGCATATAAAGAGAAGGAAAGAAGTTTGTTCAAGAAATATGGATGGTGGGGGCGCCTGGGTGGCACAGCGGTTAAGCGTCTGCCTTCGGCTCAGGGTGTGATCCCGGCGTTCCGGGATCAAGCCCCACATCAGGCTCTTCCGCTATGAGCCTGCTTCTTCCTCTCCCACTCCCCCTGCTTGTGTTCCCTCTCTTGCTGGCTGTCTCTATCTCTGTCTAATAAATAAATAAAATCTTAAAAAAAAAAAAGAAATATGGATGGTGGTGAGATTACGAATACCTGGGCTTTCTTCTTTGTACATGATGCATTACTGATATTTTCTAGAATGAGTGAGTGCTATCTTTGCAAAGGGGCAATATAATTAAAAAGAGGAAAGAAAGATAAGCCTTAGGTAGGGACCTCTTACGTGACCATTTCTTCTCTGATCTGTAGTAAATGTTAGCTGAGGGAGGTAGGAATGGGAAAACCCATGCAAGGGAGAGTTGAACAGGTCTGGGCCTGCCTCCAAAAGTGTGCTGGGCCTCAGGGCCTGTCCCCACCTCAGCAGCAGAAGGGGCTGGCTGTAAACCCAGCCTACTGCAGCTAGAAAGTCAGAAGTCTGTTTACTACTGATCTTAGTGTTTCCAAATCGTGCACGATCTTTAGTTTTTAAATCAGAGTTTCTCTACCTCTTCCTTTTCCTCCTTCTCCTTTTTCCAAAAATTTCCCTTCTTTTTAGTTGGTTTTGTTGGCAATTTTAAAGAAAGTCCACTGAATTTGAAAATACAATACATCAAAATATGTTTTTTCCAAAAAGTAAGTACTTGAAAATAATAACTATGATATGCAGGGCCAAAATGGAATTCTTAAGGCCAATATTTTTCTAAACACTTCCTTGTATTAGGATAAAGATCATAACATGTAATAGAAAGTAGTATTATTGGAAAGAGAACTAGTTGATACAACCATTCCACGGAAATATTTTACCCTGAAAGCCTCCAAATTGGTAGTCCCAGATATAAGACATTTGTTTACTCCAGAGACTGTGGACAGATAGTACAGATGTACCAGGATATTGGTTTTCTTAAAACCAGGGGAATAGTCTGATAGAATGAAACCAGCACTACCCGCGTGGACAAACTAAGCTGTATATTCATTTAAACACTGGAAGTTTATGCCCCTTTAGCTTTGAAGCTTCCTAATACAAGTGACTCTCTAACACTGAAAGGTAAAGAGTTTTCAGACACCACTTTAATAATTTGTTTAACTCAAAATGGCTCATGTATGCCAGGCACTCTTTTAGGCCTGGGGAAACAGCAACAAACAACTGAGACTCTGGGGGGAAAAGCAAAACCTCATGGGCTGGCAGTGATGTCTCTCAGTGAGTGAGAACTAGCGCTCTGCAGAAAACAAGTCCTGGGGTACGCCCTGCAGAGTCGTCTCCTGCAGGGAGGGCCAAGGGTAGCACAGGGGACCCTGCTGGGCTCCTTGCCTCCAGCACAAGGCTCCCCACACAGAGCAGCTGTGTTCTAAAGGCCACGGTCCAGCTGAGCATACCGTCCTGCATTACAACCTCCAGGCCTGGATCATGACCACATGGGATGGAAGTTAGGGTCAGAAACATCTGAAGGGTGTGAGTCCTTTTAAACTTATATGGAGGGGAGAGTCCCAGTCCTTAGGCTGAAGGAATAATGAAAGGCAACTGTCCTCTCTAACATTTGACACTTTTTTTCTGTATCCTTACAGAAAAGAACTATGGGTTGAGTTCTACAAAGACATCCTGAAGTTTGATATAGGCCCCCCAAATCTGGCTTATTTTAATGTTTCCCCACAGTTTCTTTTCTTACTTTTTCAGTAGAACCGTATCCAATCAGAGGGACTTGACTCCATTTGGGGCAACCAGAGAGAGGCTTCTCGAGGAGGAGTAAGAGTAACAGCTGGGTGGGGTGCTGAGCCTGATTCTCCCAACTTGCCATCCACTGCTCTTCCGCTATGCCCCCTGGTCCTACAGGGGACTGTCCGTCACTCCTGGGCATCCTCACAGGTTGTCATCAGCCACTTCCCTCCGCATCCACGTATCTGCAGAGCTCTGCTGCCTCTCCCGCTTGCTAAAGCAAACCCAAATGGCTTTCTCCTCTACATCACTGTGCTCTTCTTTTCTAAGTTGTGGGGAAGGCAAACTTTCATTAAATGTCTGTCTTGCAAACCAGGAAGGTGGCAACTTCCTCTTTGGTGAGAGTGGAAACAGAGTGGTGAGCCCCCAGAATGTGTGAGAAGCTTGGTCATCTGTTGTTTTGTGACAATCTACAAATTCTTATAATATGTGTTGGGTGACATCACCAGCAGGGCAGAGAGACCTCTCGGACAGAACCAAACGTACTTAACTAGTACAGGAAGACTGGTTTCTGGGTGGGACCTGCTGAAGTTTTCCACAGTTTCAGTCCCGATGGGGTAGGGGTAGGGGTTGGGGGTGGGGCGGGAGGTGTTCAGGTGAAGATGTACTCTTCTGGAGATCTTTCTTTCAAAGACTCACACTGCTGGAAAGACATTTAGTAAATGTCTAATGCCATTTCTTGGTTTATCAATGAGCAAAATGAAGTATAATCTCTCTGACTTGCCTAAGGTTACTCTAAAGTTTGGGGGCAGAGCTGGGCCTTGATGCTTCGGTGGCTTTAAATGAATTATCAGATCTAAAGACATGAATATAGGTACTTTTTAGTTATAAAATTTAAAAACATGGGTTCTCTGTGTTTATGATTTTATATCTTTCCCCTTGTTACCCACTGTTCCCCTTTACTCAAGATGTTCCATATGTGAAGTTAATCTCAACTTATTTAAAATAGCAACTTTTTATCAGCTAAAACGAAAAGTTCTTTAGAATTGATTAGTATATCTAAAAGCAAAATGAGGTAATTAGTAAATTTAATTTTTATACATTATCCCAGTTTTCTATAGCAATGGAAAGTCAGATGTAGATATAGACATTTTTAATGTACTTTGAACTTCAAAAAAAATAATTCAAGAAAATACTAGTTTAATAGATGTATAAATTGACCTAAAATGTAATAAATGCTGACAGGTTCTAGTCATTAGAGATATATTCTGTATATTCATAATATGTTATAGCCATAGCTCACCAACAGAGAATCAATAAAAGTAAAATATCAAGATTTCTTACTTTGATACACATAAAACCTATGTGTACATCATCTATCGCTTACCCTTTTGTGTTATCAGAGTCTAGCTGTACTCACCATCTTTGAGCTACTTTATAACTATAAATTGTAGGCAACCGATAAAGATTTAAGTTCTGTCCTACCTGGTAGTGAGTTAATTGACTTCTTCCCTCTTTTGGGAAAAACAGTTTTGTCCCCATTTGCAACTCATCTCAACATGGCTTCACTGCATATAGATTTGTAGTTTTGACTTTGCCTTTGAAACAGTTATAACATCTTCCTGGTTCTGTCACACCCTATAGTAAAAAGGATTTTTCAACATGGGTTCATTGTCTAGCTGTATAAGAGAAATGACTTGACATTTTTTCTGAAAATTATCTTTTAACAGATACTAAGGAAGAAATATTTATATTGTGATTTCCTCAGAAGGCTAGTTATTGGTAGGGAAAATCCATCTAAAGGGTAAATACTCATGAAAAGTGGAAATAAAGTATTTTCCATTAAAGAAGGCAGTAGGATATGTTGTTTATGAACTGAATTTCAGGAAGGTAAGAAAATCTTGCAAAATATGTCTTTAACTATCCCAGGAATTAAACTGTAATAACAGTTTTAAGGAAGGAACAACCTAAAATGGTAGCCTTCAGCCACATGACCAGTGCGAATTCTCACTGTGGCTACTCCAGGTTGAGATGAGCTATCCACATAAAATGCACACCAGATTGGGAAAGAGATAGTACCAAAAAATGGAAAATATCCCATTAATAATCTTTCATGTTGGTTACATATTGAAATAGTAATATTTTAGATAAATTTGGTTAAAAAGGACTTTTAAAAATTAATTTTACCCATTTTTTGGGCTACTAAGGAATTACAAGTTACATCTGTGGCTAACATCTTTCTCTTGGATGATGCTGTTATAGAGAATTAAACAAAAAGATAATATTTTACTAAACATCATTGGCATATTCTTGGGTTTTGGTACCTCTGCCGAAGAAAAACAAAGCAAGAGAGATCACAAACTGAAGAGCAGTTACCTGGGAATTCACACAAAGTTAATACGCTTTCTCTATAAATGATCACATAATATTTGGCTGCCATCACATACAGTATACGGTATAAAGACAAAAACGATAATGAAACAGCTGCATTAAACAACTTAAAGGTCAATAAGCATGCATTGTTGTTGTACCTTTTGTCCTTGGTGGAAAGTAAGTATAGTCAGCTGGGTGTGTGTGTGTGTGAGAGAGAGAGAGAGAGAGAGAGAGAAAGAAANGTGTGTATGCATGTGTGGAAGTTCAAGGTTTCCACAAGGAAATGGAAAGAGCCAAGCACTCAAAATGAAGAAAGAGGTAGAAGCTTGGCTAAGCTTTCTATAGATATGATTGGTTACCTTGGAAACTGTTTAAATTCTACATCAACAAGATCCTGAAGTTAACTAATTTTTTTTAGAGCAAGTAACATATGGATTTAATGTTTTTTTCACTCCAAAATGAAATTTTAAAGTATTTATGGCTTTTACAAATGCATACATTAATTAATACATAATTTTCACTTACACTGAAAGAGCAAATTATATAACTACCAGGTTAAAAGGCATTCAGGTGAAAGATAAATTGTTTTCAGGGAAAAGGAAACAAAAGTGCTAAGTAGCCTCCACTCCCAGCCCTAGTCCCTTTGTCAGAGATGTCCACAGTTAGCAGTTTGGTATATGTCCTTGTAAATGGATTCTTGCTGTGTGTGTGTGTGTGTGTGTGTGTGTGTGTGTGAGAGAGAGAGAGAGAGAGAGACAGAGACAGAGACAGAAAGAGAGAGATGGAAAGCGGGGTGGTAAGAGAGATGGGATGAACATAAGGAATAGTGCAGAGGACCACAGGGGAAGGGAGGGAAAACCGAATGGGAAGAAATCAGAGAAGGAGACAAACCATGGGAGACTCTGGACTCCGGGAACCAAACTGAGGGTTACAGAAGGGAGGGGAGTGGGGGGATGGGGTAACCAGGTGATGGTTATTAAGGAGGGCACGGGTAGCGATGAGCACTGGGTGTTACACGTAACTAATGAATCATTGAACACTACAGCAAAAACTTATGATGTACTATATGTTGGCTAATTGAACGTAATAAAAAAAGAGAGATGGGATCATATAATTTATGTTGTTATATAAACCACATTTTTAATGCATGAATATTGTCTTTGGAAAGTTAAGATGTGTAAGCAATACTCTTATCTATCTAACAGGGAGTCTTTTCACGGACAGATAACCTCCACTGCCCATAGAGCTAATTATTTGACTTGCTGAACTGATGCTTTTGGACATGTATCCATGGCATGTCTCTATTAACTAGATTAGAAGCTCCCTGAGGGCAGAAATCAAGTTTATTTACGTGCACCAAGCATCTAGCACACAGATAAGTTCACGGTGGGCTCTCAAAAATACTTTCTCAATAATAGATATTTCTTGTCTTTATCAGTGAATATTCACTAATCACATAAGATATCCTACCTAGGTCCTGAACACCAGATAAGGTAATGGACAAATTGCTTGGTTATTAACTGCTCACATCCTGGCAGGTGGGATATTCTGTTAAGTCTAGGTTTTTGGTGATCCCATTCTTGAGAATCATAATGCTTAAAGCAGGCTTAGAGAACCTCTTAGAGCGAATCACCACAGTAAGTGCTTTATGTACATTAACTCATTGAACCCTCACAACGACTCTGTACAATGAGGAATCAGATGTACCCAAAGTATTAAGTAGTGGCATTGGAAACTGACTTAGAACTCACACTCTCAATCTCTGTTACATCAGGAGCTCATATTCCAAAACTGCCATGACTTTTCCATACGGTCAAGGTAGACATCGAGGAACTGGCTCAACTTTTCAAACAAATAAGCACCCAAATCCTAGTGACACATGAATTCATTGCGCATTTATCGTATCCATTATGCTACCATTCGCTGGCTCACGCTCATTACTTTTGAGTGAATGACAATGTGGCTAAGTGGGAGGGTCTCAGGGAAGGATTAATAGCCTGGAGTCAGAACAGGGTAAGGTCTCTTATCTAGGTCAGAGAGATGGAAGAGTAAGGAAGGAGCACTCGAAGGATTCCCTTTCCTGCCTCCGCTGGTTCCCCTCTGGTAGTGACATTTCTAATAACAAAGAGCAGACCTGCATGCATTGCTACTCTGTGGCCTAATTTTCATCTTCTAAATCTGCCATCGTGTGCTTTATGCTCTTATAAGGTAAATGACTCATCACTAATTAATCAGTACCATGATGCTAAATTTTGACCAGAAGACTGAACCAAGGCCAAGTCAACCTGGCTTTCAGTTAATTGGAAAAATTAAATGAGTGAAAGAAGCCAGTTCTTCTGGGTGTAAATAATACACTCTATTTAAAGACATCAGGGAAAAATATTTTAATGCCAAAAGACTCTAATAAAACTATCCGACTCTCCTCTTCAACATGTAATTAAAGCTCTAGTACTGACGTAAAATTGATAGTAAGGAAAATAGGATCTTATACACTAAATATGATGAAGAATTTTATGTTGAATTTTATCAAGGTTCTCTTGTCTTCTGAGGACAAAATATCTCTTATGGTCGGACCCACTTGTTCTTCGCAAAATTGCTTCTAGTGTCAACCGTGTGCCACACACTAGGGGCGCAGTGGGGAGTTCCAGAGTGTGTGCCCACTTCCTTTGTGACTTTGCACATGCTGTCTCTGCCACCTGGATGCAGGGGACAGCTTGTAGTCTCCGGCTAACGTGTACCATTCTTGAAGTTTCCACTTCACTTCCTCTAGAAAGCCTTTTCTGCCCACCTGCCTCACCCCCACCACATCTGAGTTAGGATCCCCTTGCCCAACCTCCCTCAGGACCTTGTAGTTACCACTGGGCTTACACCTGTCACGGTGCCCAGCCTGTGTGTTTGTCTCTTTCACTGAAATCTACACCCCAACGAGAAGCACCGTCTATCTTGTCCATCATTGTTTTCCATGTCCTGGCTCAGACTGTGTTCTTTTTAAATATTGTTGATTGTTTGAGGGAGGTGGTATTTGGTATAATTTGTCTTGGTGTAGCCTTTTTTTTTTTTTTAATCATTTGTGTCCTGATGTAGAAGTTACTGGCATGTACTCGCTAGTTGATAAAAATCCAATCTAAAGGCTAGACCCAAGAAACTGGCAACAGCAGGGGTTTGCTCTGTTTCTACTCAGGAGGCTGTTGTAAACAAGCTGGAAGATCATGGAAAAGTACCCAAAAAAAAAAAAAAAATTCACTGAACATCTGCCCAGAGAAGCAGCACCACTCGAATATTCTGGAGAGATCATGATGAAGCTGTCATCCCAGATTTCTTTTAATAATGGCTGGCCTCTGTGTTACCTCGGTAACCAACCTCTGTCTTAGCTCCTGTTTTCTCCTTTGTCTCATAGCCCTTTTTGAAACCCGCAATTCTTTTGACACATTACTTATCCAAACTTTACTTGTTTGTTGACTTCTTCCCCCGTGTGAATGCCAACTCCTTGAGGGCAGCAATCCAGGCTGTACCCTCAATTGCTAGGACAGTTCTCAACACATAGGTATTGGATATAAATGTTCTTCTAGATTCAGACCTCTGTACATAAATACAGAAACAATGTGTCTGCTTATAGGGGAAAGGATAGGTTGTATTTATCTGTTTTGCTTACAGTTGTATCCCCAGAATGGATTATGGTGCCTGGCATACTGCAGGCACTTAATAAATATTCACTGAACAAATGAGTGAGTAAGCCATTCAATTAAAATTTTATGTCAAGTTATAAACCAACATTGAAATTCCTAGGCCCATGCTAATGATAAACAGGTAAGTAAATAAATAAACGGAAGAGCTTGGCTTAAAGTGGAATGCCAAGGGCTGCTGGCAGATGGGGAGGGAGCGCCGAAACTGGAAAAATCATAATTTTGTAACCATTTTATTAAAAATTGGATCAGGCAAGAGTCATCAATGGATGCGAAATCTAGAGGGAAATCTTGATGAGGAACTAGCTATTAGCATGGCTTTGAAGTGTTTCCCCACAGACCACGTATTAGTTATAAGGGAGAAAATTAAACAGTAATTACCTAGTGGAGAAATCAGAAAACACTCGAGTAGATGATTAAAGCTGAACATCATCAAAGAGGGACAGATGGACCTTGTGTGCCTCCAGATACGACACCCTCAAGGACACAGTATCACCTAAGCAAGATTCCTACTGAGAAGGCGTAACCTGACGGTGACTGCAAAGAACTATCAGACAAACCCCAATGAGAAACGTTCTGTCTTCAAAGGTGTGTGTGCGGGAGGTGATATTCTACACTTCCAAAATGTCAATGTCAGAAAAGACAAAAAAAAAAAAAAAAAAAAAAAAAGGGCCAGAAAATACTCCCCATCAAAAGAGGCTAAAGAGACATGACAGCTGTGTGCCAAGCCTGACCCCGGGCCGGGTCCTGCGCAAGAGGGCAGCCATGCTATAGAGCGCATCATGGCCTCAGTTGGTAAAACTGAAATACGAAAGGTAGAGGATTCCAGTGCCGTTAAACATACTGAAATTGCTGGTGCTACCAGTACTAGGTAAGAGACTTCACATTCCTAGGATATGTGCCCTACAGTCTGGGGTAAAGAGGCATGATGTAGGGGACTTACCATCAATGCCTTCAGGAAAAATAAAAATAAAAAAATATCTATATATGTATATAATCTATATAGAGAGAAAGAGTGCTTGCAAAAAAAGCCAATTGTGTAAAATGTTAACAAAGAAGTAATTCTGGGTAAAGGGTATCTGGGTGTTCTTTGTACCGTTTTTATATTTGCAACCTATCTGTAAGATTGAATTATTTCCAAATATAAAACAAAAAGGAAAAAGGGGCTAGAAATATGTCAGAACATATCAATAATCACAATAAAGAAAAATACTACTTCATTAAATAATACTTGCCTGAGTTTTAATACTTCGTCTGTTTTGGGATGACATTGGCTTTTAGCATACCCATTTTGCAAACTAAAATCTGGTTGAAATTCAAAAGCAAGAGTCTAATAGTGTCAGTGATGATGCAGAAGTGTGTAAATTACTGCAGAGGACGCAGCAGTCCCCACACTTAGCGGTTCCTTGGGTTCCAAAATTCTGTTCAGTGAGAATTTTTGGAATGATGCCTCCCCACCCCCTCCGGCCAGCACCCCCTACCCCCTCGCTCAAACCTTACAGTAGGCCTTCCCCTCCCCAGAGCCGCAATCATCCAGACCCCACACCAACGCCGCCAACGACTCCTGCCCGGTCCTGCCTGCTCCCCGTCCTGACGTCGGTCCCGTCCAGGCTGCCCTCTCTTGCCGTCGCCCGTGGCAATACAGCCACTTCAATATTCAGACACGCCATTACAAGGAGTGACTTCCAGATTCTAAATGTACCCCACACGCGAACATCTTTTTACAATTCACCACGCACACGACACAAAGTACCTTCCGCCCTGAGGAACAGCAATCTTTGTCAGATGAAAACAGATAGATTAAAGGGAAATGTTAATTGGAAGTACCCAATTAAGCTTTTATAACGTCAGATTAGTTCAGGTTTAGGACAACCACATTAAATCAGGACATCAAAAGGCATTGCCCAAGAACAGCAGTTTCTTCTGGACATGGTCTACCTGGGCCCTTCCGTTATCCTCCTCAGGAATACAGCCCTCTTTGTCACGGCCCTGTGTGGCTGCCACTCTTCTGGGGTTGTTGGGTAAGCGATCGGAGAATGATTTCCAGTTGATAACGTGTCAGCTGTGAGCTCCAACTGCATGTCTTAAATTCAGCATATTAAAGCCAATCTGATTTTTTTTCTCACCTTCTTTTGGTTTCCTTGCCTGTGTTGCTTGGTATTTCACTTGGGCTGACATAAAAGGTTTTATTGATTTGTGCAGGAACCCCCTCCCCCCAAAAAAAGCCGAGAAAGCATGTAAGCTTTCTGGATGATGCTGGGTGACCCAGGAGGGAGGGGGTCACAGGCAGTGCTCAGTGTAACAAACACTAGACAGGACAATGTATCTGTGCAATTTCTTATTCTGTTGTTTGTGCTTCCGTTTCCTGTCTTTCAAGAAGGAACACACAGTTAAATACACTGAACATGAGATAAACATTTCTGGTTCCTCTTTGCTGCTGTCACTCGTCATGGCTAGTCCAGCTGTATGAACATTTGTCCTGTTTATTCCTGGCCTGGGGTAATTACCACTGTCGGTGTGTTGGGGAGTGTGTGTAGCCCCACCTCCCCCAAAGGCAAAGATTACCTCTCCTTACTGTCTTCCCTACTAACTTGGCTTTGAGCTAGACAAATATTCATGCTGAGGGTAATGTTGACCCTGACCTCTTTTCATTTGGGCAAGCATTTTTCTCACATCTAATATGGGTAAGGTACCTGAGTCAGAAGAGGTTGAACTAGCAATCATAGTAAGACATAAGACTCAGCCCCACAATAAAGAGCTTGCCCCTCTGACAATGTTATCTAGATCACAATCGTCAAATTGCTTGGCTTACATAAATTATTTAGTGAGTTTCACGCAGGACCTTTGTTAACAACACGCCCACATAATAACCATGTTTGAAAGTGGAAGGTTCAACCAGGGAGAAATAGAGTATATTGCATAGTTCACTCCGTATAACACAGAGATGAGGATTAACCCTGTAAGTGCCAGAATTTAAATCTTTTGTGATAGAAATTGTTCCAAAAATATCTTGTATACTTTGCTCCTCTCCTGGAACTGAAGAATCTACCTGTCCCACCTCTACCTATCCCCACCCCCCAACATCCAGCCCTCCCTTACCCCTTCCCAAATCGAAAGTCAGCATCTGACAAATCTTGCTCTACTACTATTGACAAGCAATTCCTCTTCCCCTCTCCTCAACAAAGCAAATAAAACCTGTCAATGCTCAAATATTTAAAGGGCTATGGTTTGGACAGGTGGGAAGCTGAGGGTTCTGCCCACAAGTCGAGGGGTCTGCCCCTCCCTCCCCATCCGGTCACAGCTGTCCATCAGCCTCATGATGCCCATTTCATCCCTGACACTACCAACACTACACAATTGCTTCTCTCCCTCCCCTTTTGTTCTAGTTCTTCAATTCTGGCCTCTTACACTTCTCCCATGCTTCTGGCCTTTGTACCTTTTCTGGATAGAATCGGTCAGCAAGGGTGCTCCTTTCCCTTCCAGCCTTCCTTCCCCTCTCTTCCTGGGCAGGCCAGATACTGAGCCAACTTCTGAGCATCACTTTGGATGGCCTCAGCTCTCCTTAACGCTGACTTTCCACACGCTCAGGAGTCTCTTCTTGGCTTAAAGCCTCTTGGAGGTAAGGGGATAGTCTGTGGTATAATATTATCTCTGGACCCGAACAATTTCAGGGAAACTGAAGGTTCTGGAAAACTGGACTCTGGGTAGTTGAGGGTTTACTCTATAAATCAATGGGAATTTACTAGGCATTTCTTAAAAATTATTTTTAAACAAATGACTGCTTCTTAAAAAATCTATGATTCAGAAGTCAGAAAAAGGCATGTGAGATCTCTGCTCTCTCTCTCTTTTTTTTTAATCCTTGTTTCTTTTAGGCAAAAAGTTAATTCTGTAGTTCAGCTAAAAGATGCCTCTACATAGAGAAAGATCAAAATGATAATTTCCACTGGTTTCCTTCACACATTTCAAAATAAATGCAGGCTCCAGACAGGACACCCACCTTAGCAGATAATTATTTTCATTCAGCAGCAGAACATCAAGCTTCAAATAACTAATTGATTCAATGAATATTTATGAATTCTGGAGGATGTTTAAACAGGCTCAAAAACATCCTATTAACTACTTTTTCAATAGGAATGTAATTTGTTTTTTCCATGATTCCTCTTCACTTTCTAAAGTCCAGATGAAAACTGACCCTGCCTGGAACCCTAAAACGATGGCTTGCTGCAATAAAGCATGTAGGCCAATTCCTTCCATGTGCTTAAGTCATCAACAACTATTTTCAGATTGAGAGTGAATTTCCATAATATACTATTTTGGCAAGCTGGTATATGATTATATTATTCAAGTAACACACTGTATTTTAAACTGACAAATGAATATGCATTATAGGTAGCAGTTGAAAAGTACTAAAACTGAGCAAAGCAGAGTAAAGGACTTTCAGAACTCTCTACTTTCCCCCCCAAACTGTAGTATCTCTGTCTTGTTTGCTCCTTCACTTCACAGCTGGAGAAAGTCCATCAGGAATCAGTTCCCATTTGGAATCGAGAAAAAGGGTTGCCTATTGAGAATTCTCATTGACTAGGCAAGCCGCTATATTACAAAACCTTAAAGATGAGCAGTTTGAGATGAACATATGCAAATGTTCAACTCCGAATACATGTCATTCTCTTTGCAAACATCTCCTTTGCCATTGATTCAATGAGTTTTCTGCACTGTGATACCTGACCTATTCTATCCAAAGCAATCGTAAAGAAGATGTGATACACACACACAAACACACAGAGTGAACAGTATGCAGCCATAAAACAACAATAGATCTTGCCATTTGCAACAATATGGATGGACCTGGAGTGTATTATGCTAAGTGAAATAAGTCAGACTGGGAAAGATAAATACCATATGATTTCACTCACATGTAGAATCTAAAAAACAAAATAAATGAATAAACAAAGAAAAAACAAAAACAACAACAACAACCAGAGTCAGACCTGTAAGTACAGAGAACAAACTGACCATTCCTTTGGGACACAGTCCTGTTGGGAGTTTTCATGCTTGGCTGAATTCCTAAATCCCTTACAGCTTATTAGGGGCTGATATTTTGGTCTTTCCCCAGCACTGAGATGCAGCCTCTTATGAAGTCATAGCAGGACTAATTTGTGAGCTGAGCTCTTACTTCTGGTATTTCTTCGGGAAGGGGATCCTGCTTCGCTGACAGATGTGTGCCTTCATATTTACAGAGTTCAGGTAATTGAAAGTTACGAAGCAAGTTCAAGAAGTGATTTCAGTATGTAGTTATCGTGAATTTCACTTACATGCCATAGTTTGAGTTAAAGACGTTTCTTTTTTTTCTAATCTCTGCAATAATTTTGTTACTAGTTTAAGAAAAGTGTAGAGTTCTAAATTCATTTAACATCTGCCTGCGTCAGAAGGTAATCACGGTGAGCACAATGAGTCCGAAAGCTGATTTCCATATTTACTTTCACATTTTTTTGCACTCGATTTTGCTATTTTATTCTGATGTATAGCTGAAAAGACCATGTTTGAGAGGCTTCAGATTAAGGAAAATCAACAATTCTGACCTACATTTAAATCATTAATTCAGAGCTTTATTAAACATACTAAAACGGCACGTTTACTTCCATATTCGAGAAACAATTAAGTATTTCACAAACACAAGGTCAGGTGAGTCCGGTAAACTCATTATTCATAGACCATCACTAATCCCAGGAGGTCTGTCTCCCTCTCCCCAGCATATCACCGTGCACGGCTTCTGTGCAAACCTCTTGCTTTCCTCTATCTTGAGCTCTGCTTCCCGACCTTGTCGCCAACACCCTGACTTAGATCGATGGTTATTCCTTCAGGGAGCTGCTTCACTGGCTGTGACTCGTGCTTGACACCACTTCAATCATTCAACAAATGTTTACTGAGTGCCCACTACGGGTCTTCTGGTGCTGCTCTAGCAGTGGACGTGCGGCAGTGAGCAAACAGGCCCGCCTGCCTTTGGCTTCCTGTCTCAACTATGGTCTGGACCTTTCGGCAGAGCCACAAACAGAGCAATGGTCATGATCTATCTACGATGGCACAACTTTTTATTTTTATAAATACAGCACCTCTTTCAAAGCTCACCTAGTTTTGCATTTTGTTTTTAAATGAAGGTGTGGATTACGATGAGCTCCACAAGGTAAAATGTGAACATTTTGCAATGTGATTAAAAAGACCCCACTGGCTGAGGAAATAATTTCCATATATATTAATAGAAAGCAGTTAATTGCTTTGGAGAGTCACAGACCTAATTTCTTCTTCTTTTTCAAAGCCCTTTTAATCTAAGAGTTTCAATGTTCTCTAATAAATATTTCCTAGAATTTCTGTCTATTACAAACAGCTGCTGAATGCAAGTCTTTGTCAGCTGATCCTTGAATAGAGCTCCTGGCAGGCAAGGAAATGAGCCAAGGCCAGGTAATGATTCATTTCAACACATGTATCATGCATCTATTTTCCAAAGCCTTAATTCGAGTTACAAAGAATAACAAGATCTCTTTCCTTGAATCACTCACAATAGCAAGAAGTAGAAAGCATCAACTCTATAACTTATTATTTCCTTTTTTCCCCCAAACCTGTCAGTTCCTTCTCGTTCATTTGATCAGTTTCTGAATTTCCGGACTTTGGAAACTGGTCCCTTGCAAGAGGGAACATTATATAAAGCTAAGAGGAGTGAGAGGGGAGACTAACATTCATATTGTTATCATATATAACAATATATTATAAAGCATCAGGTGTTAAAATTGCGTGATACTAGTTAAAAATACAAGACTAGAGTGATAATACAGATTAGAGGTCCTTGGAATGGAGCCAAGTCTATGAGTTTAATAAATTACCATACTATCTGAAAAAAATAATGGACAAATAAGTAATGATTAACAAACATAAATTAATAATGGATGAAATAATTTATTTGTTATCATATAAACCATAAATTCAAGGTGGACAAAAGAATTGATTTAAAAAAATCTTCAAGCTTAAAAAAATTGTAAATGAGATCATGGGGACTGAAGCAAAGGAATAAATTATTAATGATAAAAAAAATAGCTGAAAACTTTGTTCAGCAAAAGGCTCCAAATAAACAATATATCATTACTCCTGATGAATATGATCAGCTTTAATAGGACAAACCAAGATCATTTTATAAAAAGCAATATCCTTTCTTCATTGTATAAATGGTTAAAAGGTGTAAACAGTGACTCATCCTTTGGCAGACCTCATATTTATCCTCCAAGACCTAACTCAAGGTCACCTTCTCTGTGAAGCTTCTTCTACTCCAAGTAGAGACAACATGTTCTACCAGCTCCTAGAGAAAGTAACATTTTTTATTCCATTTCACTGTAATTTATCTTTTATATGTTTGTTTCTTTTGATAATTCAACAGCTAATTCTCTTTTTACTCCCAAGGCCTTGCAAGATGCGTGCTCTACATAATGAGTGCTAGATAAATGTTTCCTAAGTGAAAAGAAAATTCACATAGAACCAATCATTTTGAAATTGTGTAAGAATCATGATTTCTCAGTACTGGGATTTTTCTAAGCACTATGAAGGAAAGATAGGGAAGGGCAAACTATAAGAAATAACAGTCTGAACAACTGCTTCTAGTGAGGACAGAAAAGAAAAATAAGTGAATAGGTGCTAAAAAAATTCTACCAATAAATTATATTAGTTAGGAGTAAGGCTATTTTCTGAAGAAAATAAGCTTATGGCTCAAACACAATAGAAGTTTATGCCTTGTACACATAATGTCCAAAATGAATGTGGCTGATTGAGGGTGGCAGAGCTCTCTTACTAAAAGTGATTTCTAGAAACTCAGGCTCCTTCCATTTTCTGGCTGTACTATCTTTACCCTATAGTCTCCAAGACTCTGCATCTAGCCCTTTAAAAGAGGAAAGCAGGGATGAAGAAAACAAATTCACTTCTTAACCACCATGGTCTGGAGGTAGTATACATTACTTTGGCTGGCATTCTGTTGGTGTGAACTAATCACATGGCCCACCTAGGTGTCAGAAAAGCTAGGAAATGTAGTCCTTAACTGTACCGACCCCCCAGTAACTAAGCTATAGAAGAGCATGCAGAAATTCGATGGAGAGTTAGCCACCTCTACCTCTAAAAGATTCCCTAC